>NW_024423564.1:65245441-65666451 GCF_017311325.1 Ursus maritimus | reverse complement strand
GTCGCAGCAAGATGAGGAGTAAAAACATTTTCCTACTTCCAATTTGTCTCTTGTAATCCTCTTCTACTTAGAGGTGAAAAGTAAGATCTGTATGTAAATAAAGGCATTTCTGCATCTCCTCCTTCTAATGACCCAGAAGGAGCCGGGTCTGGCCTAGCAGGAAGGAGCCTTCCTCTGCTTCTACCTCCTCCTTCACCTCTGCCCTAAAAAAGGGAGAGAGACCAGAGGCTTAGCACAGGAGCCCTGGGTTCATAATAGACCTTCCCAGGGCAAAAGAAGAACTCCTGATCTGTCTCATGCTCCCCATAGCAGTGACTGATGAACCCAGTGTTGACCATGACAGTGATGGTGATGACAGAAGAAGGGTACGCATGGAGTAGGGTGGTTTCAGGTTCCGTAGACTTGGCTTCAAGTGTCAGCTTAGCCATGGGTGAGCTTTAGGACCTATGGAAGTTACTTTCCTTCTCTGAGCCTCAGTTTCCTTGACTCAAAAGAGGGGATAATAATCTCAACCTCACAGGATTGTCAGGAAGCACCTGGTTCTGTGCCTACCAAAATGCCTGGCAGTTTATACACTTTAAATATACTTTTCCCAATCACACAGTGATGCTATGTGGAGGTGCAGTGCTTGGCACCATGGGTATGGACCTCCTTGAGCTCAAAACATTGTAAGGAAGATGGACATTTTAAAACTAACTATGTGTGCAAACAGAAGATTTGAAGAGAAGTACAGGGGCTAGAGGAACACAGAGCTGAGAGGGGCTTGGAGACCCGGCTTACATAAACGTAAATTTCTTCCTTGTTCAATAGAACATCTACTGACAATAACCATCGGCTTGCACATCTGTAGAGTTTATAAACCATTCTCACACCAGTGTCTGCCTTCAGCTCAGGTCATGATCCTGAGGTTCTGGGATCGAGTCCCGCATCAGGCTCCCTGCTTGGCTGGGAAGTCTGTTTGTCCCTCTGCCTCTGCCCCCTCCCCACTGCTTGTGCGCGCTCTCTCTCATTCTCTCTCTCAAGTAAATAAATAAAATCTTTAAAACAAACAAACATTCTCACACCAGTTAGCTCATGGGATTCTCTTAACAATCCACTGAAGTAAATGGGAGCTTAGTTTCTCAGAAGAATCTCAGACGGGCTTCTCGAGATCTCATAGCAGGAAGGGACCTCAACTGGATTCTAACTTACGTCTCACTACCTCCAAAGGCTCTGCTTGCTCCTTGCCCTTGGGGTTCACCCCAGGTGCTCACTCCTGCATCAAGAGTAGATACAGATGCAAGTGGGAAAGCCAAATCTCCCTGCAGAAAGCCCCAGTCTGCGCAGAGAAACCAAGAAGAGGATGGAGATATAATATGTAAGCTTGTGAGAGCCAAGGGACATTCTAATTTCATAATTAAAAGTTAATGTTGCTTCATTATAAATCAAAGGCTGAGGAAACTAGGGCACCCCCAGGAACATGTTAGGAACTCAATAAATATGTGTGGCCTGAATGCTTGGAGACACCTCCTGTAGGAGGTCGTCAGCTGATTCAGAGAGAGAAAAATGGATGTCTAACCACTGAGCTGGGGGCTTGGTAAGTCCTCAGTAAATCTTCATTCTTTTCTTCCCAGGAAACTCATCTTGGCTCTCCTACTAACCTGCTCGGTGACCCTGGAGAAGTTTCTTTCCCTTTCTTCAATTTCCCCATTTAGAGAATGGATTTGGTGACTTTTCGTGGCCCCTTATGCCCTGAAAATCTTATATCTTTCAACCATCTCATCTTTCTGCTTTGCACTGTTGCTTTTTTTTTTCTTCTCCTTCCTTTGGCCTCTGAGGACAGATTCTGCCAGAGTTTCCCACCTTCTCTCCTTCAAGACCTGAGTACCTGCTTGTTTTTCCTTGGTTTGGCCCTGTGGCAAGAACCTACTGTAAGACGGCAGTTCAACCATTTCCCCATGGTAATGCAGTCTTCCCATGTGGCAGGGTAGGCATCACTGTTTTTCAAAGTGTTCAGGGGTGCCAATGTTCATGCTGCAATTCTGTACTGTATCCTGGAGAAAAATAAGGTGGTTCCTTGCTGCTTTATTCAGTGTGGGTAGCAGGGGGTGGGGGTAGGGGGAGTGGAGGAGAAAGGTGCAGACAGAGACCCTATATCTGTCCCTTTGTTCCTTTTCCTCCTTCCCTCTCCCCCTCTCTCATCTTGCTCCTCTTTCTTCTCTCTCTTCATCCCTTCTCTCCTCTGTCCCCCCTTCCCGCCTCTCTCTTTCCATCACGTGGTGGGGGAAGACAGCCGAGGGAACAAGTAAGTGCATATCAGCCATCCGGGTGCTCTGAGGTGCATGTGGAGAGTGGCGGAGCTACAGCGAAGGGGACCGCCAATTTTGGGGGCAGTCGGGAAAGGTGGCTGTTGAGCGAGGTATGGAGAGACAAGAAGGTGTTCACCAAGTGGATGATAAGGAAAGGAGCCCCCAGTAGAAAGAAAGACATTTTAGGCAAAGGGAGCTGTGTGAGCAAAACTCACAGGACCCAAAACCAGCCAGCCCATTAAGGGACCTATAATCAGCCCAACTGACCTGGGGTGACTGAAGAGTATTACTGGGGGGGCAGTGTGTGAAAAAGGGGCTGAAGAGGCTTCCATGGACCCATGATGGAAGGCCTTGTAAGCCACTAAGGACTTTTCATATAAAATAGAAAACATAGAGAAGTATTTTATGAAATTATAACATGATTCTGTTTGTATTGCATTTCGGTAAGATTTTTTCGGGAGGCTTTGATGAGGAAGAATTAGAGGTTATAAGACTCAAAGGCATGTGGGACAGTTAGGACATTTTTGTTATAGTCCAAGTGGGAACTGATTGAAAAATGATCAGATTCTCAATTAAAGCAGGGGCGGGGAGGGAGAGAAGAAGGAGGAGTACATATCTGAAACCTATTATAAAATAAGACTGACAGGGCTGGATATGGGACCTAATTTCAGACAGACTCCCGGGTTTCTGGATTGCGTGGCTGGCTGGACCGTGGGGCCATTTTCTGAGATTGGTGTTGCCATCATCCCCTCAGTGGGAGGTGTTTGCCTCATAGGTACTGGTCCCCGGTTAGAGAATGATGCTATCAGAGGGTCTATGGTCTTGGGCTATGTTTTGATATGAACAAGATGATTTTTGCCTAAGCATGGCTATTTGAGTGAAAGAAACACACTTTTCCACATAACCTACACATTGCCTATATCCTTCTTAATATAAAGATAAGCATTGTGCATTTCTACAGGATATAAAATCAGAACAAGAGTTTTTTTTCTTTTAATTTAGACACCTAATACACACATTCAAACACTTGGGTGCCCTAAATGGAATGCGGGCAAGGATGTTCTCAAGCCATTACTTTGCTCCAGGTTTTCACTCCCTCTGAACAGAAGATTTTGATTGTTATGGACCACATCACTCAGACAGAAAGCAGCAAGGAGGAAGGGGGCAGTCTGAGAGTCAAGCAAGGGTTGGACAAGGAGGTGTGGGGACAAACCAGGCTTTATCTCTTGGTTTGAAGGCAAAGCCCAGAACAGGGAGGTCTCCTTCACCCACATCCACATGAAAAACCTTTACTAAAATCCCATAGAATTAGTTTGTGGCTTCTCTGGTTCTTGAATGGTCTGGAGTTTTGCTGGGTGGATGCCTTCCTTTGACACATGAAACACTACACAAACTACACGACTTGTTCAGTCACTGTCTCATTCCCACCATACCCATTTTACAGATGAATACACGGCTCGAGATTACACTGAGGAAGTGACAGAACCAAGGATAAAACCTACATCTTCCATCCATAGTACAAGTTACTCCACTATGTCATTCTGCCTTAATCCTCTAACTTTCAGGTCTCAGGGGAGCCCTGAGGGTGAATTCACACAAAGCCTGGATGGTTCCTCAGTACAGGAGTATCGGACCCTCCGTGACCTGCCTCCATCTCCAGCCTCATTTCCTGCTATCCGCTAACAGGCATGCAGTGCTTTCACCATGCCAAACTGACAGCTTCCAGACCATGCCATGCTCCTCCCATAGTCGAGAAGGCCTTGCTCTACCTGCCCCTTCTGCGGGGCCCAGTACAAGCTTCTCTTCCTCTTAAAGATTTCCTTAGCCCATCTGGGTGTGCTTGACCACGCCCTCGTTCATGTACGTTTCACTCAGCCCCACGTCTTTATTATCCTCATCTCACGGTTTCACCATTATTGCGGTATGTGCCTATTCCACCCACTGGACCAAGTGCTGGTCGAGACCTGAAATCTTTATACCTCCAACCCCTAGCACAGTGCCTGGCACATAGTAGATGCTGAGGAAATCCTTCCTGAATGAGTGAATGGATGAGTTAACGGTGGAGAAGAAAACATTCCTGAGCAGAGACCATCCCCATCCTTGATCTTCTGGGAGAATTGTTATTGTGGAATATGGAGAGAGAAGGTCAGACATCGAAGGGATTTAATGAGCAAAAAATTCTTCCCTATTCTCTCTGGTTCCTTCCCTTTTTATTTTTTCTTCTTGCTATTGGAACAAAAATAGAGTACATCATAAGCAAAGCTGTATTTTCTGTTTATTGCCACCAGGTTAATAACAGTAATGGTGCGGGAAGAAAATGCGGTGTTATGTAAAATCCTGCATTGCGGATTTTGCTGCTGATGTAAAGAACTCAATAAAGTGTAACACTTTAATCATAGAGATAAAAATCACACGGCAGCTTCCCACAGGCTCCCGGAGCCTAAGAAAAAGTGGTTGTGGGGAAATGAGAGATGGGAGAAGAATATTATCAGGCATCAGAAAAATTATGTTTGGGCTTTTGTGTGTGTGTTTTTTCCCTTTCATCTCTAAAAAATGGAATAAAATTTTTCTATCTTCTTCTAAGACATCTTGTATGAATTTCTGTATTCTCTGGAGGCCATGCTCAGATTTCTGGGGGAAGATTTGCTCATTCTTTGTAAAAATTGATTTGTTTAGGGAGAACTGAATTCCTGCCTTTTAGGTGATTCGGTGGCCTTTACGAAAATAGGGGCTGTCTCTAAAAATGAAAGCAGGATTGGGATGGAGGCAAGGAGGTTGGTGAGAGTAAAATCTCTATTTTTATGATGGTCTTGTAATGCGGAGAAAAGATCATAGCAACAGATGGAAGCTCTTGCTAGGAACTCGGCCGACCTTCCGAAAATTACCCTCTTGCTTCTGTGCCTCAGTTTTATCATTCTTCAAACAAGGACTTTCACTAGGTGGAAAGAACGTTCTAAAGGTCATGCCTGCTCTGACACTTAACTGTGAGGCTCTGGGCGACGAGGCCAGTGGCTTGGCTTTTGACATGGGCTGTTGTGGTTCTGAACTGTCGCCACCCAGCTGACCTGTTTCCACTCCACCACCCCCTTCCCTCCCTTAGCAACCAGATCTGCTCTCGACCCTGCAGCCGGAGTGCTCCATTTATAATAAGAGAAAGCTATACGTACACCCTGCAGTGAGACTGGGGTAAGTGCCGGCAGGAAGACCCTAGGGCTGGTGCATGCCTGAAGAGGTCATTGAAAAGCCGAGGTAGCCGGTGTCCCCGGAGCAGAGTGAGCGGGGCAATGCAGAGAGAGGAGGCAGGGCCAGCTTAGGTGGGTCTTACAGCCACTGCATGGGCTTTGCCCTCCCAGGTGCAGCCCCAGAGGGCAGCTGATGTTCGCAGACAGGAGACTCCACTATGAGGCAGCATGAGCACAGGTCATGAGAAGAGAAGAGTTTTGGAATTAGAGATCTAGGCTCAAACCCTGAACTGGCTGTGTGACTCTGAAGGAGTCACTTCACGTCTCCAAGTCTCTGTTTCCTTGTCAGCAAACAGGAGGGGACGATAAAACCATTTCTCTCACAGGGTTGATGAGGGTGAAATGGGTTAGTGTGTGTCCAGGTGCCTGAAACACGGTAGGTGCTCAGTGATTTTCTTTTTCATCCCATAATAATTACTGCAGGTGATATTACAAACGATATTCTAGGGCTGCACTGCCTAACACAATAGTCACATGTGATTACTGAAATTTAAATTGATTTAAATTAACTTTAAAAACAGTTCCTCGGGCTGCCTGGGTGGCTTAGTTGGTTAAGTGCCTGCCTTTGGCTCGGGTCGTGATCCCAGGGTCCTGGGATCGAGTCCCGCATCGGGCTCCCTGCTCAGCCGGGAGCCTGCTTCTCCTTCTTCCTCTGCCTGCGCTCCCCCTGCTTGCGCTCTTTCTCTCTCTCTGCGAAATACATAAATAAAATCTTAAAAAAAAAACAACAACAACAGTTCCTCAGTTGCCCTAGCCACACCGCAAGAGCTCAGTGACCACATGTGGCTGGTAGCTCCTGTTAAGGGACAGTGCCGAAGAACACGTCCATCATCACAGAAAGTTCCACCGAGTGGCGTTATTCTCGTATCTTAGCAGTCATAAGTGGGTGCATTGGAAGTTAGAACATACATCCATATACAGCCACACTTGCACAGACACAGCTGATTTCATACACACAAACACTTATACCCATACAAAATCACAAAAACGGGGTGTTTAGGTTAGCAACAATATGTTTCATTACTAAGGAGAAATAAATCTGACTCTTGACTCTGAGCCAGTTCAACGAGCATACAAAAAGGTCAGGTCCCGCGCTAACACGGTGGACGTTACATCACTGCATCCTCACAACGACCCTAATAGGAAATATTATCCTCGTCTTGTTGATTCGGACATCGAGGCCCAGAGTGACTGAGTAACGTGATTGCAGCCACACAGCCTATAAGCAGCAGAACAGGACTTGCTCCCTGGGACACCACACTGCTTCTTACCGGACATTTCAGAGACAAAGAGCTTACGGAGCAAAGTCACCGTGCACTCTTTCCAGGCCTTGTTGAGGATGTGGGTGTTTGGAACTGCCTGGGGGCTATGTGGAGACTATCTGGGGATAAGTCACAGAAACTGAAATTCAAGGAAGTCAGTTCCTCAGGGCTTTCACCCTAGCTTTCTTGACATATGGAATGTGGCAGTGTCCCATCTCTGTGGGACCAGCACAAATCCTCAGGAAAGTCCTGGAAGTCAAACGAGTGGGTAAAGAAGACACCGTCCAAGTTGTCTAGAGCTGTGGTCTCTCTGCAGGTCATCTTCCTCTCTTTATAGACAAGGGCTCTTGAACACTCTGCGCGGTGAAAGGCCAGCCAGGGTGGGGGAGGGGTCGCAAGTGAGAGCCAACAGGCCTTGGGCAGTTCTGAATCAGCGACTGTCTGTGAAAACAGATATAAGCACAACCAGAGAGCCAGAGAGAGAGATGGATGGACAGATGGATGGATGGTCGGGTGGACAGAGAGGCAACCAGACAGACACCGAGTTCGAAACACGTAAGAGCGGCTTCTCTTTTTGCTTTTTGTGTGCTGCTGTTACAGTCTGATTCTCTAGAAGGGTGCTGCTGCTTCTGACTTATTGCAAATTCCCCCTCTTACCAGATACACAGCCTGGGGCCCAGCCTAGACTAGATACTCAAAACAAAACAAAACACCAAAACAAAATGAAACACCTGAGAGAGAAAGAGCTAGATAACAACAATCCTTCACATTTGTATGGTATTTTGTAATATATAAAAAGATTTCACATGCAGTATCAGCCTTAATCCCCAGTCCAACTTTTTGAGGCTGGCATCATAATCCTCATTTTATCGATGAGGGACCCTTGTCTCAGAGTGGTGAGTTATCTTGCGTGGGGTTATACGGGGAGGCTGAGGGCCCAAAGAGACAGGCAGGTCAGCTAGAGGTAGAGACTGAGAGCGAGATCCAGGCAAACAGAGACAAGACGGAGGAAAGCAAGGCATGGATACATGACGGAGACAAGTGGAGGTGGACGGACGGATGAGGAGAGCACCTCCAAGCTCCCCCTTCCACTCAGCCTCTCTTCGTGCCTAGAGACAACTTTCCTGAGCACACGTCCGACCCTGGCACGTCTGCACTCTACAGAGCTCCCCCGCGTCTCCCAGAGACTTCAGGATAATGATCTACCGTGAAGAGCCCTCCTGACTTGACCCTACCCACTTCTCTGGCCTTCTATGGTATCACTTCTCTATAGCATTATTCAGTCTCGTCCCAGGACCCTCTTCAAGCGCTAAGAGTGCCAGGCCATTTTCAGTACTGCGTGCTTATCACCTGATCTCGCCTGCTGCAGATTCCTGGCCAGCCCCTGCTTATCCTCTTAGCTCAACATTACCGTTGCTTCCCTGAGGGAGCCTTTCCTGACCGCCCTCCCGGCCTGGCTTCTGCCTAGGTCACCCCTTTCTTTACTACAATGGAGTAGGACAAACCCGGACTTGGAAATAAGAGATGTGGATTTAAATCCTGTTCATCCATCTATCAGCCGCAGGACTTGGGGCAAGTCAGGGACCTGCTAAGCTTTGGTTTTCTCATCTCTGCAATAAACCTGATAATGTCTGCTCCAGGATGGTTTTGTGATTAAGGATAATGTAAAAAAATGCCTGGCATAGAGTAGGTGCTGATAGTCTGCCTCTCCCATTGGACTGTGAGCCGCCTGAGGGTGGAGGCTGGGGCCACCTGTTCTCTGCACCCTAATGCTCAGTGCCTCACCCAGGACTGGGCTTGCTGACTCCTTCCCGCCCACACTGGGGCCACTGGGTGGGATGGGCTTGCGGGCACCGGAGGCACCACCTCTGGTCATTGCACAGAACCGCGGAGCTGGGGGACGAAGGACGGCTGGACAGGTGGTGTGGGGGTGTCTCCCTGTGGGGAGGGGGTGAGACCTATATTAGGTTTGTGTTGCATGTTTAGGTTTTGGTCGCATGTATTTTGAAGATAAAAGATAGTGTTTAAATAACATTAAGAGGCTGCTTTGTTTCCTCACCTCCAAACCTCCAGAGCAACTATGTTTAGTTTTGACTGTCATGAAGCATGTTGAGGGGGAAAGTGTCACATTAGGTGTTCTAAGGGATTCATTCTATATCCTTTCTTTTCTTTCTTTCTTTTTTTTTTTTTTTTAAGATTTTATTTATTTATTTGACAGAGAGAGACAGCCAGCGAGAGAGGGAACACAAGTAGGGGGAGTGGGAGAGGAAGAAGCAGGCTCCCAGCGGAGGAGCCTGATATGGGGCTTGATCCCAGGACTCTGGGATCACGCCCCGAGCTGAAGGCAGACGCCCAAAGACTGAGCCACCCAGGCGCCCCTATCCTTTCTTTTCTTTCCTCAGTTTTCTTCATTTCCCTCTGACTTTTATTTTCCCGGTGGATTCAGATGCCTTGTAATTCTCTTCCTGACTCTCCCTTCTCTCCCCACACTCCCTCCCTGCTGGCCCCATTCTCGAGCCCAGGAAGCCAGCTCCTGGGAGATGAGGAGTCACTCTTTCCCCCCTACACTCGTGCGTGCACACAATCTGGAAGAAAGGGGGCATCAGATGCAACCAAGCGGCTCTCCACATGCTTGAGCACAGGAAACCATCCCATAGCAGAGGAGCAGGGCGGCAGCTGACTCTCCTCCCTGACCGCCTGGGCAGCGCCCCCCCCCCGCCCCGCCCCAGGCCATAAACACCCGCTAGGGATTGGGCCACAGCCTTCGTTGAGAGGGAACGCTCACTGCCAAGCCTGCCCAGCTCTGTCAGCTGCCCTGATATCTGTGTGTGAGAAAGTGACCGGCGCCCAGCCCTCTGGCAGCCTGACAAATGGCTGAGAAGCAGGCCTGAGGCTCCCTGGCAGAGGCCCAGGGCTGCGAGCTTCAGGGAAGGGTGGGAGAGAAGGGAATCTCCTGTCAGATGGCCTGACTTCAAGGCAGGGAGCAGAGAGAGCACGAAAGAGCCGGGGAGGGGAAGAGGGTCATAGGGAAAGACCTCGGGCTTGCCAACGCCCACCTCAGCCCGAGGGTAGAGAGCTGGAGGGATTAAGTGCACACTCTGGGGACAAGTATTGTCTTTAGGACTACAGGGATAATGCATTTGTTTCTCACCCGTAAAATGGGGATAATGATACTAATAATATCTAGCCGTGGTGAGAATAGAGTTAATACAAATATATACATATATATGTATACATGTATATTTATTTATTTATTCTAACCCAGCAGTCCTTGCCATTTCATGAGAATGCATTACTCATTTAATTTTCATGTAAGCCAGAGCTTTACATATTGTCGTCATTTAAAAGATAAAGTTTCAGAGAGGATGCCTCACTTGCCCGTGGTCACACAGCTGAATAAGAGAAGGGATTTAAAAACCAATCTGCAAAACTGCAAAACACATGCCTGTCATCAGCAGGCCATACTCTAGATGAGGATTTTGTGTGCCTCTTTGCCCTTACGTGCCTCTACTGCTATAAAGGAAATAAGACTTTTTTTTTTAACTCCCTAATCAGAAAGAAGCAAACACAAACTCAAGATAAAAATCAATCCCCTTATTTTTAAAGTTTAAGTGCTGCAACATTCCCCAACGGGGGAAAAGAAAAATAAACAGCTAGGCTCAGAAACAGGGAGCTCTCTTGGCCCTGGGAGGCTGAGAAGGGGGCGGCGGTGGGAGCTGAGAGGAATGAAAGTTACAAAAGCAGAGTGGGGACAGCCGCTGGCTCCACCCACTGAGGGCCCGCTGCTGGGCAGGGTGGGGCTGCTCTTGGCAGGAATCAGTCACAGAACAGAACCATATTCGTTAATTCAGGGAAATTCAAATCAAAACCACATTGAGATACCACCATACACCAGTTAGAATGGCAAAAATGGACAAGGCAAGAAACAACAAATGTTGGAGAGAATGTAGAGAAAGGGGAACCCTCTTATACTGTGGGTGGGAATGCAAGTTGGTGCAGCCACTTTGAAAAACAGTGTGCAGGTCCCTCAAAAGGTTAAAAATAGAGCTACCCTATGATCCAGCAATTGCACAACTAGGTATTTACCCCAAAGATACAGACGTAGTGAAGAGAAGGGCCATATGCACCCCAATGATCATAGCAGCATTGTCCACAATAGCTAAATCGTGGAAGGAGCCGAGATGCCCTTCAACAGATGACTGGATAAAGAAGATGTGGTCCATATATACAATGGAATATTACTCAGCCATCAGAAAGAATGATTACCCACCATTTGCATCAACATGGATGGAACTGGAGGAGATTACGCTAAGTGAAATAAGTCAAGCAGAGAAAGACAATTATCATATGGTTTCAGTTATTTGTGAAACATAAGGAATAGCATGGAGGACATTAGGAGAAGTAAGGGAAAAAATGAAGAGGGGGAATCAGAGGGGGAGACAAACCATGATAGACTATGGACTCTGGGAAACAATCTGAGGGTTTTAGAGGGGGTGGGGGTGGGGGGATGGGCTAGGCTGGTGATGGGTATTAAGGAGGGTACAGTTGCGTGGAGCACTGGGTATTATAAGCAAACAATGAATCACGGAACACTACATCAAAAACTAATGAGGTACTGTATGGTGACTAACATAACATAATAAAAACAAAAACAAATACGGAGCCCCTAGGTGCGTCCCACACTGCGCTGAGTGCTGGCATGAAGAGATAAACCAGCCCCAGTTCCTGCCGCAGGAGTTTGCCCTCTCAGGCCAGACGGAGGCAGAAATCAGGCAGCCCCAATGCAGGGTGGTGAGGGTGGTGACAGAGCCCGGTGGCACAAGGGCAGGGAGAACACAGAGCAAAGGCACCTGACCCCGGGGACGGCTGGGGCACCGCAGGTTCCCTGGAGAAGTGGGGTCTAGGTGGGGAGTGTAGGACCCAATGAGTTATATAGATGAAGGTGAGGAAAGGCAAGGGGGGTCCACCCCCTATAGAAGCTCAGAGCCAAGGTCTGAACATTGTCGCCATTGGAAGATGAAAGTGACACCCCTTGAAATCCTACAACTTAGAAACAATGACATTTTTTCCCACATGCACAGACAAACCTAAGGATAGCTGCTGGCTGAATAGATGGCTAAATAAAAAAGCTTCTTTAAAAACAGAATATACTATAAATATTTCCATCTACAGAGGTATTGAATTCAATTTTTCTTAAATTTAACAGAACTTAAAATAATCATCTTTACCAACAAAACAAAACAAAACAAAAAACAACCTGTTCCCTCACAAGAGACATTATTTCCTAAAAGATATTTCTAAGATTAAAAAAAGAAAAGATTATGAGAAACACTAAGAGGTTGAAGCCATTCTGGCTTTTTTAAACTACAGGTTTGAGTTTTAGTGGAAACACGTGAGGGAAGAGAGAGGTCAGTCACTTACCTAAGGTCACACAGCTAGCCTGTGGTGTACATAGAACTCGAACTCAGATATATCTGATTTCTTCTATCATTATCATTTGCTCCCCGAAGCCAACTTTCTCATTTTAAAGATCAGAAACTAGAGTCCAAAAAGGGCAAGTGACTTCCCTGAGTCATATTTTGTTCGGGCAACAGTAATTTCGGTGGATCAGATCCTTGCTCTTGACTGTTCTCTCTCCCCCGTAACAAGGGGTCTCCTGCTGTCATTTGTTTGTCTGAGAATCCAAGAGGACTCTACGCATATCCCCACCTCGCTGACCTCAGCCTTGGCCTTGGGACACGCTTTGCCCAATGGGATGTGAACAGCCATGACATTTGCCCCTTCTGTGGGGACACTTTGAACGGGGCTGTATTTCTGCCCTCTGCCATGAAAACGGCCTAACCTAGATGGGGAAACACTTTCAGCCTGGGCGCCGGATGAGAAGCGAGGCGGAGCTGCGCGCAGTGCGGCCGAGCTGGGGCTGACCAGCGTGCAGCGCGAGCACGGATGAAGTGTTTGCCGTGATAAGCTACCAGGCTCCTGGGGTTGTTTCCACGGCAAAGCCGATACATTCCGCACGGGTTCTTGCAGAAATCTGCTTGCTTTTCTCCTGCTCCAAGTTGCCTCCGATGGTGAAACAATTATGAACTCAGGCCATGAGGGTAAGGACTGTGTAGGTGAGCATTTTAAGCACCAAATGGGTAAGAAATAATTAGAGAAAGAGTTGAAAAGTATGTGGTACAGGAGGAAAAACCAGGTGTCCAAGGTCCAGATTTCCAAGGTCACCTTCTGATGAGAAGAAACTGGTGGTGGAAGCCCACTCTTCTGTCCAAGAGCCCGAGATGAGTCAGATGTGGCAGTTTCCTTCTCGCACTTCTGCCACAGAAAGAACCATCGGTACTAACTATAAGACATGCGCACCCCCAGGCACCTGGTTCTGAACCGGAAGATGCTACGGAAAAAGAAGCAGTAAATGCCACCAAATGAATCTAGGCCACCAAATCACTGTGTGACCTTGAGGAGGTCATTTTCCGTTTGGCATCAGTGTTCTCATTTGTAAAATGAAGAGGTTGAATGAGAATCTCTCATTTTCCTTCTGGCCCTGACATGCTATGATTTGATTGTCTCTAACTCATTAGTCCCAACTGGCTTGAATGGGACCCAGTGGTATTGAGGATAATCGTAGGAATCCATCAAAATGTAGCCCAAAGAAGGTAATCTTGAGACTTGAGTGAGATAAAGCAGGGAAAGTGCTTTGCATTCGGAGGTGGGCGAAGGGCTCTATTGTGTGCTTTTTCATGGAAAAGAGGTGGGCAAATGTGCCCCCTACCCCCTAACTTGCATTCCTCTAGCAGCCCCCCCCCAACTTGTAACATCTGGCAATCTCTCAGGCCGTTCTGCCTCATCCTCTCTCCTCTCAGAGAGAAAAGTAGCTCTAAACCAAAGGATGATGGGATGACACAGTGTGAGACACAAATAACGTGCTGGGGGAGGGCAAAGGGCAGAGAGGAGCAATCCTGACTTCAGAATTCAACAGATCTGGGTTGGAATCCCTGTGTCTCTTTTTGCTCATATATAAAATGGGGGGGGGGATTCTTACTTCACATGGTTGTCTTCAGAATTAAATGATGTAAAAAGCTTATGGGCACACAGAAGCACTCACTCACATCTGTGACAATGACAGCCGGTGAAACTGAATGCTGTATAGCATCCCTGAGAGCTGGGCAGAGAGGAGGGGTAATGGGCCAGAGAGGGGACTGTGTGGGGTGACGGTGCAGGGGTGAGTATGGGTGCAACGAGGGTGCGGGTGAGGCAAGTGTCCTTTAGTAAAGGAGGAACAGCCAGATAGAGTAACAGAAGTTTCATGCAAGGGAACATCAAGAAATGAGTCTAAAGCTTTAAAGTTGGAGACCCCTAACCCAGTAGGTAATGGGGATCCCTGAAGGGCTTTAGGAAATTATGTGAGGAAGTGGTGAGTATGCCCGATGCGTCTTGGGAAAGAAGCTGCAGCCCCACCCAAACCAGGGTGTGGGGAGGGAAAGAGACTGTCACCTCCCCAGAGGAGCCCTGTTGCTGTGCTCATTTGACATAGAAATCTGAGCTGCGGGGAAAACATCAGCCTGCACGTTGAATTAAAGCAGATGTGATTACAGTAGAAAAATTTCTTCAAGACTCTAAAAGTTCAATTTTCTTCTTTTTATCTCTCAAGAGAATTACTGGTTTTAAACCCAAGACAGTGAAAATCCCAGGTAATAAAATGAATCCACAACTCCATTTGCTGACCAGACCTGAGTTAGATTGCTTTTATTACTTGCTTTTCTTTCAGTAACTTTAAGCCCACAACCTCAGTGGGTCTACCCTGGGCCCAAAAGTTTGGGCCTACCATTGGTTATGCCCTTGCTACTCAGAACAGAGTCCTTGAACTAGTAACAGCAGCATCACCTGGTAACTCATTAGAAATGCAGATTCTCAGATCCCATGCCGGACCCTCTGATCGGAATTTGAATTTTAGTAAGATACCCAGGTGTTTCCTGCACATTAAGGTTTGAGAGGCACTGAGTTACACCATGCCTTCAGACTGCAGGAATTCTTTACAACCAGAGGAGGTCAGAGTTGGTCCAACCTCTTCATTGAACTAACGAGGACCTAAGATCCAGAGAGAGGAAAGAACTGGGTTTTCCAAGGTTACGCAAGAAGTAAGTATAATTGGCACAGTAAAGTTAATAACAGGAGACCATGTAATACAATAAAGAAATAACTCTCTAGCTAGCTGGAGCCGAAGCTCAGTGCATTGCAAGCTACTCCGATTTTGGAGTCACCTCTATGCGCAAGATTTACAACCCAGGTGGGCCAGATTAGTTCATCTCTCTGAGCCTCATTTTCTCCTTTTGAGCAAGTGGGAACAATAAGATCCTCCTGATAAGGCTGTGAAGGTTAAGTGAAATAATGTACGTGGAATACTTACCACAGTCCGGGTGCTCACTAGCAAGTAATGGCGATATTGCGGAGAGTGGCCGGAACTCAATGCTGCAGAACCCTACGTACTGTCTTTTCTCCTAATCATAGAGTCACCCAAGTCCTAC
Organism: Ursus maritimus; assembly: GCF_017311325.1. NCBI lineage: Eukaryota > Metazoa > Chordata > Mammalia > Carnivora > Ursidae > Ursus > Ursus maritimus. Next base: position 65,651,137 of record NW_024423564.1, on the reverse strand, counting down.
TAATGGGCATGGTTTCCTAATTTAATAGGGGTTCCCTCTGCAGGATGGATAGTCCCTTCTGCGTGTCCCTTTAGCTCTTGGCTCTCTCATCTCCTGTCATTTAGACACACCTCCAATGGCTGGTTTCCTTCTCTGTCTTCCCCACTAGAGTTTGTCTTGCCTTAGAGAAGGGACCGTGTCTTTTATCTCTGTCTCCCCAGAGCACATCATAGTAGATGTGCTGGCAGATGGAAGGAGTGAGGGATGGAAGAGAGAGGGGAGGAAAGAAAGAAGGAGGAAGGAGAGGAGGGGAAAGAGGGAGGGAACTGGGAAGATGTTGAATGTTGGAAGGCAACCATTTTACAGCATGATGGATTCATTCAGAGAAATAGCTTGACAGTACAGAATTCATCTTTTTATGACTGTGACAACACTAATACATTTATTTCCCTTCTGAAATTAACTTTCTAATATTAAGAAAGGTCAAGATGAACTGCCGCAAAATGAGACATTTTGTCATTTTTAACAAATTATACCAAAGCAGACTGTCGGATTAAAGGGGTCACCGTTTTGAGGTCTAAACGCTGGTGCTGATTGCATAATCAGAGCTAATGCTTGTGTTTCTCGACTTTCCCTGCCCACAGACCTCCAATAGCTCCCTTTGGCCCAAAAGACAAAACTCAAATATCTCAGCCAGGTGTTCTGAGGCCCTTTAGAATCTGATCACTTTTTAAAAAATCCATTCCTTCCCCAAAGGGACATTCTTTTTTTTTTTTTTAAAGATTTATTTATTTATTTATTTATTTATTTATTTATTTGACAGGATAGAGACAGTCAGTGAGAGAGGAAACACAAGCAGGGGGAGTGGGAGAGGAAGAAGCAGGCTCATAGCAGAGGAGCCTGACGTGGGGCTCGATCCCATAACGCCGGGATCACGCCCTGAGCCGAAGGCAGACGCTTAACCGCTGTGCCACCCAGGCGCCCCCCAAAGGGACATTCTAACCAGCCAGACCCATCTCCTTCCTGCTATTCTCTTCCTCCTACATGGCTTTGCTCATGTGATATCTCTTGTCTTAATTGTCATTTCTCCTACTGGATGCTCATGGAAAGTCTCTTTGTCCTTTCTCTGCCCTACCCATCCAACCCACTTGCTGGCCCCTTGTTCCTCAGGATTTGACACTTCTGTTCTTTAGCCTTGAGTTGGCCTTGATCATGGCTTCAGTGCTGAGTTCCCTCTGCCTCACCCACGTCGTGCTCTACCCTACCCTGAGGCATTTGGGGAAGACTTGGAGGTCTGCAAGAGGACACTGAATATAGGTACTCCATTAAAGGGAAAAAAGAAAGAAGAGCCATAACTCTGCCCTGTTCCTCCTGTTCCCTTCTTCCTTTGATGTTTCCATTTGTGTGCTTGTCCCTGGGCAGGACTGGGGAGCCATCTGGACTCACTCAGAAGAATGAAAATTAAACCCTGACTCTGTCTCTTGGGAAAATTACTTAATAACCATAGGCCTTAGTTTCCCCATTTACAAAACAAAACACATAATCCCTACCTCACAGCATTACAGCAAGCACCAAATGAGTGCTTGTATGTGATTATGCTCTGAAAACTATACATCTTTGTGACAAATTAATGAAAATAATTAGGACGAGATCCATGTGCTAGTGACTCACCCCCGGGGGCCAACAGTGCATGTGCTCCAATATGGTAGAAGTCACAGGGACCTGAGTTTGAGTCCCAGCTCTATAGTACTGTCTCATTGCGCAACCTTGAGCAAGCCAGTCCCTGCCTTGGGCTTATGTGTTCTCTCTCTATTCTCTGTCTATGAAAGGTTAGTTTGGAGCACCTCTTCAGTTTTTCCAGCCTGTGGTTCTCTGGCTCCATATAGGGGTCTAAGAACCCAGAGTCCGGAATGAAGTTACTAATTCAACATTAAAAGTGACTGCATTGGAATTCGCCAGCCTCATTCGAGACCCAAGACCTGATTTACTTGGAATGTTCAACTCCTGGACTTCTCAAACCAAGTGTTCCTCACAGTGGTTGGGGGAGGGGCAGGGTATCCAAAGTAATGGCATAAACCTGGTATTCCATTTACAATGTCAACTGAATCTAAAGACAATGGGGAGAATTCTGAACATTTGCTACTCAGAGGTGTCATCATATTCAAGAAAAAAAGCTAAATCAATAGAACTCCTCTCTTCTAGGCTCGCTATTTACATGTCTTTTAGAAATGAAAGAGGAGGGGCGCCTGGGTGGCATAGCGGTTAGGCGTCTGCCTTCGGCTCAGGGTGTGATCCCGGCGTTATGGGATCGAGCCCCGCATCAGGCTCCTCTGCTATGAGCCTGCTTCTTCCTCTCCCACTTCCCCTGCTTGTGTTCCCTCTCTCGCTGGCTGTCTCTATCTCTGTCGAATAAATAAATAAAATCTTTAAAAAAAAAAAAAAAGAAATGAAAGAGGAGACCCTCTGAGGGATGTTGAGCCCCCTGCTGGCTGCTCTGGCCTTGGGGACCGCTCACCCTATGCTGTGCTGCGGAAGTGGGCCCTGGGGTCACACGGCTCTGACTTCCATTTCCAGCTCTGCTACCCCCAGTTGTATGACCTTGCGGGTTCTCTCCTCTTTTTATTTGTTCCTTCCTGCCACTGACATTTTACTGATGTGTTAGGTATTGTGCCCTGGGCAAGAGATTGCAGAGGTGACAGAGATACAGTTCTATCCTTCAAGGAGTTCACAGCTGAGGAGAGAAAACAAGTGCATAAACCAATCAGGGCGATGCGGAGTGATAAATGTGCTTGCCAGGGGAGACTGCGCTTGGGTTGGGGAGTTATGGGGGGTCATCCACGCTGAGCCTTACTTTCCTCACCTGAGAAACAGGGATAATGACGCCCATTTCATACGGCTGTTTTATGGATTAGATGAGGCAATGCCTGGCACACAACAGATGCTCAGTAAATAGCAACACCTTCCCCCTTGCCTACTCCCGCCCCCACCCCAGGGTACTGAAGAGCTGTTTTCATCAGCCCCCTTGGCTCCAGAAGATCCAGTCACATAGCACAGATGTCTATTAAAGACATGCCTTAGCAGTTGGAGGATTTTTCAAGGTCACAGCCTGGAGCTAAACTCTAACAGGAAAGAAACTGTCCATTTGTAACCGGGAGGCTGAGTAAGTCGACTTTCCTGACTGCTGAGTGTGTGCTGGTCTTGCCAGGAGTTTAAAGAAAAGCTTTGGCTCTGACAGGCACTGTAGGCACAGCCAGAGAGAGGCCATTTCTGTTAAGAGGACTTAGCCGCCCATCAGCGTCCAAACTCCACCTTCCAGTGAGCCCTTGTTCAGAGCCTCGGCTGGTGAAACCTGCTCCAAGCCACACCGGGGTCTGGAATTGTCCAGGAGAGGGTTCCTGAGGATTACGTTCCCTGGTACTCACTTCATTTTTTTAAAAAAGATTGATCGATTTGTCAGAGAGAGAGAGAGCATAAGCACGGGGAGCAGCAGAGGGAGAGGGAGAAGCAGAGGGAGAGGGAGAAGCAGGCTCCCCGCTGAGCAGGGAGCCCAATGCAGGACTTGATCCCAGGATGCTGGGATCATGACCTGAGCTGAGGCAGATGCTTAACCCACTAAGCCAGTCAGGCGCCCCTGGTATTCACTTTAGAACCGTCCTTGCTGTCCTCATCCCTTAGGGATTATAATGAGTTGCCTCCGCCACCCCCCCCCCCACAGGGGCACATACCCACACCCTAGAAATGACAGAAATCCTCTTGCCCTCTGAAGGTTGAACTGTAAAATTCACCCAGAATGGATTAGAACAGACAAATACAGGAAGCCTTAAGAGAGAAAGCCTCCCACCCCTGGAGCCTCTGAGCTTACTATCACGCAATTAAAAGTATTATTAGCTCAGCTGAAGAAAGACTTGCAGATGGGAGTTGGGGAGTGGTCAGAGAAGCCAAGATAAGGGTGAGGGCCTGCTCCCTGTCTTTTAAGACCTATTTGCAAAGCCATTTCAATAACCAGACCTATAGCTATTTTGTAAATACTACAGTTTAAAGATGGTGATAATGTTCGGAAATTAACATTGAAACATCGGCTATTATACACTACTAGATTGGAGCTTGTAATAAGAATGAATGCTAACTCTTATCGAGTGCTTATAATATACCAGCCTTAGAAAATACCACACAAGTGCAGTGTCATTTTCAATCCTTACAACACTCTGTGAAGAGACGCTACTACCCTGTTTCACAGGTCAGGGCACAGAGTCTGAGAGAGGTGAGGCGGTAGACAGAGCCAGAATGGAAGCTGGAGGCAATTTCTGACTGCAGGGTCCTTGCTGTAAATTCCTAGGAGAGTAAAGGGTCTGCTCCCAGTCCTTCCCACTGACAGGGCAGTGCTTAAAGGTCAAGGACTTAGCAGACTGAAAAGAGAACAAAATAGGAAGAAAGGGCAGGATTTGAGGTTTGCTCTGGGGAAGTGGGGTCCCTAATATGCTTACCTAGAGGGCAAGGAATTGGCAGACTTCCTAGGATTTTAGGAGCCTGGATATTGGCATCACTGGGATACGAGTTCTGAGCAGAGGGCAGTAGGGATACAGTGGATGGATGGTTGCATGGAGGGACAGATAGAGGGACAGCTAGTCCCCAGACAGATGCACAGATGGGCATCAACTGACCCCAGTTTCCTTCTAGAATGTGGGCTGGGCTGGCTGCCTCAGGTTCCAACCCTAGGGATTGGCCCAGCACTAAGTAGCCGCCTCAGGAGTTCGGTTCTGTTTTATAAAATGAGGTCCTTCCTTATACCTGGGTGGCCAGGTCCCCTCCTCCTTCCATAAATTTTTTTTTCTTCCAATTTTAAAGTTAAAATATACTTGTAGAAAATTGCTGGGAAATAAAAAAAAAAAAGCAGAGAAGAAGGAAACAACCCTAGTACCCAGAAATACCACTGTTAATATCTACTTCACATTCATTCTTTTGTGTATGCTTTAAACCTAGTTGTTATATGTCTTAACATATAATACATATGCAACTTTGTCTTCTGCTTCTTTTCACTTAAAATTATAGCATAGGCATTTTTACAATATTGTAAACTCTTCATAAACATCCATTATATGAATGTATCATGATTCACTTAATCAGTTTCCCACTGTTTCCCACTGTTAGGCATTGAGATTTTTTTCTCGGTTTTTCACTATTTAGAAGTAATGTGGACTTTTTTTTTCTCGCATAAATCCTTATCCACACTTCAAATTATTTTAGTCTAGGTGTGGAGTACTACAATTGCTGGCTCAAAGCTACAAACACAACAATATATTTCAAACCCCAGAAAGTCATAGTAACATTTTTTTTTCCCTCCCTTTTGAATTCCATGTCCTTTCTAGTCCCTGATAGAGAGCCCCCTGGATTTCAGGATCAAGTCCAAGATTCCTGGGGTAGCACACTGGACTCTATGACTGGCTTCTTTTTTTTTTTTTTTTTTAGATTATTTATTTATTTATTTATTTATTTGACAGAGATAGAGACAGCCAGCGAGAGAGGGAACACAAGCAGGGGGAGTGGGAGAGGAAGAAGCAGGCTCATAGTGGAGGAGCCCGATGTGGGGCTTGATCCCGTAACGCCGGGATCACGCCCCGAGCCGAAGGCAGACGCTTAACCGCTGTGCCACCCAGGCGCCCCTCTATGACTGGCTTCTGCCTACTGCCTAGCCTTACTTCCCACCAGTTCTCTCCACGTGCTCCCCTCAGTCCAGCACACCGAACTGCTTAGAATTCTCGGACTCTAGTCACCTGTCTGACACATGTATGCTCATGCACACTGCTCCCTCTGCTTGCAACGCTTCCCCAGTCTGTCCAAACAACTCCTAGTCTTCCTTCAAAACTCACCTCAGAGGTCGCCCTCCCCAGCAAGCCCTGCCTGACCCCAAGTCCAGTGGAGATGACCTGCTTCTCCCACATGGTGTCCAGATTCCTTGCCTGTCATAATGCTTACCACCCTGTCCTGCCATCATTGGTTTATGGAGTCAGGAGCTCTAGGCCAGGGGTTTGCAAACTTTCTCCGGCCACAGAATCCTTTATTCAAACACATTTGTCATACTGATAGAAGTTAACATCTGCTGAGAATATATGTGCCTGGCAAAGTGCCTTCAGCAAGTCCCAGGAATCAGTTCAGTTAATCCTCACAACAACCTCTTCCAAATGAGGAGGCAGACGCTTGGAAAGGTAAGGGACCTGCCCAAGAGAACAAAGCCAGTGAGTATTGAAATGAGATTTAAACCTGGGCCTGAACCTGAGCTCTTAATCACAAAATTATACTGCTCCGGTTAAAATGGAGAGGAGCCCCATGGGAGGGGGTCCTCAGACCTCTTGCAATTTTTCTAGAAACAGTTTGAAAACTGCTGCTCTATTCTAGATCATCAGTTCCTTGAGGGAGGCGACTATTTCCTATTTGCCTTTCTATTCTGGTATATAGTGCCCGGGCTGTGAAAATGTTTATTGAATGGATAAACGCACAATCTCTTTTTTTTGAAGATTACAGGGAAGTTACTCTTTTATCTATATACTTTACTAGCCTTGAAGTGAAGGCAAGCAGTGTGAGCCTGGCATGACTTGCTGAGTGAGAGAGCACCAAGGCTCATTGGCCAGGAGGTCAGGCTGTGTCCAGGCTGATAAGACTTCTCACAGCCGGACACCTGGGACCAGTATGGGACTCGGGAGGTGGGCATTAGAACTTCTGGAGGATGGGGCAGTTTCTTGATGAAAGATTAAACAGCGGAAGCAGTGATTAGTCTGGTCCCTTTCATCAGAATTCAGCTCTCTCCACCACGGTAAATAATGGACTAATTAGGCATCTGGCTTACTTGATTTCCCATGGCTAAGGCCAATTTCTGAAATGCAATATGCTATTTGATGTACCAGCATGAATTCTTCCTGGGCTCCAGAGCCTCCCAACAGCAACAGCCAAAAATAACTCTCAGAGAAGTTCCCCCACATTGAACACAAAACACCCTAAACGTGACTTGTACTCTGTTATAGGCTGGATAGGCTGAGAGCCTAAGGGGGTCACAGGCTGTATGCTGATCCCAACCGGCTCAAACCAGGGGCCTGAAAGGGGAGGAGTTTGCTGGGGGGTGAGAAATGGATAGGATAGGTTAATGGGAAAAGCTCCTGGAAGAGATGACCTGGGGGTATACTGGACTGGTTGGGTAAGTGAAAAGAGGTTATTCTAGGACGATCCACAGAGACTCCTTTTTAGCTCATTGTGGCTGGATAATTGGATAACCATGGGATAGGGAAAATGGAGAAGCAAGCTTGGTCCAACTCAGGAATGAGGGTAAGCTGAACAGCTACTAGGAACAGAGAGAATGTAAAGAGAATTTTAGAATTTGTGGCTTTGCGATGGAGATCCTACATGGATGGATTCTAACAGTCTAGAATTTCTGAATTTCTGAGCTTGAGAAAAAAATTCCATATGTGGGAGCTCTCAGTGACAAGGGATCAGCAGGGGCAAAAGATGAAGGAAAGAAGATGAGTCCCCAAACACTCATCAACGGCCTCCTAAGTGTGGGTCTCTGCCAGGTAACGGAAGTAAAAGCTGAAAAAGAGCTTCTGTCTGTGACAAGCTTCGTGTAAAGGAGGCAGGGAAACTATCACTAAAATGCAGCAGGATTTGTGCTGTAACCAGGGGCTCACCGGCGCTGGGGGTGCCTACAGAAATGCAAACAGCACCCTTTCTGGAGAGACTGTGTTTTAATCAATGCTTAAGACATTCTCATCGAGCTACCAGTGAGCAGCCAGTTATGGCCATGGAAGCAGGGAGGTGAAGGCAGATCCTTGGCTCTGAAGGGGTTTGCAATTGAACTGAAAAAATGGAAACCAGAGGACGTCCGAGGAGATTTTACCATGGCACCAAGCCCACAGAACATACTCCATGGTGTTTATGGAATAAACCACTAGATAAAAGAAGCAAAGTCTGATGCTAGAAGAACAAAGCAACAAAATGCTTTGTGGGCCAAAGGGCTCAAGGAAATCTTAGAGAAGGGGGGCCTGGAGGTAGTTCTGAAGATTAAGTAGGATTTGGAGAGTGACTTCTTGTGTCTCTTGACTTGACATACTTTTCCTCCTCTTCACTCAGCAAGTTCCCATCCCTCCTTCAGAACCCTGATCAGATGTTAATTCTAGGTCTTGGTGAGTGGATTTCTTCTTTCCTGCCTGTCTTTCCTCTCTCGCTCTCACCCAAGGCACATTCGTGGAAGACCTGTGCCCTGTACTGGGTATCAGGGATCAGAAACAGCTAAGGTGAAGTCTAAGACCTCAGTGGGATCCCAGTCTGCGCTGGGGTATGGGAGCTTGAGGAAGGGGGGCCCATGAGGTAGGTGCTGTAATGGCCACATGCATAAAATATTAGTGGCTCCATTTCTCATATATTTACTCTTGAAGGCTATTTATAGATACATAAGAGAGAAATCCCATGGGACGGGCATCCCAGTTGCCAATACGGAAAATGAGACACAAAGTTTAGTTGACCCACCTCAAAGGGAAGCTGCTGGAAGCTTCGCTGGCCTCCATGCCATTGAAACAATATGCATCTAGGTAGTTGATGAGAGGCATTCAGAATCTTTCAGGATGAAAAGATGTTAGAGAAATTGAAGGAAACAATCGGCTGGACAGGAATATTACTCTGAAGTGAGAGAACCATCCCTCTACCCGGCTTGCTGCCAGAGTGAAAGTTATAATCCAGAGTGTTAGAAAAACCATGTCTTTTATCACAGGTGGGAGAAGTTGCCCTTTAGAAAAGTAATGATTTCTCTTAAAATTTCTTAAAGTTTCAAAACCCATCTCAAACTATTGTAGGAAATAGGGTAAAAATTTCATGGACCAGAAGCACCCTGTGTTCTCAGAGCCCCTGCACAGTCTTTCCTTCCATACTGAACCTTTCCCCTAGTGGCTGTTACTGACTTCCTGGGCCATGCTGGTAGGAGAGGAAGACTATTTGAGGAGACCTCAGTGTGTGATGTCTGGCTGTGGTGTGAGTGCATTGAGCCTACCCCTCATGAAACCTCCAGCAGCTGGCTGGGGTCTGCACACTTCCACAGGGCATTCCTCTTCTCCACCTTTATAAACACTTTATGTTCACATACATCGGGTCTCTCTCCAACCTGTGGGTAAGCAGGTCAAGGGCTTAACCTTCCCTTCCAGCAGATAAGCGCCCCGAGGCTTAGGAGACTGACATTTATGAGACACCCGCCGTGTGCTAAGCACCTTCCTAGGCATTCACCCCAGTCTGTCACAGGCAGCAGCCTGACTTCTGTGCCTTGTCGTGGAAATCCTGCCCATCAGTGGAGACTTCACAGCCAACAGCCAGCTCCAAAATGATGCAGAGGACCCAATGGGCCTTGTGGAATCATCCTTCAGCCCCTACAGTGTATAGACTGGGGTGCAGTGAGGGGGTAATGAAAGGCCCAGAGAGGGGAAGAGACTTGCCTCGGAGCGCCAAGCAAAGCAGTGGTTCGTCCACTCTGGTGGGGGGTGGCTAGTGTTCTCCGCCTCTCTCGGGGCCACAAAGACAAGCTGCCACAGCTTTAGCTGTGCCCCCTGCAGGGGACCTTTGGGGTGATACAGAGACATGGGGATGGAACAACAGTTTGGGAACCTGCAGTGCAGATGCCTGAGCTCCCTAGGCCTCAGGGAGACCATGTGCTAAGGCCCTAGGGATGTGGTTTTCACGGGTGGTACTGCCTTCTCCTAGGGGGGATAAGCATCCTGCCACAAGGGGGAGGACTTTCTCAGTGCAACGCATAGCTGTGGCCTGCTGCCCTCCTGGTTTGCCCTTAAGTATATATGTGGGTGGCAATAGGGTGCCCCAACCTTCTACCCCCGTGCTTGCCAAGATGGCTTTAGCCCTTCCACCAGCAAGGTTTCCAGGCTGTCAGGCACGAACACACAGGTGCCCCTTGGTTTCTAGTGAGGAGCTGCCATCTCAGGGCCTTCTGAGCTGGCGGCCCAGGGAAACCTCTGCTCCTGCTAAGAGCAGACCTCCTGGGCCCCTTCCTGCCGGTTTAACCACATGGGGAAATTGTGCCTGGCTGTGTGTTTGTGTATATGTTCTTTGTGTGATTATGTATAACTCGACACCTGTCTATCCGGTGTGTACCATGTCTATCTTTATGTATGTATGTTCTGTTCTATGTATGTGCATGTAGGCCTTTCCTGCATGTCTCCACGTTGTGCGTGCGTGCGTGTGTGTGTGTTTTCCGTGCAGTGTGACTGAGTGCCAGTTGTGTGTGTGTTAGATGACCATGTCACCCACTGCTCCGTTGGCCATGCAGATGTGTTCTAACTTATTTATTTATTTGACAGAAAGAGAGCAGTTTCTCTTGAGGGCTAGAGGAGGCAAGCGAGGGAAAAAAACCCAGCCCTGCGTTGCTCTATTTTAAAAACTGCTCCATGTTGTTATGGCAGCTAATTTTCCTTAAATGATTTAAGGAAACAGATCTGTCTAAGAGCTACAGCCAAGTTGTTATAGCAACACAGGCCTTTCTCCTCCAGGAAAAGGGGGGAATCCCCCCCCAGAGCATAGAAGCCTCTCACAAAAGCAACCCTTGGGCTCTGAGAAACGGGGGGCAAAGGAAAGGGCAGGAGGGGACCCACTCACCTCCCACTGCCCGTTTCCAGGGATTCTCCTTAGCAACTGCCCTCACCGCTCTCCAGTTCGGATCGCATTGTCCTTCCCCTGCATGACACAAGAAGCACCCGATGGGCCTCTCTTCTTTCACTTCGTTGCATCACCTTTGATCCACTCTCCACACTGCAGCTTCTCCAAGTTTCTCAAGCACGTGTCATTCAGCGTAATGGTCTCTGTGGTGCCATGTTCCCTGCTACGTGCTGGATAAGCACAGGCCATGTCCTTGAAGGGCATGCCGGGAACGTTGGCCTTTATTCCACGAGTAATGGGGAGTCCTTGAAAAGTCTTAATCGGGATAGAGACCCACTTGGATTTAAATTTTAGAATGACTCTAGAGTTTCTAAATTGGGGGACTGAGTAGACGGAAATACTATTCATTGATCTCTGTCTCCCTTGCTCAAACGTTTTTGATGGCTCTCCGTTGATGACACTGATTCTCAAGAATGAGAGAGGGTGTATGCTGGAACATTTCTAACTAGTGGCGTTTTGTTCCATGGCCTTGATTTTTTTTTTTTACAGTCATAATACTTAATTCAATTAAAAATCAATTTAAAAGAGGGCCTAAGAATTTGATTTTATTTTATTTAGTTATTTTTATTTATTTGAGAGAGAGAAAGAGAGAGTGAGCACAAGCAGAGGGGAGAGGGGCAGAAGGAGAGGGACAAGCAGGCTCCCCAGTGAGCAGGACCCTGGGAGCATGACCTGAGCCAAAAGCAGACACTTAACCAACTAAGCCACCCAGGCGCCCCAAGACTTTGATTTTAATGAGAAGAGAACATTGGGCCATAGGAAGAAGCCAAATTCCTTGACTCCCTGCTCAAACTCACCCATGAGCTTCTTCACACCGGCCTCTCAGGCCACCCTCTTGCAGCTGCCTGTCACGAATCCTGCACACCAGCCCCAGGAGCTGAGGCCTCTCACCTCCGTTCCACTGCTCATCTCTCCCTGGAATGCCCTCTCCCCTCTCCCTGTAACCTCCCTCATCCCTAAACCATAGCCACCGGATGAACAATTGCCCATTTCTAGAGGCCCAGTCCAAAGTCCTTGAGAAAACTTCCTCAGATCCCCTCAGACACACACACACACACACACACACACACACACACACACACGCACACATTGGATTAATCTCTCCCAGCCCCATATTTCCAAAGCATTACATTTTCTCTATTATAGCACACCTTCCTGGCTGCCTTGGATGAAAATTGCTCGTAAAGGCCTGGCCTTCCCATCAGGCTGAGAGTTCTTCCAGCCTGAGATCCTGCCCCATTAATCTCTGTAACTCCAGGGGTTATGGAGGGTCTTGCACGTGGGTACATTGAGAAATGCATGCTTCATCCAATTAACTGAGCATTGTAAAGCAACACCTGCTTTTTTATCTCTGCCACACACTTCTCTGGGTGTGCCTCTCGGGCAGATAGTTAGGTGTCAGAAGATCTACAGATGGGTGGTCCTAGGAAGCCCATCTGTAAATGGGCTTAACTTTTTAAGATTGTAACTGGACGTAGGTGAGAGAGGAGGGCCCTGTGTGCGCTCTTGCATGTGAGTGACTCTGGTTGTGCGGCTGATGGTGTGATGAGAAGTCACCGTCATACGCTATGGTGTGTGTGCCAGGATAAAGCCAAACTCCCATGGGTAGGGGGTGAGTTCTCACCTGAAAGGTGCTGTCATTTCTGGGGCTAATTACCTGGGGAAGAGGTAGAATACTCAACCCTAAGATCAGAATGGGAAGGAGAAAGCTGCATGTGGGGTAGAGTTGGAACTGGCTCCCTTGCTCTTTACCAATAGAGGAAATGAAACGTCTAAGCGTAGCTTCTGAACAAAACGTGCTTGGATGGTGGGAAGACAGGGAGCTCTTAGTGGTCAGAGAAGGCTAAGCTCAATGGTGGGTAGAACGGGTGGGCCCTGAGGCCAGGAATGGAGCACATTAGTGAAGACGACCAGAAACCTGTGTCAGAGGAACCAGAGTGGGTGATGCCATCTCAGGTTCTGTCTCTGGGAGTTGAGGACAATCTCAGCAGGCTGCAGGGGGACCTAGGAGAGGGTTTATGTCCACAGACCAGAGCCTGAAGTAAAAGAGGGCCCAGCGCTGGCAGCACCGGCATCTGGGACACTCTGAGGGAGAAGTGAGACGGGGGAGAGGTATGTAGTCTGGTTGCTTCTTTTCATCAGGAAAATCTCATTAAAACCAACTCACAGAGGCTCCGGTTTACTTCATCATTTGCTTAGCACTTACTCTGAGCACCTGCTCAGAGCCAGGTCCCCGCTGGGCACTGGGGACTCTGAGATGCATCAGCCAGACCCTGCCTAGGGACAGTCTGTCACAACTGGTAAACAAAGGCCACACTGTCCACAGGGAGCTGGGCCATAAAACACTTTATAACTAAGATCCAGCATAGTCCTCTGGGTAAAACACTCCCTGGTCAAGATCATCATTTAGTTTCCATGCCCAGAGAGGGGGCAAGGGTTTAGTGAGCAAAGGTCCAGGAAAGCAGCCTTTGAAGTCAATGCCATCATTAACACGAGACAGCAGGCTCCGGTTGCCAGGTGAGAACACAGAAGGGCTCATGCCTGGGACTCACAGTGCAAGCTGGACATATCACTCTTGCTCAACTTCAAAGTCAGCATGTCTAAAGCTTGTCCCCAGGCTCACTGCCCCTTCTGAGTTCCCATCTCAGGAAGGGCAACCACATCTACTCCACTGTCCAGGCCAAACTATGGGCGTCATTCAAAACTCCCTCCTATCCCAGCAGCCAGTCACTAAGCTGCACCCACCTCCCTCCATAATCCCTCTCCAACCCTACAGCAGCAGGCTCGACTGGTCTCCAGCCTCTAGCCTGGTGCCCTCCAAATCCACCCCCTTACAGGCTCCAGAGGCGTCTTTCTGAAATGCAAACCTGATCCTGTCACTTCCCAGCTTAAAATCCTTCCATGCTCCCCAGTCCCGTGAGAATAAAGTCCAAATTGTGCCCTGTATCATAACCATGTCTGGCCCTAGTGCCAGCCACACTGAAGAGACTTGGCAGTCTCCTGAGGATGCCTCCCCCTCGAGGCAGGTACACAGATGTCTCCTGTGCCTGGAAAGCCCTCCCTGCCCTGGGACTCTTTCATGCTTCAGCTCAGGTATGGCCTCCTGGGCTGCGTTCCTTCTACGGGCTCCCTCAGCCCCTGTGCCTTCCTCCCCAAATGCACCTGGGATAAGTGCCTGTAAATGCCTGTCTCCACCAGGCTGTGAGCTTCTTAGGGGTGGTCAGCAGCTCTGATGAGTCCCAGCATCCAGCACGGAACCCAAAGGAGTTCGGTGAGGGACGACAGTGCTCATGGACATCGTCCCTGTCCGCCAGTGAGGGTCTGCTGACTCTCTGCTTGCTGACTCTGTCAAGCAGAAGGCCATTGGGATGGAGGAGTGAGGCCATGAGCATTTAGAAACGAGGCCAGAAGCCGTCCTGGCAGTTCACATAGCTCTGGCTTGAGTGATTACGGTGACATACCTAACAGCGGCGGTCAGGAGGAGAAAGCATGTCAGGATATTAGGGCAGATGCCCTTGGGTACTGCAGTGCCTGCAACTGAACATAGTCAAATGTGACCCTGAATCCAATCCAAATACTGTTTGTTGAGGATCTGCTATACGCCAGGTACTGTGCTAGGTGCTTTGCCGTAGCTTTTAAGTAGAGCGACGGTGTAATTTATCATCTAAACTGGGACACTTCTAAGAGCGAAAGGGGGCACTATTAATAAATACTCTAGGACAACAGGTATAAACAGGAATTGCCCCAGGCAAACCAAAACTTACAACCAGCCTACCCATAGGTCACAGTTTGTGTGCTTCCCTGCCCCCCGTAACTCCACAGACCATTTGTAAATCTATATTCATCAGTATTTACTTATTTAATGTCTATTCCCCCATAATTTGCAAGGGCTAGGGTTCTGTTCACTACTAGAAAAAAATCTCAATGCCTAGTATATAGAAACTACTTGATAAATATTTGCAGAAAGAAGGAAGGCAAGACTGGAGTAAAACCCTGGCATGGAGAGGGGGAGTGGGGAAGAGAGAAAAGAGGGAGGGAGCTGAGATCCTTGACTCCCCTGGTCAGCTTGACTCCCATGTCAAGTGCTCCATGTGCTTGGGTCTTAAAGGAGTGGACTTTCAGGGAAGAACACAGCTTATGCAACAAGCTCAGCCTCTAAGTGTGTTTATTAAGATCCAACCAGCTGACGAGCAACCTATTCATGGAACAAAAAGTGTCTAAACCTCTCTGTCCCCCAGTCTTGGCTGATCTACGTTCTGTCGCAGGGATGAGTGTCCAGTTGTTTGTGAGCGAATCAATGACTTCTCAGTAATGATAGCAATGGCAGGCTGAAGCCTCTTCTCTTTAGCAAACCTAACCCTTCCCTTCCATTCCTCCTCCATGCCCCACCCCCAAGTTCTCGCCTCAGGGACTCATCTAATGCACCCCTTTGTTCAGTGGCTCCCGCTCTATCACATCTCCTATCCTGTGTCTTTTTTTTTTTAAATCATGCCTCATTGTCCTCTCTGTGAATAAAATTTTCTATCTATAAACCGTATTACAGTTGGCATAACAGAATTTGCCATGTTTAATCCAATTCCATTTAACCAATAGTTTATTGAATATTTACAATCAGCCAGATCAGAAAAAAAATGTCAGGGCTATGGCAGTCAAGGGGCCATCAAATCACAGTCATCAAAGTTAGAAGAGACTCAGATGTCACCGCACTCCAGTGTCTTCCAAACAACTGACTCTCCTCTATGTACCATCTTGACAGCGTCATTTAGCTTCAAGTCGAACACTTTCAGTAAGGCAAAGTTCAAAGCTCCTACATCCACCCCATTTCAGGCAGCTCTAATTGTTAAAAAGCGCTATTCTCCATAGGCTTTACCTCTCCTTTGGCTTCCACCCAGGAGATGTCTGTCCTGTCTTCTCTGATAGCTCTTTAGGAATAGAATGATTGTGTTCTGCTTCCTTTCTCTAACCGGAACCTCCATGTCGTCTCCTATTTCTTACAAAGTCTTGCCCCTTTGAGCAGACTCAGTATGAAAACCCCTTGTCCCCCTTCTTTCTGGACTAGCAGGCCCTCTTCTATGGGAACAGGTTCATCATGACCACCACAGCCCCCGACTCCAACCATGTCGTTCCAGTGTGTCTGTCCTGTCCTTACACATCCCTGCCTCTGGGGCCAGAGGTGACTTGCCCAGAGGTGGCCTGTCCCCCAGGCTAGGCCACTCACAGTATTTTGGAACTGGAACTGGAACTAGAAAGTGAGAGTGAATCACTCTCCAGTGGTGGGAGCCAACAGATGTGACACTTGGCACCATGTCTCCTACAGGTGGAAGAGGCCAGTCTACGGTCTTTAGTCATGTGAGATACACTGGTACTCTTGTAATAAATGCTCTATTTTGCTTAAACTAATTCGAGTTGTATTTCTTTTGCTTATAGCCAAAGAACCCTGACAAATGTGAATCTGCTTCACTGTATTTCCTTTATTCCACAAAACCTCCTGAACCCAGCTGAATTTGATATTTTTGAGAGGTGGGGGAAGGTACTTGGGTCTATCCAATTTAAGGACAAGACCAGCAGGTCTCATACCCATCCTGGTATCGACTCTGCACTCCTAATTTGTAGCTCCTACTGGGATTTCCCAGTACAACACTGCCCTTTCCCAGATTAAGCCATAAAACCAGCAGGCGCTGAAGGGGTTTTGTTACTCACTGGGTCATTGTACATCTGGATGATGAGCTGTTTCACTCCGTGCAGGGTAGGGTGGGCCCACGGAGAGGGATCCAGCCAGTGACGGTTCAGGTCAAACCCCATCAGAGAGCACCTAGGTAGGAACCCAGAGTCAGAGTCAGTATGAACAGGACAAACCAAACTTGTCACTTTCAAAATACAGCTAGGAGTAGGAGCAGTCCCTGTCTCACCTACCTAGCATTAATTTTTTGCCAGAGACAGTTTTAAACATTTTACATCTATTAATTCACCTGATGCTTTCAGCAAACCTCTGAAGTCACTACTATTACAATTCCCACCTTATATAAGAAGAAGCTGAGTCACAGAGAGGTTCTAATGTTTCTGTGGAGGAGTCTGACTTCAGTATCCATGCTCTGAGACCACAGACACATGTACATCTCTCATACAGGGCAGTAGAAAGAAGTGCTCGGCTGAAGTCACCGGTGTCCCCATTATTGCTCTCTGTCTCATACCCACAGTTAACCCATTGTCTCTACCTTCAAAATGTATTCAGAACCCAGCACTCTTTCCTCAGCTCCACTGATATCACCTTGAGCTCAGACCAAGTCCTGAGTATTGTTTTTTTTTTAAAGATTTTATTTATTTATTTGACAGAGAGAGACAGCCAGCGAGAGAAGGAACACAAGCAGGGGGAGTGGGAGAGGAAGAGGCAGGCTCCTAGTGGAGGAGCCTGATGTGGGGCTCGATCCCAGGACCCCGGGATCACACCCTGAGCCGAAGGCAGACGCTTAACGACTGTGCCACCCAGGCGCCCCAAGTCCTGAGTATTGTAACAGTCTCTTACATGGTCTTATTTCTACCCTGGCATCCTCCCAGCCCACCTCTCACCCTACCTTCCTCACCACCTCCATTTTCCACACAACATCCAGGGTGATCCTCTAAAACATAAGTCAGATGATGTCCCTTTTGTGCTCAAATGGTCCCTTTTTGATGCCAAGTAAAACCCCTTACAAGCTACAAGTTCCCATGTGGTCCTTCCCTGCTAACTTCTCTGACTCAGGTCCCACCACCATCCCTCTCACTTCTTCTGTGCCAGATGCTGGACTCCTCATTGTTCTTCCAAACACCAGGGTCATCCTGCCTCGGGGCTTTTGTACAGACTGTCCCCCTGCCTGGAATCCTCTTCCTCCAGATATCTTAGTGACTCATGCTTACTTATTTCAAATCTAATTTCAAATGTCACCTGCTCAGTGGAGCCTCCCCTGACCACCTTCTCCACACTCTCCCTTGAGCACATTAAAGAACTTCACTAGGGCAAGTGCAATCATGACTTCTGGTTCTCCTCTTCTTCCTTCTCTTGCTTCAGATCTACTCAAAGCCCTGCTTATGCTCGGGAAGAGATGTCACCTCCAGATCTCCGTCCCCATGCTGCCATCTGCTGCGTGGCAGTACCTACACACACTATGGGTACTCTCTAGGCCAGTCGAGGCTCGGGTATAATTTCCTGAAACCTGTGCTTACTCACAATTCAAATGATCACTTTCCTTCTCTCTAATCCATCCTCTTCCAATCCCCAGAATGTGTCCCATACAGACCCATCTTGCTTTCCTGATCAAGATTCATCTATGGCTCTCCATCACCTATAGGATAAAAGTCTGTTCTTTGCAGATTTTTAACCAGATTCAAAACTGATGGGGGCCATCTCCTTCTCTCCGTTTTCTGTGCCAAACTGTCCTCCTTTTCCTCCTCTATTCCTCTGTCCTTCTGTTTTACACCCCCATCTCATCTTCCAAGCTCCTTTCTTTCCTTAAGCAATACCATTTAACCCCCTCTCAATTTATTAAATTTGTAGCCCCATCGATCACCCTACTCAGAAAAATAAAGGACTCTACTGGGAACTCACCTCTCCTTCGAGATGGCTGGGGTGGGTATGGGTGGTAAATAATAGTAATTTCCTCTTGTTGTTTAAAATAAGCATTGTGGGAATCCTGTAGGAGAATAACTAATGTGTCATGGGGCACATAGGGAAAGGCTTCACTGGGGAGGAGCCATTTGAGTTGGGCCCTTGTCGAAGGAATAGAATTTTTCCAGGTGTTGGGGGCAGAAGGAAAAGTATAAACAAGGAAAGGAACATGAATTCACCCAGGTTATTGGGGGAATGGTAGACAATTTGGTTTGACTGAGTCATAGAGTATGAAGTGAGGAGGTGGTAATGGTGACACTATAAAGAGAGGTGGAAGTGAAATGTGAAGGGATTTGAATGCCTGGCGAACAGTTTTATTATTTTGTCTTTGCATTTGCTGTGTTTAGATCAACCAGTGCTGATGTTTGCTTCTCATTGCTTGCAGAATGAGAACAGAGACAGCCCTACATATAGGTTACAACATCACCATCACAATCAAGCGAACAAAATCAACAGAACATTTGCTGACATGACTTTGTCCCAAGAACTAAGTACTTCACCAAGTACAAAATACTTGATCTAAGCTAACGTTGTGAGGGTGGTATTGTAACTGTTCCCATTTTGCAGATGTGGAAACTGAAGTATAGGGAAGTTACAAACAAATTGCTTGAGAAAAGAGGTGATGTCAGGATTGGCGCACAAGCAGACTGCATTCCTGGCCTTCAAGAAACATAGTCTAACAGAAGAAAGAAGATATGCTCACAGGCTTATGTCCATTTATAATTTAGGACAATGTTGTGAGGATTAAATGAGATAAACACATGTAACTTAATTCAGCATGGGTTTTGGCATATAACAGCAACTTAAAAATATTATGTTGTTGTTTTATGGAATTTTTATTACTGTTTTATGCTACATCCTATAGGAGTGACATAGACTAATGAGTTTGCAGCCCACAGGGGGCTGGGGTGGGCAGTAGACAGCAGTGGTCAGCGATAACGCTTTATCTTTTCCTCCAGTCTGGGAGTCAGGCAGATCCAAGTTCATAACCATTGTCTGATTTCTCCCAATGTAGTAGGTATTTACCCATTTTCTTGGGGGGAATGCTCAGCATCTAACCCTGTGATTAGATGGGACAGGGGTGGGGAGAGTTTGCTCCTGCATCATTACAGATGATGAGACTATGGTGGTGCCTTTTCTCTCACCACAGAAGACAGATGGGCCAGATGCTCCCTCTTTGTGACCTGCCAGCCTCAGCAACAGGAAACCAGACTCAGGCAACAGCCACTTCCCTCCAGGACTTAAACTTGGACTAGGTGATACAAGGCTGGGAGTCAGGTGGACAGCCACGCTGCCATGGACCAGAGGTAGATTATTCTTGCCAACAGCCAATTTTCTGCCCTCCAGAGCTATTCTGTTAATTGTTTGTTTTCCAAATGTGGCCCTTCCTATAAACTCCCTTTTTGCTTAAGTGACTGGAGTTAGTCTTTGTTTCTTTAACAGAAAGCATCCCTAACCATTTGGCTCTGTAGCCTAATTTATATTAAACCCCAGTTGCTGGTCACCAAGCAGATGGAACCATTGGTCTGGGTGCTATGCCTACAGAGCTCTTCCAGCTTCCACTGAGCATCTAAAAATTTGGAATGGAATGCTATTGTTAACCACAGGACTTAATCACAACTGACTGTAACCTTAGAGATGGTTAGCTTACCTACCTCTCCTCTGCCTCCAATTAAGAATGCCCTAAGCAATGTCTTAGCCAAGTTACCAGCTTGCTCCATGATACTTCTATGACCTGGTACTCACCACCTCCCTAGGCAGCTTATCTCAATCTTGGACAGCTCCGCTAGAAAGTCTTCCTTCTCTTTAGCTGAAATTTGTCTTCCCAGTGACTTCCTGCACTAGTCTCATCCTTGCCTCACAGAGTCACACAGAATTGTAAGGCTATGTTGTGAAGACCAGGAGCTTTGGAAGTCACAGTTAGATTTTAAGTTTTGATTGTATTCCTTACTACCTATGGGACCTTTTTAAATTTCTTTTTTAAAAACGCCTTTGGCCTTCTGTTTTATCATACGTATAATGAAGATAACAACCTTGACTTTCTGGATTGTGAGCATAAACTACTAATGGCCCAGCAGAATCCTTAGAACAGAATGAATATTGAATAAATGACAGCTAGTGATGACAGTGGCAGTGGTGGGGATTGTGGTATTGTTGAAATTGTCTAAATCTAAATATCACCTCCTCCAGGAAGGCTTGCTGACTTACTCTCTGCAAATGTGGGAATAAGTATTTCCCTCTGCTCTCATGGCATCCATTTCTCCCCCACCTTCCCCCACCCTGCCCATCAGAGGGGCTGCAGCACAAGATAAAGTAATTATTGAGTCTGTCTTCCCCACTGGACCATTAGTTCCTCAAGGGTGTGGATGATGTCTTATTCATGTTTGTATTTTTATGCTTGACAAAGAGTCTGGACTATGCAGACATTGAGGAATTAGTTGTTGAATGAACATTTCATTCTTTCCCAAGAATTTTCCAATCTCATATAATATAGTTCTTACAACCATCCAGGCACATAGGTGGATTCCATTTTTCAAGTGGGAGCACTGAAGGCCAAAGAAGGTAAACCATTCCTTCAAGGTCACCTACCCAGTATTCCCCAGGGCCCAGACTAGAATCCCAGTGAATTGGCCCTGGGGCCCTTGGTCTTCCCATTTGGCCATGCTGCTTCCAGGAAGCCTCTTTCATTAAAAAAAAAAAGTGAGATTCAAAACTAAAGAGAAGGTGTTATAGGCAAAAGATCCTGAAAGGTCAATACCTTGATCCAGCCTGCTGATGAAAATAGTGCAGCTGGTGACTCAAAGGCCATTCAATCCTCAAAGAATCCTGGAGCTCTTTAGAAGCTAAAGCATTGGTGAGACTCTTCAGTGAGTAGTACCTGGGCTGGGTACTTTTTGAGCTGATTTTTTGAAGAATACTTCTAATGGTAACAGTCTATCAGTAGGTGGGTATTTACTAAAGAAAAACCTTAGTAAAGATGCCGGAGTCCTGCCTGGCTAGGGGCCAGGGGGACAGGCCTCTAATGTCTATATCATCTTGAGACAGTCACTTCCCCTCCCTGGGCTCCATGCTCTTTTTGGTAAAATGAGGGGGTTGTACTTCACTCAGGGCGGTCTCTTCCAGCTCACTCATTATACGTTGTTGGGTTTTTTGTTTGTTTTTTTGTTTTTTTTTTTTTTACTTTTTATTTTAATTCCAGTTGGTTAACATATTAGCCTCAGGTATGCAACATAGTAATTCAACAATTCCATACATCATCCGGTTCTTATCACGACAAGTGCACTCCTTAATCCCCATCACCCATTTCACCATCCCCGCACACGCCTGCCCTCTTGTTCTCTATAGATAAGAGTCTGCTTCTTGGTTTGTCTCTCTTTTTTTTCCCGTTTGCTAGTTTGTTTTGTTTCTTAAATTCTACATATAAGTGAGGTCATATGGTATCTGTCTTTCTCCGACGGACTTACTTTGCTTGGCGCGTTATACTCTCTAACTCCAACCATGTTGTTGCAAATGGCAAGATTTCATTCTTTTTTATGGCTGAATAATATTCCATTGTATAAATATATACCACATCTTCTTTATCCATCCATCTATCAGGGGACACGTGGGCTGCTTCCATATCTTGGCTATTGTGAATAATGCCGCTATAAATATTATTATATGATTTTAAAGCATCACTAATTGGGCTTTATCCCCAAAGTTCAGGACTTGGAGGAAGCACAGATTTCTGATAAAGTTAAAATATGAAGAAAACAAAATATTCTAGGGAAAGGATTGATAATTTTAAAAAGAAACACCAAATAGTAAAGGGTTACCAATATCTCAACGTTAATTGCATGCATTTTTCAACATTTGATATTTGCATGGGACCCAATCTTTGCCTCTAGGAGTTCTCAAGTTGCTTCGAACTTTGAAGAAAGGATGGGAATTTGCCAAAAGTCAAGGCCTCAGAGAGCATTCCGGACAGAGGGTGTGGCACGTGCAAATTTCAGCGAAGTGAGAATGGTTGGAAATTACACATATTTCTAACAGGCCACTAGTGTAGTATGTGTCCCTAACTAGGCTGGAAGCACTAAGAGGGCAGGGCTGATGCACTTTCTCTTCAGTGGCTTCAGGATCCAAATCATCTACCTAAAGACAGAGGAATGGACAAGGTGACCTCTGGATGCCAGGCTCTCATACTATGATTGCCAGTTTAGAGTCACTGAGTGTGAAATCCTGGGTCTCTGCTCTGGGTCTCTCTCCTTGGTGCTCTTCTATTCCGTTATTTATTTTTGAGATGAAATTTCTGCATGAGTTCAAAGTCAGGACCCATGTTCTGACATGAATGGAGCTCTTTATGCTAACAATGAGACATAACATTTGACATTAGGATCATTCTAGAAATTCCAATTTTATGGAAGACAAATTTATATGTAACTACATAATATATACTTTCATTCTCTTGAACTGGAGATACTGTTTTGCTTCTTCTTCCAAACTGCGAGCCCAGTGGGGGCAGGGAGTATGTTTGTGCCATCTTGCCCACCCCCACTCCAACTCATCTACTACAGACCCAGGCGCAGAGAAGGTTCATTATATCTATTGAATGAATGAGTGAATGAACAAATTTATGAACAAATACCCTGAAGATGTGCAAACAAAGTTTAGGCAATTACTTGAAGACATTTTTGAAAAGTATTTAAGTATCTGTTACATGCTAGACACTTTAACAATAACCAAATAAGGTAGGTATTATTAATCCGCATTTTAGGGTGCTTGGGTGGCTCAGTCAGTTAAGTGTTTGTCTTCAGCTCACGTCATGATCCCGGTGTCCTGGGATCGAGTCCCGCAACAGGCTCCTTGCTCAGCAGGGAGTCTGCTTCTCCCTCTGCCCCCCTCCCCTGTTCATGATCTCTCTGTCTCTCTTTCAAATACATAAATAATATCTTTTAAGAAATCCTCATTTTATAAATGAGCAAATCAAATCCAAGAGAGATTTGACTTTAGAACATCCCTTGATAGCTACTAGGATACAGATCAGGGATTTGAACCAAGATCTGATCCATGCCAGGATGGTCTCCAGTGATTTTTTTGAGGTCCCCCCCAGCCATGGTGAGGCTGTGTCATCTATGAAAGAGACCCCGAGCTACTCCTGTCTGATCTTCCTTTACTGGTGTCTTCCTCCTCTGCCCAATGGCAGAGAAACAATGGCTCCAGAGAACATTATTCAAATGGCAAGTAAATAGCTCCATCTTGTGAAGGGCATCATGCCCATCCTCGTTGCAGTAATGGCAGTAGAATGAGAGCAATGATTTTAATTTCCCTCCTTATGATTTCCTTTCATCTCTTCTAAAGGACAGAGAAAAAGACAGCGTGGTGGCTCCAGATCAGTCTCATCTGAGCACTGTGGGGCTGTGTGCTCCTGGGAGGGCGGCATCGACAGGCCGAGATGGATGAGGCACACATGCAATTGTCTCTCAAACGCAGCAGTTTTTCAGCATTACCAATGAGCTAGATTGGATTAAGTATATTTGCACCAAAAGCAAAATAAATATTGCTTTATTTAATGCCGCTAAAAGGTTGGGATTCAATTGCCCTTGGCCTGAGGCACCTTCTAGCTCAATTGATTGGCCAGTGTCAGAATGCCAGGCAGTCTGTCATCAATAGCTCCTGCAAAATGCTTAGCAGGTGGGGTGGGCTCCACTATGGTGGAGATGGAGGATGGCAGGCAGTGTCCTTTGTCCCAAACATAAGGGATAATTACAACACACCTGCTCTGCTTCACCACCCCCAGCATATTTAAAGCATTTCCCTCACATTCCCTCTTAGACTATCACAGCAAGGACGCAACCTGGGCTGTAAGGGCAAATGGGAGAATGGATAAGAACACAGAGGAGCGCCTGGGTGGCTTAGCCTGAGCATCAGGCTCTTGGTTTCCCTCAGGTCATGATCTCAGGGTCGTGAGATCGAGCCCCACTTTGGGTTCCACGCTCAGTGTGGAGTTTGCTTGAGATTCTCACTCTCCCTCTGCCCCTCCCGCTCGTGTTCTCTCTCTCTCTCTGAAATAAATAAGTAAAATCTTAAAAAAGAAAAAAAGATAAGACCGTAGGTTCCAAGTCAGAAGGACTTGGGTTTGAGTACCAGATATCCCACTGAGTGGTTTTGTGACCTTGGACAAATTCATGTGTTTTGTTCAAAGACCTGAAAGCACCAGAAGGGCAGGAACTGAATCTATTTCATTTGCCATTGAGTCTCCCATCAGACACACAGCGAGCTCTCCATTAGACTGTATAAATAGAGGCTCAGAAAGCTTAAGTAATTTGTCTGTAGCCCAGCAAGGACAAGCGAGAGGTAAGACTTGAACCCAGTCTGCTAGCTCTAAAGCCCATGTTCTTAGCTGTCACTCTATTCTCTCTTAGCAGTCCTGGGAGTCAGGTCAGCGTCCAACTGAGGGGACTCATGTGAGGTGAGGGGTGTATGCAACACCCTTAATTTTTAAATGGGGAAACTGAGGGGAGCCTGGGTGGCTCAGTCGATTAAGCATCTGACTTTGGCTCAGATCATGATCTCAGGGTTCTGCGATCGAGCCCTGCATCAGGCTTCCCTCTTTGTGGGGAGTCTGCTTGTCCCTCTGTCCCTTCCCCTGCTTGTTCTCTCTTTAAAAATCTTTAAAAAAAAAAATGGGGAAAGCGGGTCTCAAATGGGGGCTAACATGAAAAGTACCTTCATGCAAATTGACAAAAGATGCTCCCCTCCAAGCTGATAAAAAGTGCCCCTTCTGAGTGGGTGAAGAACACTTGCTCTGGCTAGACATGGGGTTGGGAGCAGTCACAGGCAGCCTGGCCCCTTGACCAGGAGCCTTTGGGCAGTGCACAAACTGCATGTACATGTGAGGAGGCCCTGGATATTCTCAAGGTCCATAGCAGAGCTAGGATGAGGTAGGACTTCCCACCTCCAAGGGTCAGCAAGATCCTGACCTCGCCGTGCTGGCCTTTCTGGCAAGGTGGTAGGGTTGGGGGAAAGGAGCACTCAGACCACACTTGGAAAAGGGATCATCTTTAACCTTGAAATTGCTAGGTCCTTTCTCCCAGAACTTATTGCTAGTGGACAAGGAGAAGCTTTGTTAGAGTGTCTTCTCCCTTCCCATGGAGAGCATGTGCTCTGGGGTTTCAGTCTCCTTCCATCCTGTCTCCTGCTGGGCAGCAACACCAGGCTTGGGGAGGGGGGTGGATTTCCACATGGTGACTTAGGAGAATTCTGAGAATCACCAACTAAAAGGACCCAAGATTTCATGAAACCCAATCCCGACATCTCAAAGATAGGGAAACGGAGGCTGAGGTCACATAGCTATGTAAGAGTAGCATTGGAAGTTCATTCCAGGACAAAGAGATTATTTTCCCTCAATAAGAACACTGACAAGGAGTAAAAAGAAATGTTTAACAAGGCCCAAGGGGGAAGATTTTCTAAAGGAGTGCACTGGCCCTTCGTCTAGAAATCATCTATTTTAACTTCTTAAGTGAGAAAGGGCAAAGGAAACACAAAAGAGAAGAAAAGTCCTTTAGGTCCTCACAAGCTCTGGGAGCAGGTGAGAGCTCTGCCCACCTTGTCTAAGCCTGAAAAGTAGCTTAGATGGCAGCGTGGACTCTGGAGCCACACTGGATAAGATCGTGGCTTTGGCCACATCTTAGCTGTGTGGCCTCACTCAGCCCTCATCTGGGCAATGTGGATCTTGCTTAACTCAGAGGGTTGTTTTGAGGATTAAATGAGATCAGCCATGGAAAATGTCGGAGACATTGCCTAGTTTGAGATCAGGGCTACACATATGTTAACTGGTCTCATAGTTTGATCTTGGTAGGACTGTCAGGGTCTTCCACAAACTGGTCCCCACTTATTCCCCCAGCTTCTTCAACCATGTCCCTAATCTCTATGCCACGTAAGGCTCACACATGTTACATCTTATGAACTAATTGCAAGAAGGTGCCCCCTCCCGTGGGCTGATGTAATTCTTCCAAGTCCCAAGGCTGCTCAGGCCTGGGCTGCATGCCAGCCTCCACCTGCCCTCCGAGCTGGTGCCTTTGTGCAATGCGTGAACCTCCACTGCGGTCTGTAGCTCTGACCTCGCACCACGGCCATGTCAGACCACTTGCCATCTCCCAAGGCTTTCTGCGCACTCAGGGCTCAGGCGGCAAGGCTGAGGCTAGGCGCTGGGGCTCCAAGACAGCTCCCTGGTTTTGACTCCTGGATCTCCTACTACCGTGGGACCTTGGGCAAGTTAATTAACCACTTTATGTGCATCGAGTTCCTTATCTGTAATATGAAGATAATGCAAGAACGTACCTCACAGGTTCATGGGGTTGTTAGGAGGAAGCTCCTATTTCAACCCCAACAGGGACTCTTAGCGTCCAGCAACAAGAGAGTGGCTCTTTCTCTCCATTCCCTTGTTTCCTCTTCCCAGAGGGAGGCAGCGAAACTTATCTGATGGTCCACTTGAGAAAAGGGGCAGAGCCTGTCGGCCTAGCCCCTCCAGGCATGACTTGCTGAGATCTGTGACCCTGCTGGGAGGGTCATTCTGACCGCCTCTCTGTCACATGGAGTGTCTTCTGAGAGGCAGCTCACTTTCTGCTTGGCTTGGGGCTGGTGGCAAAGTTGAACTTGGGGGTGTAGTTGGAAGGGGCCAATTTTATCCACAGAGATAAATCATGCCTTCCAAATCCTGCTCTTACCAATAATAAAGCTAGTATTTTGACCCTGATCTTTCTGATCCCTCTGTCTCCTTCTAAACTGGTGGAAGTAGGGTGGGAGTGGGAGCAGGCATATGATGAGTTCCATCTTCAGTGGAAATAATACGTAAAAACACTTACGACAGGGCCTGGTAGCTTGCTTAAGTTCAACTAACGTTTGTATTATCATCAGCACTGTTGTTATTTAACATACCCCTTTGTTTTAGAACGTGTTGCCAATCTCTTCCCCCGCTAACCTCCCCCTCATCTCTCAAGGCTCACCTCACACACCATCTCCTTCTTGAGGGCGAGCCCAGGGCAGAGCCCAGCCAGTTGCTCAGTGCGCAGTACAAAGTCTGTGCTATGCGAATGCCTGAGGGAAAGAAGTTGGGGAGGAGGTGAGGAATAGAAATAAAGAAGAGGGGGAAGAAATGATGGAGTTGAGAGGCTTCTGAAGCAGAGGCAGAGTGCCAGCAAAGGCACAGGTGTGAGCAAGAGTGGGCCAGTTTAGGGCCCTGCAAAGGGCCCAGGAAGGCGAGAGGAGTGGATGGCGGTGTTAGGGCAGGAGCAAGGTGGACAGTGGGAGATGAACCTGAGAGGGAAGCTCCTGGACACTGCGCATGCTCGAACACCAGCTACGGAGCTGAGGTTCTTGCTGATGGCCAACAGGGAGCCAGGGAGGAGTTTCCACAGGGCACTAACACTCTTCAAGCAGTGGCTTAGGAACTAAGGCCAGAAATGACAAAAGTTCTTGATTCTATTGTTTTGCTCCTCCGGACTCCCCAGCCACTTGTTCTGGGTTACTGTCTCCTCAGAGGCTGGTCTTCGCTGTAGAATCAATTATTAAAATCAACTTGCTATCAACTCTAACTTTGAAATGCTATTCAGCGGCTTGCAGGGACAGGGATGGGGGGCTGCCTCCACAGACATCTAGCCATCTGGCCTTTTCTGTGGAACCTGGCTGCGAAGCTCATTTGAATAATTGGTTTTGGCGGTGTGCACTTGTGGGTTAGACACCTGATTACACTGCCAGCCCCAGCGTCCTTTCAGCCTCCTTAGAAACATTGCTCAGGTTACATAAGGCAGGAGAGTGTTTCTGGGAGGTGAGGCTCTGTCTGGCCCCTGCTGTCGCTTGTACTTCATCTTGACTAACTATGTGGCTCACTCACTGTGTGACCTTGAGCAAGTTTCTGAGCCTCTCTGTGGCTTGGTTTCTTCTTTGTTCAAAGAGAGAGAGTGATTCCTACCCCGTCTATAGGCCAAAGGCTTCTTGTAAGGCTCTAGGAAAAGCCAGGGGAGTTGTGACTTAGCAGAAATGCGAGTAGAGAGATGTAGGTTGAGGAGAGCTCAATGTCAGGAAGCAACGTGCGTGCAGGCTGCATCAGGAGAGGTACGCCCCCAGAATGTCGGGGAGCGATGTGCATGCAGCCTGCATCAGAAGTAGTCCCCAGAATTAGGCCTGTGATGGTCCCTTCCTACTCCTGCTCCACTAGCTAGC
Organism: Ursus maritimus; assembly: GCF_017311325.1. Classification (NCBI taxonomy): domain Eukaryota; kingdom Metazoa; phylum Chordata; class Mammalia; order Carnivora; family Ursidae; genus Ursus; species Ursus maritimus. The sequence goes on along the minus strand of NW_024423564.1, from coordinate 65,622,621 downwards.
TCTAGGACCTTTAGGGACCCTCCTCATCTATCTATGCCTCAGTTTCCTCATCTGTAAAATGAGAGTAATGGTAGAGTTGTCCTGAGCACTAAATGGAACAAGGAATGGTGGCAGCCCTGGAGGTTCCATAGATGTGGGCTGTTCACCGCCACCATCGTCATCATCGTTATCATAACTGTTCAGCCCTGGACACTAGGCCTCAAAGACAGACAATGACAAACATCTGACAAATGTGTTCAGAGACCAGCAGGAAGGACGGGGAGGGGACTGCATTTCAGACGGCATGTGAAGAGGTACAAGGCTCTGGAAGGTGTCCAGTCTGGAGAAGAGGAGCTGGCACACTTGGAGTGGAGAGTGGGGAAGGGTGGGGACACACGATCTTCAGATGGCTAAAGGGTTACCATGTAAAAGATAGACTAAAACAGAATAATCCTTTAGGGGGAAATGGAAGGGATGGACTGGCAGATTTAGCCTGATCCCAATCCTCTCTACCAGTCCAAGCTGGTAGCTCGGTGACGCTTTAGAAGGGAGGGAACCACCCAGGACTGGGGGTGGACAAGAGGGGGGTCCGGCTATCACTCAGGGACACTACTGAGGGGATCCCAGCCCTGGGTGGGGCACTGCACTGGAGGTCTCAGCTCCCATCCCACTCCGAGGCTGACGGTGCTGTGACAGAGGCACCGAGGGTGGGGAGTGTGGCCGGGGTGGGGAAGGAGGCACGGTGAGAAGGGGCTGGCAGACCTCTTGGTGAGGTGACCCTTGCGATGGGCCTTGGTTTCCATTTCAAGCGTGATGAAAAGTACACAGTTTTTATGCCTTTAAAGAACAAATAGACTATTGACATGCATTTTATATTTCACGTAGCTAATTGTATGTTCTATTCCATTTTGGAAAGTTGAAAATGTTTCCTCCTTTTGGTTGCTGAGGTGGGCAAGGTCAGCCAGTTATGAGGCCTGTGTGTGCACGTGTGTGTGTGTGTGTGTGCGTTGAAAATACCTTGCCTGGTACCAGCCTCTGCAGTGCTGAATGATGTTTTTCTGTGCCCATCTCTTTTTTACTGTCTTGTCTGGTGAATTCCGATATATCTTCCACCCTTCAAGAACCCTCCCTCATCAGTGCCAGTCAGAGGGAGGCACTGCCTGATTTCAGGACACCATGCAGCAGCAGGTGAATTCTGTAGGAGGCCAGGGTCGGCCCGCCTGGATTCACAAACCTGCTCTGACCCTTCCTGACGGGAGGCCCGTGGCAAGTTCCTCTGCCTCTGTGCCTCGACTTCCTTCTGTATTTAGAACGGAGCTGTCGAAATAGAGTCATCAATACAGAGCGCAAATTGGTGGTCGCGGGGTAGGGGATGGGCAAAATAGGTGAGGGGATTGACGGGAGCAAACTTCCAGTTCTAAAATAAATAAATCCTGGAGATGAAAAGTACAGCATCGGGCATAGAGTTAATAATTTGTAATAACGTATGTGGACAGACGGTGACTACACTGACACCGAGCGCTGAGTAAGGTACAGAATTGTCGAATCACTGTGTTGTCCACGGGAAACTGATATAATATTATATCAACTACACTCAATACAATCGCGTAAAATTCTTTCTCCTCTAGTTTTTGACCACTTTTTAAAAATCTCCTCGTGAATTAACTTTAGCTGTCCTTTAGTTTTCTAAAAAGTTATTCAAGATTTTCTTACGGATTTCAGTAGTTCCTCATGTACCGATTAAATATTTTCCTCCTGTGTTCTTTAGTTCCAGTGTATTCGGTTTTGTGACATAAAAATGTTTAGTGTGAGAAAGATGGGCTCTACCACCGCTTGCATCCCAGGGCTGCTGCGAGCGTTGAATGAGATGCTCTGTCTAATGCATGGTTAGTCGGCACTTAGACATCAGCGTGATTAGCTAGGCCTCTGTGGCATCATACATGCACCCCTCTAATACAAACACTGGGCTTCTTATTGGCAAAGGCTGCCTCTGATTTCCGTCTGCTTCCGCGAGGCCCAGCGCAGGGCCTGACGCTCGGCAGGCCCTCAGTAAACCTTTGTTAAATTGGCTGTACCGCACCAGAGCCTCCTTGCCTACGCGAGGATCACCGGGGCCAGGAGATGCGACGTGGTGCGGGTCCGCCGTCGGGAGGGCCGTGCATTTCCACGGCGGGGGCTGCGGTGCCGGGCTGTAAAGCTGAATCATTTCTGCACCACCCCGCGGGGTCTGTGGCTCTCCCCACCTCCACGCTCCCAAGAAGCACTGAGGTTTTCTGAAGATGAGAAATTTCACAGCATCCTGCTATCTTTTGGGTAACTGCGTATTTTATGATGACTAATAGGCAATTACTATGGTAATATCGCAATTCTGCATGTGTGAGGTTTGGGAAATGAGAAATTATGGGTAACTACTTTGGACTCATTTCTATGGTAACAAAAAGTAATTGTCATTAAATACCAGTTATACTGAGGCTGTACCTGGTAATTATAGATTTTTATGCCCAGAAACATAAATAAAACCAATAAATTTATTCAAAGGTCTATGACTGTTTACTTATACGTGGCTCTATGGAATACACAACGACAAGCACCTAATTAAGAAATGCAAACCCGACACAGAGCTTCATACTGTCATATGGAGATGGAGAGTCTGTTTTTCAAATGCAAGGCAACTCGTGCATTACACATGCTCAGAAGGAATCAGTCGCAGTGGGGGTGGGGGGGTGGGGCTCTGCTCTGTGGAGGGAGTGATGGGGCGAGGTGGCAGAGACAGCGTGTGTGGGCAGCCACGTCTGATGCAGGACGTTGGGAACTGCCAGCCCACCCACTGGATGGCTGTAGACCCACTCAGCCCATCACCCCCGCCCCGCAGTGGCCTTCCGACTGGGGGCTGCCTTGCAGCTTCTTGGCTCTGTGATACCTGAAGTGACAGGATTCATCCTTCAAGACCTCTAGGCCTCAGATCCCCCAGAACCCTCCGACGATGCTCACATGGCATCACTAGTGGTACCGTTCTTATTTTTTTATTGTGGTAAAATACACATAACATACAATTTACCACCTTAATCATTTCTAAGTGTCCTGTTCAGTGGTATTAAGTACACTCCTAATGCCGTTTATCACCACTATCCATCTCCAAAACTGTTGCCTTGTCAGCCTGAAACTCTGTACCCATCAAACCCTGACTCCCCATTCCCCCTTCCCTCTAGCCCTTGGTAACCACCATTCCACTTTCTGTCTCTGTGATTTTGACGACTCTAAGTACTTCGTGTAAGTGGACTTGTGCAGTAGTTGTCTTTTTGTGACTGGCTTATTTCACATGGTATGACGTCGGCGAGTTCATGCACGGTGTAACCGTACCGTTTTTGACAGAGCCTCTCCCCGGTACTACTACTGGATGACAGAAGATGCCTTCCACCTCATTCTCTTCTTCCAAGAGGGGAGGAAGGAGACTGAGGCCAGGGTCGAGGAGTGTCTCGCCCAAGGACGAGAAGGCTCAGGAGGGTGGGGAACGTTAGAGCGCCACTTCTCCGCTTCCACCTCCAGCTTGTAAGGCAAAGGCCACGTCTGGGGATGCGGAGAGTCCCTGTATACACCATGTGACTTTGAGCCTGGCTCTTCACCTTCACAGCCTCAGTTTCCCCTTGGCTCAAATGGATGTAATAAAAACTGACTTTCCTTTCTCGAAGAGTTGTTGTAAAGATCAATTGTGGTTTTTAAATATCCTTAAGAGTATAATGTCCCGTACAGTAACAACGTGTGGCCGCAAACCCAGAGTGTGCTGAATCACAACCGCCACCCACCGTGGTATTCACGGCACACCAGCGTAAGGGCAAGACAAGCGTGCAGGTAAAGGGTTGGAAGGGGAGGCATCAGGTCGGTGCTCCTCCGCGTTGGAGGCGTAACTCCGCCCCCCGGCCCTGGGACAGAGCGCTGCGGCTGAGTTTATTCGTCCCCCAGAGAACACGTATCGAAGGCCCGTTCCGTGTTGGGGGCTCTGCCAGGCTTCGGGGACGGAGGTGGACAAGTCCTGACTGCATGGGGTCTGCTGTCTAGAGATGCAGGTGGTCCTTAAAGTCGCATGATCGCGCACGATGACCACGGGCTGCAAGGGCTATGAATGGGCGGGGCCGAGGGAGGCCGTCCTGTGAGTGGGCACGAAGCCTCGGATGCGGCTGAAAAACAGGCCCGCGTGGTCGGGGTGGAGCGAGTGAGACAGAGCGACCAGCTGCCCGGGGTCAGTACCGCACGCCACGGCAGCATTGCTGTCCGTCCTGACGTGCTCTAACGGCTGCGGAGCTCCGGGCAGTGTGCCGGAGTCGCTGGAAGCCCGCCCGGAGGCCACGGTCCAGGCTCCGAGCCGGTAGCGGTTAGCAGCGCCGTGCCTCCCAGTGAAGGGCAGTAGCTGTTCTGCTGCTGCCATCGGCTGCACCGAAAGGCTATTCTGCTATAAATGCCAGAGTATAGGTACCTGTCTTATTAAATGTAAGTTCTGCGTGATTAAACCTGGGAAATCTGCCTTTCCTTCCTTGATTGGCTTACATGTCTCTTTAATGTAGAAGAGGAGAAGGGGGAGCAGCAGGACACCCGCCAGGAGGGCAGGCCTGCGTCTCATTCTTCACACGGGGCCTGGCGTGTCTGGGGCAGACCTGCTCCCCTGCCTGCTCCTCACAGGCCACAGGACCCAAGGCAGATTGTTTCACTTCCCTGAGGCTTGAGAGAGGGCACATCCTGGGGGGAAGCTGGGAGGGAAAGAGAGCAGGAGGGAGGTGGCGACCCGGCGGTCTGTGTTCCAACCTGTTCCCAGCAATGTGATGAGTTTCTCCGAGGTCCGGTGCTGTTTACCGCCCTAGAATTCTGACAAGTATCCTTCCCTCCCTCCCCAACTCCCTTCCTTGCTTCCTTTACTCCTCCCTCCCTGCCTCCCACCTTTCCTTCGGTGCTCAAGCTAATTTGAGTAGATTTTCATTATTTGCAAGCAGAGACATCTCAGCGAACACCCTCCTTCTCAAACTTGTGTGAGGATTAAACGAGATAAGAGTATGAGGGCTCGACATGGCACTGGGCAGGCAAGCAGAACTCCCAGAATGGCAATTCCCAAAATGAGTTTAATAAACTGTAATACCGCTGGGGGCTGGGGGGGGTGTGAACGATGGAGGGGGAAGCAAGCTGTATAGGAAAAGGGTTCCTTGACTCATCTTTGGGAAACACCAGGTACTATATTCCCCTCCTGAGATTCCTATTGGTTAGTATATTTAGAACTGAAAGATCTGATTGTAAAAGAACACATTCAATTTTGCTTCACTCTGTGTTTCTCAAACTCACTCAAACTCCAAACTCCTTTCTCCCCTATAATGCCTAGGCAAGTCCCCCCAGGCAGCGGGACACACTGCTGTCGTCAGAGAGGGCTGGCCTGGAGCACCCTTCAGGCACCTTGAAGCTCTGAATCCCGAGTCTCTATTATTATTTTCACCTTCTCCAAATCTTTAGTAGTGAATTCTCATGATTGATAGGCTCTTTGTTGCAACTCAGAGCTGTTTTAGCAACAGGATTAATGCCTGTGGTTAGAGATTTGCTCCAGCTCTTAAAACAAGAAACATATTCTCACTAGGAAAATGTCGGGCGTTTAAACTTCAATAGAGAACCATTTCTGAGGGTTGGAGCTCTTTTACCCTGAAATCCCCAAATCAGAAAATCTGGAGCTTGAAGACATATAGAAGGCGTCTAGTTCGCCATCATCACCCCCGTGGCTATCGGAAGCCCAGAGAGGGGAGACATTATGGTCAAGGTCACAGACCTCTTTCCAACTTGCCATCCCTGGACGGCAGATGATGACATAAATAAGTGTGTAGAGTGGACAGTATTGACCTCCTTCTGACCACTGCCGCTCTTGTAATTAAACAGAAATGTTAACATAAATCAAATGGTCTTTCCACCACCATTACCGCTAACAGTGCGTTCTGTCTAGGGAAGGTGGAAAGGCATTGCTCTCGGGCCTGCAGCTAGCCGTAAAACCTGCTGGTGCTAATGACCCATTGCTTGAGCCAATTAAGAGAGGAAGCAAAACTGTCTTTAATTAAGGCATCATGTGTCCCATGGGCTCCCTCTAACTTATACCCAGAGGTATTGAGAAGCCCTTCTGGACCCAGTTGCCGTGCTTTTGGAAAGCGGCAAACCAACTCCGTTTAAAACGGACCTGACTGGGTATTGAAAAATCTGGGTTCTGATCTGAGCTGTGCCACTGACCTTGGATAAATCCCATCTCATGTGTAGGCCTCAGTTTCTTTATCAATAAAGTCATCCCTCTCCTTCACTCACGTTCATCAAACAGTTTTTGAGCATCTACTGTGGGCTGATCCCTGCTGCCAGGCACCATGGACACAAGGAACCACGAAGGCTCAGTCCCTGCTCTCTGCTGGCTTGAAGGCTAGTGGGGTCCACGCAATGGGATAAGTCTTGTTCAATAACCAGGCCTGTGGCCGCTTAGAGGAGGAAGTAACTAATTCTGTTTGGGGGTTTGGGGAATGTTTTCCAGAAGAAGAGACACGAGCTGTGGTGTGAACAAGGGTTAGTAAGACAAGGAAGGGATAACAGCTTCCGGACGGAGGAAGGTAAGGAATCAGGGACCAACAGGACATGTCTAGGGAACTAGGCTTTGCTTAGAGTGCCTAGAGCAAGAGTCCGAAGCGTGGAGGGTAGGAGGGGAGGCAGAATGGTGGACAGATAGGCACCAGGTCAGACAGAGCCTCTCATGCAAAAGCTGCAAGGCCGAATGTTACTTTGCAAGTTGTGGGACTAATCCGCTCTAACGATGTGTAATGTGCACAGTGAAATTCGATAACTAGTCAGTATCTCGCTGGCTGTGTGACTCTGGGCAGGTCTGTTGCCTCAACTGTCAAGTAAGAGTAATCACGCTATCTCAGAGGATCCAGCATTCTGTTGGCAGGTGATCCACTGGGCAGTGAAATTTTAGGCTATAAATTATGGTGCTCAGCCAGGAGAAAGAGAGTTCAAGTTCTGAGCGCACGAGTGCGTGTAAGGCAAGATTGTATGCCCACATCCATGAGAAATGCTGTTCAGATGACCTGAGATGCCACTCTCCTTCATTAATGATCTCCAAGAAGAAACACAGAATCAGAATAGTCATTGCTATCACCCCCATACGATATTCTGCAAAGCACATTTGTCTCCACCATTTCTTTTGATTCTCACCAGTGCCTTGTCAGGGATGTGCTCATTGCCTTCATTATACAAGAGAAACTGAGCATCAGACTGGAAAGTGAATTCCCCAAGGTTACACAGTTCTAGCCAAAACTGGTTCTCGCTCTCCTGATTCCTGGCCCAGCAAGCTGACCAGAAAATCCCAGGAAGTTACCCCAGGTGGCTGTGCATGAAACATCCAAGGCTCATTAGCCACATTCTCAAAAACCAGGGTGAACCGTCCTCTAATGAACTCATGGGTAATATGAAAATTCTTTCTCAAAAACATATCCCCTTTTTCTCCTTGCTTCCATCCCACCATCCCATGATGACCAGCTCCCAAGCATTCTTCCCCTGCCCCTCACCTGTAATTGCCCAGGTAGACTCCGTCAGGGTTGAGCATTGGTGCAATCTTGAAGACCAGGTGTTCCCGTAGGACACGGGCAATAGGGTGCTGGCTTATGAGGAAGTCAATGATCCCTAGGGAAAGAGAAGAATCTGGGTTAACTTCAAAGTGTTTCAAGAAGGAGGGAGCACATTTTCCTCAGCTTGGAAGCAGTAAGATCTCCAAAGGTGATTTTTGGCCTATGTTGTCAATGGCTGTGGGTATCTGGCTATGGGTTAGGTGTTGCCTGGTGAATTTTACAACTGTATCTCTGTTTCTAAGAGACAGTTCAAGACATAATGCTGAAGCCCACGGGCAGATGGAAGAGCATGTGCCCTGCTGCAGAGCACTGTGCGGGCGTCTAAGAAAAGAGCACTTGAGCTGTGCCTTGGAGGGCCCAGATTTGACAGACAGAGATGGGGGAGAGGCAGGATAACTCCAAACAATGAATTAAGAACGGCTCTCTAATGTCTAAGTGTTGACATTGGATTGGACGATTACGGGGTCAGGGACTCAGGGATTAAACCCTCCTATTGCTGTGGTTACACCAGAAGGCAGAGAGGAGGAGGAATTTGGTTCAAGTCACATGAGGAGAGGGAGGTTTCTTCAACGTCCCACCTCTGCCCCCTTCCTCACTTTGAGGACCCACTATTCACAGACTCCGGGGCTGGCTGTTCTTACGCCTTCTCTCTGGCACCAACACTTGCCTCCGGGTCACCAATTTAGAAAAGGTGAATTCTCCATGACTCTCCTCCCACAATCAGGCAGTCCCCACGTCTCTTCCTTGAATCTAGCAGATCTGCCCTGTATCTCCATCTCTCTGCTGCTCATCTATTCTAGGCCACCACCACATCTGGCCTGAACGACTGTGACCACTTCTGGAACGTGCCCTCACCAGTGCAGCCAAAGGGATCTTCCTCAAGTGCAGATCTGAGCCTGTTACTGCCCTCGTTGATTCTCTTTTGGTGATAGCCTGCCTAGCTTGACAGGAGAGGGGGTGAGGAAACAAACTACCCGAGTCCTCACCCTTCCCTTCCCTTCTCCACATTTCTACTCCTTCTTCAGAGACCTGGGAAAAAGTAGGCAAAATGGAGCTCTGGCATTCCATGAAATAACTGTAATGCTGGAAAGCGGTAGGAGGGTGCACAACCCTCCCGGAGTGTAGAAGGGAACTCCTTTCCTGCTGGAGAGAGAAGGAAAGGCATCAAGGAGAAAGAAGCTTTGAGCTGGGCCCCGAAAGATGAGCATGTTTTGACAGACAGGAGGAAGCAGCAGGGTAACTAAGAACAATCCATGTGCCAGCGTCAGGCACTTAGCTCCGGGAATGATAAATGGCTCCGCAGCACATCCCAAAGCTGCTGTGACCAGTGTGGGACATCTCGGGCTTTTCATTAGGCCAGAGCTCAGGACCCGCCGGCAGCCGAAAGCCAGTGGACATCATTTACTTCTCGACCAACGCGGCAGTAGACCAGATGCCCCAATTTATTTGTTGGTCTTCATATTAAAGCAGCAGTTTGCCAGTAAACAGGCAGGGTAATGATGCCAGGTGCCCTTGTTAGGGGCTAATAATTGCTTAATCTGTCCACTAATTGACCCCAGCTCCCGGGGCAGCCCTCCATCAAGGAGCCAGCCTGCGCTCAGGGCCTGGCCATGCTGCCTCAGAGAATGGTAGAGAATGGCTTCTGGAAATGGACTAGCTCATTGTGATCCATCCTCCTTCACAGATGAGCAGATTAATTGGGCTGCCAATTAGGCAGCTAATAAAAGGATGAGAGAAGACAAAGCCAGGCCAGAAGCTGCAGCCATCCAGAGCTCGCTTTCCCACAGTGAGTGTGGGGCAAGGAGAGGAGCGGTTTTAGACTCATCTCTTGGCTGGAGGTCAGATACGGTTCAACAGGAATCATTCCCCTCAATCAGGAAATTAGGAGGAGGGCCTTTGCTTTTGTGGGGTGGGGGCTGGCAAGTGGAGAGGAATATGAGGAGAAATGTGGAGAAAGTAAGAGTGGAGAGGAAGTGCCACCCCTGGCCACAGGCCAAAAGCATCGCATGGACTGAGGAAGCAGAAGGACTTGGCACCTGCATTTGGACCCTAACTGGTTATTAGCCAGAGAAGCTACTAGCTTTCCCTGCCCAGTTTCCTCATCTTGAGACAGGAATAATAATCCCCAATCTGGAAGACTGCCATGTGACTGCATTAGAACACCTGTACTTGAACTGCCTGACACAGCACCTGGAAATGGCGATTGCTTTAATAAACTCACTGAGATTGAAGGTTGAGAGGCAACGAGGGTAGAAAAAAGCAGATCGGAATTTGGAACTGGGGGTCCTGGTCTGTGAGGTTTGTTAGTTACAAGACTTGGGAACAAGGATGGTGAATTAAAGAAGCCAACAAACCAGCCATCCAAGAACTTGGGTTCTAGTTGTGGCTCAGTTACTGGGTGAGCTTTAGAAAGACCCCAGCCTACTCTCATCTTTAAGGTTAAGAGAAAGAAATAGGTAATTCCCAAGGACATATTCCACACTGGCAGTCTGGGATTCCATCTTTTTTTTTTTTTTTTAAGATTTTATTTATTTATTCGACAGAGAGACAGCCAGCGAGAGAGGGAACACAAGCAGGGGGAGTGGGAGAGGAAGAAGCATGTTCTCAGTAGAGAAGCCTGATGTGAGGCTTGATCCCACAATGCCGGGATCACACCTTGAGCTGAAGGCAGACACTTAACCGCTTAACCGCTGTGCCACCCAGGTGCCCCTGGGATTCCATCTTTTTATTCCTCTCCCCCAGAGTAGAAGGATCCTCATCTAAGAAGTGAGGAGAATAATCTCCCTCCTGCAGGGAGACACAATCAACCTCCTTAGATCAGTCTCTGTTCCTCTGGTAGTTTGCTGGGTCCTTTCTTTTGAACTGATTTAATCAGGAAGGTGGAAGAAAGCAGGACGATGGGAAGACTGGAGGCTTGAGAGGCTGGGGGAGAGAAAGGAAAAGTGGTAGATGACCAGATATTATAGCCGGGTCGCAGAGATCACTGCCCTGGGCTGACCTCAGCCTGGTCATGATGAACGTCGCCAGGCAACCCCAACTATTCATGGTTATTTCTCCCAGAGTTCTTGATTCAGGGCAGGGTACATAGCAGGTACCTAATAAATGCCCATTGGTATACTGGTCCCAGGCATTCATTTGACCTTGACAGAGTATAGGGTTAGCTGAACTGAAAATCACTCATTCTATGAATATTCACAGGGCCAGGTCGGCACCATATGCCTGGCATTAGAAGATACAGAAGCGGGTCCTGCCCTAGAGTGTGCATGGTAGGAAAGCAACTCCCGCTGTAGTGACAGGCAGAGGCTCAGGTGGGGACAGCCCCGGGAGCCCTGAGAACCCAGGGGGCCTGGGAAGGGGCTGTGGAGAATGCAGATGTAAAGGATGAGTGGAGTGGGCCAGATGAAGGGGTGCCAGAAGAAGGTGTTCCGGGCAGGGGGGTTCTGCACAAAGGCTGGAAGGTGAGGCAGGAGAAGTCCTGTCTGCTAACGAAGACTCTTCAATTCAAGGACAAAGCTTCATGATTAAAGGCACAGACTCTGAAACTAGACTATCTGGGTTTGAACAGCCGTGTGGCCTAACCTCTCAGGTGCTCAGTTCTGCATCACTTAAAAAGGAAAGAAGAAAATTACCGTGGGGGTTGTTGTGAGGATCTCACAACAGTGAGTGCTGTTCCAGACCCTGTAGAAGCAAAGTGTCTGGCACATAGGAAATAGGCATGTGTGTTGTCTGAATCTTTGCTCCCATTGGGTTTGGCTGAAGGTGTGGGGACAAGAGGATGTTGAGAGAGAAAGGAAAGAGGTAATCGGGGACTTGTCAGTCCAGCAGAAGGATATGAAGGGCACAGGAGACCACTGCCAAGTACAGGGGCAGACCTGGGCACCCCCACTGCAGCGTGGAATGTGGTTTGGGAAGAAGAAAAAGCAGAGGGCTTGGTGCCCTGAAGGTGGACAGCGTGGAGGTTGGGGGCAGACCTAGCAGAGAGCCAGCGAACATAAAGAGTCTTGCGGTCAGGAGCAAGGGTCTGCCATGGTGCTGACCTGCAATGACCAAGGCCCAGAAAGTTGAGAGGATGCAGCAGGTGCAGGGGAAGCAGTGTGGCTAGATGGTGATACTGATAACGACATTATTTGTCTACCATCCCCAAAAGCATCACCACTCTTCTCTGAAATTACACAATCCTGGGGAAAGCTGATCCCCAAATGATGGAGATTAAGTTTCTGGTCCCTGGCAGAATGGGGCCTCAAAATGGAAAGTAAGTTCAGTTACAGAAAAGTCGGAAAAGTGACGTTTCCTGCGCCCCGGAGGTTTGGGGATTGGGGCTTACATCCGCTGTTCAAGTCTTCCCTCCAGAGGGAGCTCCAGGAAGCAAGGCCAGTTCTACCTCCTGGCCACTAGCTTGCCAGCATGTAGCTCAGCACTGGGAACAGGGACCGTCCTCAGTAGCTATGAATGACATGATAAAGATGGAATGCACTGTATGTTCCTTAGCTGGGTTGACCTGTAATTCTACTGGCTCCACGTACAGGTAGAAAAACAGTCAGGGTGGTGACATCATTTGCTGAACGTCTCACAGGGGCCTAGATGGGATTCAGATCCAGTCTACTGGCTTCAAAGTGGTACTGTTTCCGTTTCCGTTAGGGCAATATGGAGGAGTCAGGAGTCTATTTGCATGTGATTTGCAGGATGATTTGCATATATGCCTGCAGGATTTTCTCTCCAGAGAGTTCTGTGTAAGGTTTATTGTTGTTGCCTCTGCTAAGAGGCAATATGTTGCAGTGGGAGGAGCCCAGGCTTCAAATGAGACCGTTGGGGGTCTCTGCGGGACCCAGAGTGCGGGTCACATGACAGCAGCCACTCTAGGCCTTCCCCTGATCAGGCCCTTGTCTGCCCCGAGCTGAATCCAAGGACTTCAAATTATGGAATCACATGGAGTCTGGCCCTGAAGAACCTGAAGTTCAGTCTTGGTTCTTACCCTTCCACCTCCAATCCTGCCCATTTCACAGATGGAAAGACAGAAGCTTGGGGAAGTGAAAAGCCCATGACCACCCCTTAGTGGGACTGGTGTTACACTTATACTGGGAGGCTGTAAGGGATAGAGAGAGAAGAGGGAGAATAGGTGAGGGATAGAGGTGGAAGAAAACAGTGCGGGGAGGTGAGGGGGGAAGGGGCAAAGGTCACCACTTCACCATAGGAAACGTTAGGTTGTGCTTGGTCCTGCTGGTTGTGAGTGCGTGGTGTGTGTATGCGTGTGTGTAGGTGTGTGTGTATCTCCTCTCTCCTCCCCTCATCTCCCTAGGGTAACTCTGAGGAGTGAGCTCCCTGGGGGAAGGCCAGCTCCAGCTCCAGCCTAAGCCCTGGTGCGCAGCTAGGCCCAAGGCAGCAAGGCTCACTTAATCCTCCCAGCAGCCCCTTGAGGACCATTTGCTGCCCCCATTCTGCAGGTAAAGAAACAGAGGCTCTGAGAGGTGCGAACTTGCTGAAGGTCTAGGCCGGGAAGTGGAGGTGGTAGGACTCACACTCAGGTCTGCCCAAGTCCAAGGCCTTGGCTCTGCCCACTTCCCCATGCTGCCCTCCAAAGGGTGGCATGCCTCACTCACACCGGCGTGCATAAATACTGGTTTGATTGATTCAGTTATGAAGGATCTATAGAGGACAAGTGTTCTGCCAATGGCACTTTTGGATGACAGTTGTCCCAACAACCCCAGGAAGCGTCAGTGAAAGAACATTCACTCGACCAGAAATCAGACACCTGAGGTCTAGTCCTGGCCAAGCCTCTGACTGGCAATCCAGTCTTCCTGGTGCAGAAGTGAGGAGGGCTCCGCTAACGGCCCTCTCAGGAGAACAGCAAGGAAGGCGGTGGGCCGGGGCACACAGCACAGAAGCTGCACGCCTCGGTTTGGGCGCCCTGTGGGGGTCGGAGGAACCACATCAGGTGCGTGCAAGGAGCCCCATAGTAACACTTCTTCAGTGCTGTTCCAGACCCTGTCCTAAATGTTTTATGGCTACGAACCCACTAATCTTTACAATGACCCTATAAGGCAGGGTTCCTATTGTTATAGCCCTTTCAAGATAAAGGGACTGAGGTGCAGAGAGGTTATGGCATGTCCTCAAGGTCACACTGTCCTCCGTGGAGGGGCTGGGATTCAATGTCAGGCAGGCTAGCCCCAGAGACCGTGCTCACACACCCTCTGCCACAGGGCAGCTCCAGGGCTCCTTGGACCTTTCATGTCATGGCTGGAGAACGAGGACAGTCTGGCCTCACAGAGGCCATGAGTGGAGTTGGGGGCAGCCGAGGGGTAACTGAGAATCAGCCATCCAACCGCCAAGCAGAGCCTTGAGGAAATCAAAGCCTTGGCACTTTTACCACCGCCCCGCCAGAGCTCTGTGACGACGCGACTTCACTCTGCTCCCAGCACCAGGTGCGTCAACAGCTCGGCTGTGAGCACCGTGCTCCCAGCCAGATGGGGAGGACCAGGCCCTGCATGTCTGTTCCCCGCTCAAGGTCACTGAGCCAGTTAATGTGGAAAAAGCATTAACTGAGCTGAAGGTATCTCAGCCGTCCTTCCAGGCCTTGGACCCTGCTGACCTCCCCAGAACAAGGTGGGCTGGGGAAGGGATCTAGCGGAGTCCTGTGGGGCTGTGGTCTGGCCTGTCTCCAGGGGGCTGAGAGACCTTGGGAAAGCCATGCCTCAGTCTCTCACTGGCAAAGTCAGGGAATGATGCTGTGTCAGGCCGCCTCAAGAAAGGACAAATCGTGTCTCTAGGGACAGCTACAGAGATAGGGAAGAGGAAGACCAGGACTGAAGAGCTGGGGCCCAGGCCACACCCGTCACGAATTCACTGTGTGATCCTGGGTAAGCTACCTCACTGCCCTGAGTCTCCCCATTCTCGTCTGTAAATGCACATCGACTGTTGGGGTGCCCAGAGCGCACCGAGCTTGGCCTTCTAGCGCTCCCCATCTCTGGGCGGGGCAAAAGAGAATGTGCAGGCTTCGGAGACCCAGACTCAAAGTCCCCTTTTGCTGTTTACTGGGTGTGTGACCATAAGTCTCCTTTTTCTGAGCCAGATTTAGAATCCCAGAACCAATGCGGCCATTTGTGCCTCACAACAGCCCCTTGGGAGAAGCAAGATAATCCCCATTCTCCAGATGTAGAAGATGACTCTCGAAGATCCAGCCCTAGGCCTTGAACAGCTCATGGTTTAAAGGGAAGAAACAAATATAAATCAAATATATAACAAATCAGGGTGATAAAGATGACCAGTGGGAAACCACAATGCAGGCGCAAAGCAGAGGCTGAAGGGCGTGGGACAGTGGCCCGCAGGGGGTGCTTGAAATGAACGTTGGGAGATAGGAGGTGTTTGCCAGGTGGCAAGGAGTGGTCAGAGGAGCAGCAGATGCAAAGGCCCAGTGGTGGGAAGAAGGTTATCCGTTCAGGGTTAAGTTGTGTGGGGCAGGGCTATAATGAGGATTGGGCCAGGGAACCTGGCAAGAGCCAGGTGGAAGAGGTTTGTGAAGGCCATGGCAAGGAGTTGGAGTTTATCTTGAGAAGGTATAGGGAAGGCATTTAAAGGCTCTGCCAAGGAATAAAGATTGATGGAAAGCCTGTGGGATGGCATGGAGTCTATCTAGGCACCATCCAGATTCCTTTTTGGAAAAGCAGGCTCAACAGAGAAAGCACCTGAGCTGAACTCAACTTCTCTATGTCTCAGGCCTTGTCTGTAATGTGGGATGGTGACCCTGCCCTCTGTCTGCTGCCCGCAGAGGAGGTGGGCCTGGGAGTTCGGGCTCCCAGAGCTGAAAGTTTTGACGGTAAGGCTACTGTCTTTTTACAAACAAGGACAAAATAGTTGCATCTGATCAGCTGGGGGAACAGGTCTGCTGCCAAGTTTAGTAACTGACAGATGGCTGCAAGTAGAGGGGTTGGTAAAACCAGAAGGGACCTGGGAGAGGTTATTGCAAGGACAGTGCTGGGAGGAAAGAGGATGGAAGTGAGAAGGCCAAGGAGTAAGCTGGGGTGACTCCAGCAGGGAGTTGAGACACCAGGCTCTTCCGAGTCACTCACGGCCCCTGAAACCCAGGCTCTTGGTCTGAAAGAAGGGGGGCGGCAGTCCTGTCTAATCACAGCACCGTATGGATACGAATAGGAAAGACACTCATCTATTTGCTTAGTGCCTTAGAGTTTACAAAGCAGGTTACCTGCAGCATCTGCCAGAGTGCCGCGGGGAAGGGGGCGACATCTGGGTGTCTGCTGAGTGCCCTGCACAGGACTGCGTGTGTGTTTGCAGGCATCTTACACCAGCTTTGCAGCAGCCTTTGCAAATAGGTATTGATATCCTCATTTATTTTAGATCGAAGGAAACTGAAATCACACTGCTAGGAAGCGGCAGAGCCAATGTTTGATCCCAAGACTGTCTGATGGCAAATGGCCAGATACTTCCACGGCAGTCCACTGTCTCCCTCAAGCAACATCATTTCTATGGGCTTTCTTTAATATCCCTTTGACCTGAAGGTCATTTTGAGACTCAAAGGAGATAAATTACTTAACTTCTCCAAACTTACATAATGATATGACATTGAAAAATTAATATAATTAAAATAAATTACATTAATGAAAATAAAAAATAAAAATAAAATAAAATATGTAAAGTCCTTAGAACAGGGCTTGGCACATAGATAGTATCACACATCTGATACACGATCTACCCAGTAGATAGGTAAAAACGCAAGCATGTTGCTGAGAATGTGGGACAGTAGGAACTCTCATGCATTGCTGGTGGCAGTATAAGGTCTCAGAAGGAAACTTGGAGCTATCTAGTAAAGTTGAAGATGCACGAATCCTGTGTCCTGTCAATTGCCTTCCCCGGTTATACACCCTGGGAAAGCATTTGCACGCAGGCACAGGGCAACCTACATAAGGACGTCTGTATCAGCATTGCTTGTGATAAAAAACCCTGTAAACGACTGAATTGTCCAGGAGAACAGACAGGTAAGTTGAGGCACCCGGCAGACATGGGGTAGAGTACCTGGTGAAAAGAAGTGAACCACAGCCACACTCACCACTACGGGTGTTGGTGAAAACAAGTGCCAGTGTACAGAACGATATGGTTTTTTAACTTTATAAAACGCTCAAAAACATGCGAAATGAAACTCTACACTGTTTAGGAATGTTTATGTGTATAGTAAAACTATGAGAAAGACGACAAAATTCAAACTCATAGCTATCTGCGGGAGGAGAAGGGTAGAAGGGAGGACAGAAGATTTAAAAGGAATAGATAATATTCTGCTTCTGAAGCTGGGCATTCATTAAATTATTATTTATATATTACTTATTGAATATACTTATAGCGCTCACTAATTGCATGTACATATGTATATATGTGTATATGTACATATACTCTTGACTAAATATATATTTCATGTGGACTAAATATTTAATAATAAGAGGAAATGCAATTATAAAGAGGTATAGTTGAGATGAAAAAGCATGTCTTATCTACCTCTGGTTGTCTGATACAAAGCACATTTCCTTGCTCATAGTAGGTATCTCTACAGTTGTTTAAGTGAATGACTGAATAAATGAGTGAATAGATAGCTTCAAATCCTGATTTCCCACTTTACTGCCGTCCTACCAATATACACATTGGCCCGGGGCCAGACCTCTTACTTTTGCAAACCACCGGAGACCAGAAAAACCAGGCTCGGGAGTGTGGATGTCTCTGTATGGCTCATCCTTCACTGCACATATGAGAGAACTCCACTCAGCCCTACGTGCAGTGAGTCAACATTTACTGAAAGAAATACTAATGGAGACCAGGTGTAACCTCTTCAGAAATGAAGTAAATTCGCATCCGGGATAATGACTCTGCATGTGACCACACGGCCCCAGAGGCCCTCACGGTGCCCCAGTTGGATGTGGGGGGTGGGCACAGGATGCCCATGAGGTTTTGAAACTCACCTTGGCACACAAATGACGACGGTGTTTCCCCTGGGTGGACTCTTCCCGTGATGAAGACCACCTTCTGCTCTGCCCCTTCCCGAAGGTTGTCTGTAAGAGAAAACACAAGGAGGTTGCTCAGGAGGGCAGGGAAAGCTGAGACTGGGAGGTGGTATGTGGGAGAGCGGGCAGGGAAGGCACTGGGTGCTTTACATTCGTTTCTTAAATCAATGGGTTAGAATCATTAAGGCCCAGCCATTACTGACTAATTAAATTACGTCCCTGACTACCCAATATTAAAAGACAATTCCTATTGGTGTAATCGATCATGTTAATATTACAATCATCTGAAGATGTCATAGGAATAAAGCCAAAGCCCAGAACCACTGATGGTGACCCTGATGGCAAGTCGCGTATGCTTTCTGAGTTTCGATTGCTCATCTCTACATGGGAGAGTATTACTGATGAAACAAGCTTACACATTGCCTAGTACACAGTAAACAGTAAATAATGGAGTAAAGAAAGTAGCCGTTTCTATTAGTCATAGTAGCAGCTGCCATTTAATTAGTGCCTTTTGTGTCAGACACATTCTATATATTACTTACAGTTCTACAGAAATGTGCACAGTTAATATTCCTTTTATAGAAGCAGAAACTGATGCTCAGAGAGGTTATATAATTTGTCCAAAGTCACACAGCTAATAGGTGTGGGTCGAGCTGAGATTAGAACTCAAGTCCTTGTTTGGCCTTGATGAAGTAATAGGGACCCGATTTCTCTTTCAACTTAAGCAACTCAAAATTGGACAAACATACAAAACAACTGTTTTCAGACAAGAGACCGTGCGAGACTAGTATATGGAAAAAGGGGCACAAATGAAATGTGCCCTCTGATTGCCCCAGCTCTTTGCCTGGAGGCCCATTCCAGACCAAAGAGCGGAGAGGGGTATCCTGAGCAGGCCATGGAAATCTCACTGAGATTAAACTTCAGAGAGCCTGAAGCAGGTGGTAGTTGGGGGAAACTGCACATTTCAGAGAAGACAGAGGTCTGTGGAAAAAGAATCCCAGAAATCCGTCAAGGAGTCAAGAGCGTTTGCGGGGTCCCAAGATGTGCATGCAGAGGTGAATCTCCACGGTGTTGTCCGAAAATGACCAGGGAGCTGTGAACTGCGTGGCCATCGGGGCTCACACAGGGCTAAGAAACATTTGAATTCTCACCACCAAGGTGGCAGTCCTCACTGATCATTCAGGGCATTCAGCAGGGAACCCAGAATATGTCTTAGTGGTGGGGCTAACCTACTCTAGACTCATTCTAACAAAATTTTAAAATCACGAAAGGACCATGCTGGACAAAAGAAACTTAATCGTCTGCCATATAAAGTGAAACTCTCTTTAAGGAAAGACAACAAAATCTAGACACTCAACAATGTACAATTCACAATCTCTAGCATCCAATAAAAACCATTAGACACATCAAAAGGTAGGAGGGGCGCCTGGGTGGTACAGTGGTTAAGTGTCTGCCTTCGGCTCAGGGCGTGATCCTGGCGTTCTGGGATCGAGCCCCACATCAGGCTCCTCCGCTGTGAGCCTGCTTCTTCCTCTCCCACTCCCCTGCTTGTGTTCCCTCTCTCGCTGGCTGTCTCTATCTCTGTCAAATAAATAAATAAAATCTTTAAAAAAAAAAAAAAAAGGTAGGAAAATATGATCCAAAATCAGAACCCAAGCTCTTGCTGTTTTGATGTAAGTCTCATTTGTATAATAAAGTTTAGCTATTGTGAAGAGATTATTAGACAAAAGCAGTGGCCAAGAGTGACATTCCCAGAAGAAAGGGGCAGGAGGGTACTAAGTCCCAGGCAGAGCAAGGCCAGACCGACCCAGAACAGAACCATGATGGGAAGGAAATTCAGAAATCAACATTGAGAGAAGTTGGGTTAACGAATAATACCATCTGTGTTGGAGGATAATCTGGAGGGAGAGGGGAGGTAGAAATAATTAACAGGCTTTTTACTTCCAAAATGCTAGGGACAGGTTATTTTCAATGTGGTTTATGATCTCAACAGTCGATGCACCAATGTCTGAGACTAAAATTAAAAAAAAAAAGTATTAACTTTATTAAGCCTGATTCTAAAGGCTTGGGACTTGCTTGGCCTATTGGGGGGACTGATACTGAGGTCACTGCTTCCCTAATACTAGGTGTCTGAGAGGCAGTGAGAAACACTATGGAGCCAAAATTCATTCCACCCCCCCCAAATACATTCCTGAGAACTCACCCTGTGCTCAGTTCTGTGCTAGGCACCTTTAGGAACAAAGGGAGAGAGATTCTGTTTATGGTTTAAAAGAGGAGTTAGACACCTGAATATTTTCTAGACTGAATACAAGCTCCTCCAGGGAGAAGCTGTGATTTTCATGGTTATTTTTAACACCATTCCCAGGACCCAGTGTGGAATAGCTGCTTGGGAATTTGCTATCGATTTAAAAATACTCGAATAGATCATGGCTTATCTTATTTAATCTTTATCATACCTCTGTGGACAGTATTAACCCCATTTTATACGTGAAGGGACTAAGGCTCACAAAAGGAAGGGACATACCCAAGGTCACCTGGCTTCCTGCCTAGGACCCCTCTCACTAGCCTGTCTCCTCCTGGATCGATTAGCAAAAACGTTAGATCCCACGCCCAATGCATTTCCACCTACAATGTACACAAGAGAGTTTGGCTGCATCCCTTTTTGCTGGTGGAAGTTGAGCTACTGCCTTTGTATTTATATTGTTTTTTTCACTTAACAAAACAAAAAATGAAATGCCACCAAGCCCTTTTAAAAAACACTAACACTGACCCCATCTATCCCAGCAGTCCAGAAATGATAAATAGCATTACCAAGGCCCTCGGTGAACGCTACCTTTATGGATGTCTCCCCTGACCTGGTATCAACTCAACTGCAGTTAGCATTTCTGCTGACCACAGAGAAATGCAAAATGGGCATTCTATTTGCACACTAATTTTACTGAGCCCCTGCGTCTTCATAAAATGATAACATGGGGCTAATAAAAATCAAGCATCTTGGGTGCTAATATAAGCAAGTGTTGATGCAGGCAGGTAACAAATTGCTTTGTCATTTAGGAGGCCGTAAAAGAGCATTATAATCATCTTTAGGCAAAATGGATGGGTCGCCTTTGCTTAGCTTTTAGCTTTCATTTGCAAAATCAATTTAAGGTAATGTAGCAGCTCTGAGGTGGTGTGACATGGGACAACCAGCCCCCCCCCCCGCCCCGTCACCGAATCTCCAGACTCGTGCAAAGCCAATTAAACATATTCTTGGAGGAGGCAGCAGGGATGATGGAGGAGGTGCGCTTGAACAAAGCCAGGGTGGAAAGCAGCTGCACAATGAGACCGAGAACAACCCGTACGGGGTGATGAAACTGAAAGTTCATTGAGGGTGACTCGCTCAAGGATATGAGGGCACACTCATGGGAGCCGGACAGCCACACCAGGCCCCCACTTGGCAGAAGGTGCTGGAAGCCAAATGTGCTTCATGCACACGGACATACACATACATACATACATACATACAGACACACACACACACGTGAGCTCACACATGTGCATGCACACACACACACATGCACCCCTTTGCCATTATATCCCTCCATCATCCACTATTTCCTTATTTATAAAATATTTACTGAACACCTATTGGGTAGCCAGGTGTTACCCACTATTATCTTCATTTTACAGAAAATGAAGGCCGGGAGACATTAAATGGCTCGTCTTAGTTCTCAAAGCCTGGGACTGGCAGAGCGAGGCCCCACCCGGGCAGTCTGACTCCACCTGTGTCCCTAAATCCCATGCTATTCTGCTTCTGGTGAAGGAGGACAATAATAGTAACCAGTTACGATAGCAACCAAGTAATATTTATTCAGTACTTCCTCTGTGCCAGGCACTTTACATATATGACCTTATTTAATGTTCATAGCGACCCAATGAAACATCTACTTTGCCTACCCCTGTTTTATAGATTAGGAAATTGAGATCTAGAAAGGTGAATAACTCGTCCACACCTGCATAAGTAGTGCATGGGGGCGGGGGGGCAGGATGAAACCCCAGGTCTTTAGGAATCTGAAATGTATGTTCTTCACACCTCTTGGAGATTAAATAGGATCCATGGGGTGGTTTAAAAAAAAATACATCCACAAATTCTTTGCAAATCTCTTCCCTTCGAGAGGTGGAGATGAACCCCCTTCCCTTCAGCGTGGGCTGGACAGACAGGCTTATTCTAGCAAATAGTGTACCATGGGGGTGAAGGCATGTCACCATTTTGAGATTAGGCTATAAAAAGACTGTGGCTTTCATCTTGGGTGCTGTCTCTCTCTCCTTCATCGCTCACACTGAGGAATCCAGCTGCCATGACGTAACACTCTGGTAGCCCATAGAGAGGCCCGTCTGGTGAGGAACCGAAGTACCCAGGAATAGAGGCAAACCAACACCATGTGAGCAAGCTTGGAAGGGTACCCTCTAGTCCCAGGTGACCGCAGCCCTGGCCACCAGCTTCCCCCAACCTCCGGAGCCAGAGCCGTCCAGTGGAGCTGCTCCTGCCCTCCTGGCCCACAGAAATTGAGAGATTATAAATTGTTGTTCTAAGATGCTGAATTGTAGAGGAAGTTGTCAGGCAGCAATAGACCAATTAATCCCCCTGGAGACAGCCAAAGAAACTTGGCACCTTACCTATTGATGCCCAGCCTGAGTAAGACCAGAGCCATTAACCTTGGTGTCAACATGGAGGGAGAGCCATAACCCATCAGGTCCGTTATCAGTGGATCTGCGGCTGGTGGGAGTGCTAGAAGATGCCGAGAGGCCCCGCAGAGCACTAGCTGGGCCCTCTGAGGACAAAAGGCTCCCAGAAGTTCACATGGTCAGTTTGGTTTCCCTATTTGCCCTGAAAGTAATTCCGACAATCACTTGTCCTAGGGAGTGAGCTGTTCTGTGGAGGAAGAAGGGATGGTGAGCTGGGAAGGGAATGTGGACTGTTACAACAGGAAAATGATGCCCCCTTTGCCATTTTCTTGACTTCAGGATCCCTGAAAGCCTTCATAAAGGCAAGAAAAGACCTTCCTACTAGTTTTCAAACCAGACCGATGTCCTTGTTTTCTCTAACATTCCACGGCCCAAACTGGTCCACACTACCTCGAAGCTGGAGAGAAAGGCCTGCTGGAAGCAGGACCAGAACGGTTAGCTGGCACCCACCCGAGGGCCCACTCAGGACAAGAATGGCCTCGTCGCTTGTATCCCTGTGCCGGCACACCCTTGCCAGTCCGTCCTCCACCGGCCACCCGAGCCGTCTTCCTGATGCACAAATGGGAGCCTACCACTCCCCCTGCCTGCAACCCTTCAGCAGCTCTCTGCCGTCCTCCGGGCAAGGCCGGCCTCCTGGGTGTGGCTCCCCTCTTCTCTGGTAGCTGGTGGCCGCTCCCCTCTCCAGCCCCTTCCCCAGGCCCCAGGCTCAGCCAACTCCTGGCAGCGTCGTCAGCGTGAATGCTGTCCCACACCTCCACGCTTGGGTACACGCTTTGCTCTCTGCCTGGCACGCCAGCCCCCATCTCATCTGTCTGGCTTACTCCTACTCAGCCTTCCAGACTCTGCTCAGCTGTGCCTCCTCTGGGGAGCGAGAAGACGGAGTGGTCGTGGATCGGACTTGTTCTAGGCCACCCCTGGTGTTAACATTAGTGCTACATCCGATCTCCTCAGCACAATAGTTTTGACCTTCCCCTATAACATACAGTGTGTTGAAGGTACAGTGAGGCTATCATTCTGCTGTTGATAATGACAGTAAGGAGGGAACAGGAGCTGAGAATGGCTGAGAACACGCTCGAGGAGCAGAATTTCTTGTACATACATTCATGAGAAAATGGTGTTTAGGAGGTAATCGACAGAGCTTTCTTGGAGAACCCGTGAATGCATCCAGGTAGAGAGGAGACTTGATGAAGGGCAAAGACCTCCAGGGCTGACTCAGCCAAGCTGTCTGAGGATGAATCCCACAGAAGGAGAGAGCCGGATGAGGGACACTGGTCCCTGTATTTCTTCTGTCCCCTGAGGGGGTCGAGGCCTGCTGGCTCCCCAAGCAGATAGACGAGGATCCTATCCAGGCCCCACAGATTATGGTCCGTGAGGCCTCTGGGAAATTACTTACACATTCTAAGCCTCAGTTCCCTGTAAAATGAGAATAATAATCCCTAGTTCACAAGAGAAACCTTAAGCAAGAGACTTTAAGTCCCTGCCCTATGGCTTTGCCTGTAATAGCAGGTCCCATTTATTGAAAGAAAAGCCGCGGGAATAGGGTTGCTCAACATTACGGGTATTTTCAGCAGGGTAACTGCGTGGGGCCCTGTGCTGTGTGCTGAACGACGCATCTCCAGTCCCCGCCCACTAGACGCCAGGAGCTCTCCTCTCCCCCGGTGTGATAATCAAAAAGAGCTTCAGACATCACTCAATGTCCAAGTCTCCTTGGAGGCAAAATTGCCCCTGGTTTGAATATTTCATAAGCCTCTGTAAGAATATTTTACCTTATTCAGACCAGCCTTGTCACTATCTTCCCAAGCAAACTTTTAATCTCTTAGACTTCCTGTCTTTTCCCCAACTCCTCCAAAAAGCCTTCCCAGATCCCTCCAGACCACAGTGCCTTCCCTCTCCCGCCCTCTGACCTCACAGAGTTCATCCGGACCCCTTATCTGGTCGTAAGTCATTTGCTGCCTCCCATAGGCCGGACCAAAAGCCACAACTTGGCTCTGTGCTGCCCAATGCACTATCTGCTCTTCTGGGCCTCTGGGCCATCATGAGAAAACGTGGTGGTGTTTTTTTCTAATACTCGTTTTCTTTAACACTCCAGGGCCCAAATGGGTCCATACTACCATGGATGTCTGCCAGGGGAGTGAAGGAAAGTCGAAAACCTATGGGCGTAAATACAGAGTGTGAGGGCCAGCTGTCACCTTCATGGTCACCTTGACAGAGGAACAGCACTCCACTCGGGCCTCCGCTGCTAGGCGAGGAAGTTTACAGAACCTCATTGCCCCAGGCTGGCACTCCAGGCCTGGGAGGAGGTACGCCTGCAGCCTTTGGAATAGGCTAATGGCAGGAAGGCTCTCCCTGCCACCATCTATCTTGATCCCAGCACCTTCCAAGGGCCTCCAGAAAGTCAGAACCAGACCTGACCACTCTGACTTCCTGCTGAGGTGGGGTCTCCTGGGAAACAGAAGGGAGACTCTGAGACTCCCCGTGGGAGCTTTACTGGGAATTGCTGTCAGAAACACTTGTGAGAGGTGGGCGTTATACAGGATTGGGGCAGTCTCTATGGTGACTTGAATCAATCCCACAAGGAGCTCTGGGCCAGAAGGGCCCTTCACGCTTGTTCTAGGAGGCAACGCGGCTGGTTCTGTGTCTTGCACAGACCAATACTGGAGGTGGGCTGCCTCCAGGGCAGGGGCGTAACCTCAGGCAAGGCAGCTTCCTTTGTCTGAGTGCAAGTTCCAGCAAGGAAATGGGCTGCGAGATGTCAGCCACCACCACTCACGGGAAGTGAGGGAACTGGTCCTGAAGAGGAGTGGGTCGTGCGCAGCGTCTGCTACCCCAGCCTTTAGCTGAAGCAGCTGCGGAGAACAGGGCAGACTGGAGGCCCCAAACAGGAAGGCCGAGGATCTTTTTCATTTTAGTGCAATTCTCTACACATGTTCTAACATTGACCAAATGCCAAACTTGGAGCTGGACCCTGAGGACATAGAGACGAACCAGACGCTGTCCCTGCCATCCAGGTGCTCAAAGATGAATGGAGAAGAAAGTTCAAGCCTGGCTTTGCAGTTCGAATTCAAACCTGAATTCTAGAGTCAAATGGGAGGGTTAAACCCAAGCCCTGCATCTCATGGCATTGAGCTCTGAGATCATGCATTTCCTCCTTTGCAAACTGAGGATAATGATACTGACAAGGGATTTTGTAAGAATTAACTGAGATAATGCACTGGGTCTCTGCACATGACCTGACGCGTAGTATGTGTTCAAAAAATGGTAACTGACAGGGGACACCTGGGTTAAGCATCTGACTTTTAGTTTTGGCTCAGGGTCATGAGATTGAGCCCCAAGTGAAGCCCCATGTCCATCCGGCTCTGCACACAGCAGGAAGTTGGTTTGAGGTTTTCTCTCCCACTCCCTCTGCTCCCCTCACCCCCAAAGAATAAATAAGAACTTACAAACACTAGAGGTCACTTGGTCCAATTACCCGGTCTTACAGATGCAGACACTGAGGTCACTAGACTCTAAGCAACACTAGAGCCATGACTTTGTCTTTTTCATAATTTGTGATTCCCAGGACATCACACGCAGAAGGTGCTCAATAAATGCTCCTGGCATGGTCGTGGAGTACTCATTGCTCTTTGGTTGAATGAGCTTATGAGGCTAGAACCCAGTGCCCAGGCTTCCCCCAACACGTGCTCTGACTTTCATCTCTCCCAGCCTCTAGAAATTCCTCACCAGATTCCGTTTCAGCTTATTAGCAAATGCAAATTGAATTACACTGTGCCCTTTTGCAACAAGGACAACAAAAACAGTTTCCCCAGGAAAAGAGGGCTAGAAGAGGTGAAAGCTGGGATGAAAGTCGAAGACAATACATTCTAATCAAACTTGATAAATATGTAAATTAAAGCAGCTAAACAGTGGGCTTTGACAAATGACTAGTCGGTAATGGATTTTTCCACAGCTAAGGTGAGAGTTCAGCCTGCCCGCTCCTTTCCCTGGCACCCCGAGCTGATGGGGCAGGCACCGGGATGCCAGGAGGCAGAGCTAATGCTTCCTTTAATGCCATTTGTGGAGTGCATGCCAGCTGCTAGGCATAGCCAGTGAGGGGGAGAATCTCTGTCTCCCGATAGGAGCCGAGGGAGAGGCGGGGAAGGGCCACACTCACCAGACTCCACAGGCTGGGTCCTGAGGAGCCAAGACCACCAGCTGTCGAGGAACATACATTCAATCCCTCCAGTGGTTCTATTGCCGCCTGGCGGTCTCACCAACTCAAAAGTGAGTGCCTTCCAGTTTTTTCTCCCCTCACAGGACCTGACACAGGGTGGCGTTCAGAAAAGAGATTTCCTTAGCTTGCTACATAGCTCCAAACCGACCCCTTCCTATGCCCACTCTCATCTCTGTTTTGCCTTCTGCAAAATTAGCTGCTGGATATTCCCAGATACGGGATACAAGAAAAAAAAAATCAGCCGTTGGAGGCAGCTCAGCGGAAGGCCCGTCTAGCATGGAGCAGAAAGGAGCCAAGGGACTGCAGGTCCTCTGCAAAATACAAGACCATTGTCATTGTAAGCCCTAAATGCGTGTGGGGGTGGGTAGTACTTAGCAATAGATAGCCAGAGTAATTGCTATGAAACTGATGATTCTAGCAGATTTTTAAACAATAGGTGAGACACGGTGAAAAAGGAAGGGGTTGAATAGTTTCTGTGTGCCAGGTACTTTTCACACATTATGATCCAGGTCTCCCCAGACCCAGGGATAATTGTCTTATTTTCCTCCTATCACAGACAAGAAATCTGAGGTTGAGTGCATTGCCCAGAGCCACCGAACAAGCAAGAGTCACTATCTATCTCCTTTCTATCTCCTGAGTCCAGTCTTTCTTCTGACGCCTCCAAAGGGAAAAGCTAGTTCCTGAGTTATACCAGATAAAAGACCTTATTTTGTGTGTACGTGTGTGCAGGCCCACGCATACATCTGCTTCTGGCTCAAACTCCTACAAATTCCTGAGTTCTTATACAAAGTTATCAGAATTGAAGTCCAAACAGAAATTCAAGGTGAATGGTTTGCAGGCTTGGAAAGATGCTACTAATACAATTTCCTCAAATAGAGAACCAGTATTTATGAGTGCTCAAAGTAGCTTCAGGAGAAGAGCTTCCTGGTAGGGCTGGGAGGAATGTGATACACGGCCAGAGCTGAAGATCCGTCTTGCCCAACGCTGGAGGAATTCAGATTTGAAGAGTGTTCTTTCTTTCCTATTGAGATCTTCATTGACTGTATAAAAATACCACTTTCAATCTCAAATCCCCACTGGCATCTTTATATAAGCACCGAAAATGCTACTGGGCTTTGGAGATTTCATTTAATGAAGGAAAAGTATTTCTATTAAAGAGTGTAATTTTTTTTCTCTCTCAACACAACATCTTCAGAGGAGCCAGGGACGCTGGATTGTTCTGGGCTCTGAGGAAACAAACTAACCCATGTCTCACCCATGATGTGGTGACACAGACTACAAAATGGCAACAGCTAAGGGAGGCAAGGAAGGGTGGGTGACGAGGGGGAAATAACAGTGATGATGATAGACCAGCTCCTACCCAGGCCTTCACAGTTTAGGAAGCACTGGCTCTCCCGAGGGGGAGAGTGCTGTGGCCACCACTCAAGATCAGTCCCCCATCTGCGTTGTCTGAACAGCACCCCCGCACCCCTGCCTCTCCTGGGCCCTGTAATCCCTTCTCAGGTGCAGGGACCCCACTCTCCTACTTCCGGTCCTGCAGGGGCTCCCCGTGCACTGGAGGCAAACCCCAGCTACTTAGTCTGGCCTTCTTTTCCCCTGCCCACTCCCACCCCCACTTCCTACCCCTCCCTCACCTACTCACCATGCTTCCTCACACTCCTCTTCCAGTTTCTCTGCCCTGTCTAGGGGGGCTCCTCTGGCTTCTAGAAGCTGACTCCTTACCACTGAGGTCTCTTCCTGTCAGCACAGTAGCTCCATGGCAGCAGGAACTTCGTCTTACTAATGCCTACGGACCCAAGTCTAACACGGCACGTGGCAGACACACATGCCGACTGCATATTTATGGAGTCAACAAACACAGCTAACAGGTATTGAGTGACGTGTGCTGGGGAAGGGGAGGGCCAGGGGAATAAGACCGCAGAGGTGGCTGAGGTCCGCAAATTATCCCAGGTCACACAGCTGGTGACTGCTGAGACCGGATCTCTGTAGAATGAATGTTAAAAGCTGTGCTCTTTCTGCCTCCCTGGCGCTCCTCCACCCCCTGACAGAGGGGGGAGCCACAGAGTGCGAGGGGGTGGGAGGCACTTATGTACGCTGTGCCACTCACTAGCTGTGTGGTCTTGGGAAGGTCAGTCCACGTCTGGGTGCCTCGGTCTCCTCCTCCATAAAAGAGGAACCATCATCATCGTTTTTGGGTAGTTGTGAGGACTAGATGAGTTAAAATAAAGCATCAGTAATAGTACTTGTCACATGACAAGCCCTCAACTAAACGTTTACTATTCTTCGTCATTCAACAACTCTTTCTTGGGCTCCCGGTCACCCCCCGGCCCTGGAAGCCTCCTGTACCGCCAGGCAGCAGGGTACCCTCTGCTCTTTCCCCTCCTCGCCCCTTGAGCTCTTCCAGCGATCGCCCATCTGTATGATGGTACTTTGCTTTGCTTTTGGTCTCTGCCTTTCCCCTCTGGTGACTGAACTTTTTGGGGGCAGAAGGCCTGTCTTGTTCAACTCTTCCTGGCATTCATTTCTTTTGCCTGAGACAGAGAAGGGCATTTTGACATGGTTGTTTTAATGTAAAAAGTTGTAAAATGACTGCATCGAAATGTAAAATGCTTCTGAAAATTAGCAGGTGCTGTGTGAAGCAGCCCCCCCAACAAGCCCGTGCAAGGTCTGGTCTGTGCTATCCTTCACTCCCACCAGTTCCTTACTGCCCCTGCTCCCCTCAGCGCCAGCCTTGACCCGGAGCCCACCCGAGCCCAACCTCTGCTCTCCCCCTCTCCCCTCTGCCCCCTCCCCAGAAGTCTCACCAGGGAGGGGGAAGTTCGGGGGCGAGGGGAGGTAGCCTGAAATGTCTCCTTGGCACATTATTCGGCCATGTTTTTTAAAAAGGCTAAGGTGTAATGGTTTGTTTCCTTGGCTGTGTCAAAATGTTCCCATAACAAAATGGTTGTGTCAGAGCTGCTGCATCAACGTGGCCAAAACAAAAGGACTGTGTCAAAATGATATGAACTCTGCAAGGAAGCCACCTGCATGCTGCGGTCCTTGGTAGTGGAGTTCAAAACATACACCGTCGTAAGTGCATTAACAAGCAATCAGCTGCACTGAACACCAACTCGCCCTGTGCTAATTCCTTTTTGTTCCACTGAGGATGTTCTACCACCCTAAGGATCAGAGAAGTTAAGGATGCTGCCTGATGTCACACAGCAGGCCACAAAACAGAGACGACTAGAGCTGAGTATGGTCCATTAATCTCCCCCATTTTACAGCCAAGACACCAAGAGAGAAAGTGACTTGATCAAGGTCTCCCACTGAATTGGATTTTCGCATGTTAGGTCAGAAACATGTGGTCGGTTCTCGGATAACTTCTCCACCCTGTGCACTGGCTTCTGGACCACGGTGTCACTGCTGGACTCGTGGCACACACACTCAGCAGAATAGAACAGCTGCTGACAGAGCTTCACGAAAGCTCTAACTGCCCAAGTCCTAGGCATGCTACTTGAAAATTGGATTGGCCAAGTTTTCGGGAAAAGAAGCTTTCGTGTCCAACCAGGCAGGTTGTCAATACCCCATTAGCCAGGCAGCCCGCTGGGGCAGGAAGGCCTCTTGGTGGCCCCGGTCTGCCTGAGGGAAGGCCACCCGCTGCTGTGTGGGGCACACGCACAGAGCTCTTTGCCTCTATTTCCATAATCGGTATTTCCGCAGCCTGCTAAAGAAAGAAACCTCTGCTAACCTGAGTTAGGAAATGATCTAACCCTACTGTCTTCGTGGCTTCACGACTTGGACTGAACGGAGTCTATCTTGAATCAAATCATTTACAAGAACAGATTTCCAGAGGGTGTGTTTATGGAGTGGCGTTATCCTAGGCTAAGGCTTTTAGGGTAAACCCGGACCCCTGATGGAAACTCTGCCTCGGATTATCCCTGGGCCACCTGGACTAGAGTCGGGCCTACCAGGTTTGAAGTGTGTGACAGAGGTATGCCACTGAACCTTGGTTTGCTCAGAGGCCAAGTGAGGAGACGGATGGCAATCACAGGGCCCCACCAAGGTTGCCTCTGGTGTTGCTGGTTCCAGAAGCCGCAGGCCCACTGTGGGGCAGACCCTTGTATCTGGGAAGGCATGGGGGAGGGGCTGAAGGTGCTGTCAGACACGTGAGGCCTGAGAACTGGACAGGTTCGCATCACAGTCACAAGCAGGGTCTCTGGCACCGCGGCAGGGATGCTGCCACCATCTGGCCGTGTGACCTTGGGCAAGCCACTTTACCTCTCTGGGCCTCCCTCAGCCTTCTTGACTGTAAAACGGGGATCATGGTGGACCATCTTGCAGTTGCACCCTGAGGAGTAAATGGGTTGGTAATGTGGAAAGCACTCAGTGCAGAGTCTGGCACCCAGTGATGTGTATCAGCATGTGTTTGTTGAATGAAGTAAGGACTGATTAATGACCCCGTCCAGGTGCTCCAGGTCTGCAGAGGGTGAGGCTCGACTCGGGCCCTCCCCTGTGTCAGGCCCCTGTGGGTAGCTATTTGATACTTCTTTCCAGGTACATAGGCAAGAAACACATTTTATTTTCTGGTTCTCAGCCCTGGATGCATATTAGAACCCCTGGGGAGCTTTTTAGAAATACTGATGCCCAACTCCCCCGCCCCCGCCCCGCCTCAGCCAGGGCTCTGCAAATGGAGCTCAAAGCAAATTCTTCTTCAAACGTGCAGTCACAAATGAGAAGCCCCGGTCCAGCGTGAGAGTCAGTGTGGGCCAGGCCCTCTGCTCGCTGGGCTCTGACTTACTACCCCCTCCAACTCTCAGATGGTCTCGTGGCCCCTCCAGTTCTAAAATACTGCAATCCAGGAGGTCTGGAGGACCCAGGAGGTGGCTTGGGATGGCCCTGATCAGACTACAGTGGTCGTGACAACAAGGAGAGGGTGTGGGAGTGAGTGGACAAGGAAGCATGCACCACGCAGATCACCTCTCACAGACACAGTCCCCTCCTGGGAACAGCACAAGATGACTATGATAATAGAGGGATGTGCACAGCATCTCTGGGAACTCCCAAGGCTTACAGCAAACAGACTGGATTGATGGTGGAAACAAAGGCCACCTGCCTGAGAAGGAGAAAAGGCCTTTCTCTAAGGAGGATAAAGACATTTGCAGCGGGGACATAGAGGGGCCCCATACCTGCCCGCCAGGATACAGAGGCCAGTTCCCCGGATGGACAGACGGTAAGAGAAGGGAAACGGGGAAGTCACTGTACTTGAGCATCTGATCTGTGCAGGCAGCAGGGGGCCCACTGCATCTCGAAGCTCCTTTCTTCCCAGCAACGTCCTGGGGGGCGGGTATTCTGATCCCCATCCTGCAGACCCCTCAGGAGGCAGGCAGCTGTGCTCGAATCCAACCCAGCTCGCTCTGATTCCAGAACCCCATGCTCTTTCTCCTACGGCCGAGTGCCGCACTTATCCAGAGCTTCCTGTCCTCATACCCTCGCACACCCAGATCACACCGAGAGCCAGAAGGAAGCAGGAGGGTTGAGAATGACCCAAACCCAGATCCAGAGTCCCCACATTAAAGGTCACGTCCAGTTTCAGGAGGGTTTGTTCAGGACACTGGGGTGACAGGGAGATCAGTCCCAGTTTCCGGGACAAAGAGAGCTAGTCTGTAAGCACAGAGGGATAGAGGATGGGAACTGGCAAAGTCACCATAAAGAGATGTGGGCCCTGCCAGGACATGGTTACTGACGGCCTGACACTATGGACACAGCGAGGGAAGCAGGTGTCAGTGAGCTGACACACCTCAGGAGCTGTGGCAGGGCGGTGACAGGCCTAGCCTGTCTCTGTCGAGGGAGAGGGCAGCCTGACAGCCCTGAGGTAGGAGCCTGCTCAGTATAACCGGTGCCACAGTGGGAGTGAGCTCACGGTGGGGGCAGGGGTGACTACACTGGGGGCTGCAGTCCTGGGACCCGCTTTAGCCAGCCCTTAGACCTGCCCTCTGGCCCCACCTCTGCACTCACGCAGCTGCCTTGTGGATGCTATCCAGACTCCCCCTGGCCTTCCCTTGTCCATGCTACTTGTTCCTGGTCTCAGCTTAAGGGGGTTCAGGGCTCTCACTAGGGACCAAACGGGCTCCATAGTCCCTATCTCTTCACTCAAAGACCTGAGGGGAAAATGCCACCCATCAGAAAAGTCTCATTCCTCTCCACTCACACGTCATGTGTGAGCACTGAGCCCTTGGGGTGACCAGACGAGGCAGTGACGGGGCTGCTCCCCAGAAACGTACCATTTAGTAACCAGGTAACATTACAAAAATGGAAAACACGTTTGCTTGGGAGGCCTGGGGGCTGAGGATAGTACAAGCCAGCAATCTGGAGAGTGAGAGAAAGATGGGTGCTCGTGCTGGATCCGACAGGTGCTCTGGCACACGCAGGTGCCCGGCTGCACAGCCAGTGTCACGGGCCCAGAGCGCCCCCGAAGCTAGCTTGGGTCAAGTTCTGACCCCTGACCACAGCCCGACTGTGAGCGGAGCTGACCCAGGGCTGGGCTGAGATCCTGTTGCTCCTCACCCCAGCCCCTTGCTGGTTCAGAGTCAAGTCCAGGTTCTGCAGAGCAGTTTGCGCCTGTCCTTCCTGGCACGTAGTAGGTGCACTGTCTGTGAAGGCTGACGTGAATGGTACCACCACCCTTTGCTTGCTTTTAAGCCGTGCCTTCTTAGCACCCAAGCCATAAACCTGACTGCCCCGGAAGAAGGCAAAGAAGGGAGGCTTGCGTGTTAATGGTGCTAATGTAGCAATGACAAGGTGGCAAATGCCTGTTTGTCTTCCCTCTCCTAGAAAGGCCATCTTCTCCCATCCCAAGTCCCCACAGTGTCCTTTCAAAGCCCTTCTCTTTAATGCCAAGTGGAGGAGTTCCAGACAGCTATTTGCATTTTCAATTCTAGAAATCATTAATATTTTAAAATTGCCAGCACCACAGTTTACTAACACACTTATATTTCCACCTGCTACTGGAAAAGGGACATTTTGTATTTGAGAAATATTCAAACATGGAGTGGTTTCCCAACTTTCGTTCCAATCCTGCTTTCAAATCCTTGCTTTCAGGGGCTCACAGTGCAGTGGGGAAGACGAACACGGATGCGGACAGCGAGAATTCTGAGAGACCACCGTGTGGACTGAGGGAGGCACAGGGGATTGGAGCCAGGGGAGCTCTTGGCACAGGCTGGACAGGCAAGTCAGGTCTTAGAAGAGGGCTTCCGATTCCAGGGGAACATTTTTGTAGACAGTGGAAAGAACAGGAGAGAATTGGAAGACCTGTGCTTAGGGCAGCCCTTTAAATCACTTTTAGTTGTCATGACAATAAGTTGAGGTTAAACTCAAGGGTCTTTGAGTCAGACAGGCCTGGGTTCAAATCCCAGTTCTAACACCATTGCTGTGTGGCACTCATCCTCATTAACATTTTCTGTGCACCTTCTGGGTGTCAGGGACAGGGTGGGCTTTGCAGGCCAGCTCAAGGCAAGCAGGGTCACAGTCCTGGCTCTCCACCCTTGCACTGCACCCCTGCCCTCACCAGTGTGGAGGTTTCCCTTAATGCTCACAGCCACCCTGCCCTAACTTCTGTCACCCCTCTTTCACAGTACAAGAGACCAAGAACCAGAGAGCTTAAGTCATGTGCTCCAGGCCACACAGGTAGCCGGCTAGGATTCAACCCCTGAGCTTGGCCAGGAGTCCACACAGAGCTCTTGTGCCTTGAGCACTTGGGACGGCACCTGCTGTGGTTGCTACTGTCTTTCAAAGCCCGGCTCATGAATCTCTCCTGTCCCCTGACTCTGGCTCACAGCCCCGGCACCACTGCCATACTGCTGCCTGCCCCGCCACTCCTGAGCCGCGCCTCCCCCTTTCCCTTCCCCTGCACTGTTCTTGGCACACCGTGAGGCTGCAGGCAAGGTTTGCTAAACGGATCTAGAGAAAACAGTATTAGCTACAGCAATTCCCAGAAGAAAACGCTTGCCAGAGATCTCTAGCCTGGACACGTCAATATAAAAATGACACAGCTATAATTTGCTTTCAGATTCAAACTGGGAAGGTGAACTTTGACCCTGTCAAAAAATGAGAACAAATTAAATTGAAACACAAAGTCATTTCCCTTGTTCCAGGGCTCTGGATTTCTAATTAATGTGCAGCGCAGCTCGGAAGGCCGCAAGGGGGTCTGTGAGGTGGTGTCCGCTACCTCGCCAACGGAGCGGAGCTCAGGAGAGCACCGTCCGTCCATTTGTTTGTTTTTCTTTCCTGGGATGTCTTGTGTTTCTTGTGGTATCTAGGTCCATGGATGAGAGCAGTCCTGGGCGATTAGGAAAAAATAATAATTGCTAGAAGCTGACCTTGTATAAAAAAACACACAACAAAACAGCCCTCAACACAATCACTCATCCACCCTGTAGGGAATGGGACAGCAACCACAGTGGCCCCGGCAGAGGAGGGGGCTCCTTGTGGGGAGGCAGAGGCAGAAGCTTCTGTACCCTGGCCCCACCCCCCCAGCTCCCACTGCACTCAGAGCCTTGGCTGGAAGTGTGGATCCGGAGACAATGGTGAGAGACAGAGACCTCACTCAGTTAACAGCAGGGCAATTAGCAGGTGCTCAGCAGGTTACAAGTGACTTTGAGCAGGTGACAGTGCTAGCTGGGCTGGGGTCTGACAGGAGGTGGCCGTCCCTCCTGCTTAGGGATGTGAGGAAGGGGGTCATGTTCTTCAACCCACTGATTCCCAAACTTGCAAGAGTGAGGATCCCCTGGTGCCCTTGTTAAAATTACAGGTTCCCCACTCTAGACTCACCGTATTAGGATCCACAGCAAAGTGCCTGGGAATCTGTATCTTTTTTTAAACTGGTGCCCTGGATGCTTATGATTGGACAGTTTGGGAAATTACTGGAACACTAACACTTTCCTTATTGGAGCTGTTGGAATACTGCCTGGCCTTGGAGAAGTCACAGTCCTTCTCTGAGCTTCTGTTTCCGCATCTGTACAATGGGGTTGGGAATCTGCCTCTCGGGGCTGTACTGTATCTGAGGAGGAATAAGACGAGCATGTCAGGTGTGTCGACAGTGCCCGGCACTTAGGAGACGTGCAGTGTGTGAAGTCCCACCCTCGTATGCCCGAGAAGGTTGCTGTCCTCCAAACCAGTGCCCCCAGGGGGGCCGAGAATCCCTCTTCCAGTTCTCAAGTTTTTGGCTCATGGCCACTATGGAGCCTCAGCCTCTTCTGTCCTTGCCCCCCAGGGGTGCTGCCGGGTTCCTGCCCCCTCCAAGGAGCTGGTCCCATGCGGCTTCAGAGTCTTCCCCAGTGCCAGATGTCAGGACACAGGCTTCCTTGGGGCAGCTCTGCCAGGGAGGCTGGGGTGGAGGTGACCCCCCAAGTCCTTGATAATCAGCCTGTGCTGACAACTGATCTGCCAGATGTCCACTCCCCACCTCCTGGGCTCCCACCAGGGCTCCTGATAATGTCAAAACAGTAGGCCCAGTCCGGGAAGAGGGACTCTTAGCTCCGAGTGGGGCCTTGGGGGTGAGTCTCTTCCCTGTTCATGCAAGTCTGCAAGAAATCAGGTTAACAGGGTGAAGAGACGCAGGCCACAAGGGTGTGTCCGGGCTGAACTACGTCCGGAATGTGTATGGTGAAGTCCTAACTCCAGGACCTCGGAATGTGGCTGTATTTGGAGACAGACACAAGGAGAAGTTTAAGACAAAATGAGGTCTTGTAAGTGGGTCCTCATCCAAAATAACTGCTGTCCTTTATAGGAGGAGGCGATAAGGACACAGACCTGCCCAGAGGGAAGACCATGTGAGGACAGAGAGAAGACGGCCATCCACAAGCCCAGGGGAGAGGCCTCAGGGAATCAGCCCCCCGCACCGGAGAGCAGACCCCAGCACTGCCATTCGTATGGCGGCCGGAGAGACGATGACGGAGGGCTTAGGTTGTGTGCAGGCTCCTTCCCTTGCCTCTTAGACCCTGACTTTGAGAAAGGTTTCCTCAGTTTTCTCCTCTGGGGAAGAGAAAAACAGTATGTTGGCTCCCAGGTTGTTAACATGGGCATATCTCCAAGAAGATAACATAAGCGTGACAAGCCCGGCGTTTACTGAGTGTATGATATGTGTTATCTCCCTTCCCTGTTCAGCTGTGCAAAGTTGGCCTGGCCTGTAACCCTCTGAACCTTGATTTTATCACATAGGAAAAGGGCATCTCCTTTGTCTACCTCATGTAACAGAGCTGCTGGGAGACCCAGCAAGGTGACATATGGGACAGGTTCGAGAAAGTACAGAGCGCATTACAGATGGGAGGGACCATTGCATCCAGGCAAAGCAACGCTGTCCTCCCCAAGAGATGCTTTCAAACTGAGATCTGACGTACGGAGCAGCAGAAAGGGCAGTGGGCTTGGACACATAGGCTGTGGGTCCAAGTCCCAGCTCTGCCATTTCAGTGAAACTGTGGCCGTGTCACTGAGCTTCAGTGTCCCACCTATGAACTAGGCATGGGGACAGCTGTGACAGAAGATGCGAGTACTTTCCATCCAGGCACCCACCAAGTCCCAAGTGATCCTGTGTGCTTCCGCAGCTCACTGACTTTCCCCTCCTGCCCCCCAGTGGCTGCGCAGGAAATCCATCCAGAGGACCCACTCCAGGGTCTGAAAGCTCACCTGCTTTCCCATCAGAGCCCCATTCTGATCCAGACATTACGCCCCTCTAGGAATCTGACAGAGAAGACCTGGACACCGGCCCCCTCAGCCTTCAACTGGGGTCACGGCAGACAGGGAGCCCAGTGACCTGCCAATCTGTGCATGGCCTCCTTCTCAATCATAGTTGACTCCTGGCTTCTCCCTGCCATCAAGCGGACTCACAATCAGGACGAGGGCAAGTATTTGGGATGAGGCGTAGCAAGAACGGTGTTCAAAAAAATTCTCTCTCCAGGAGCGCCTGGGTGGCTCAGTCGTTAAGCATCTGCCTTCAGCTCAGGGCGTGATCCCCACATTCTGGGATCGAGCCCCGCGTCAGGCTCCTCCGCTGGGAGCCTGCTTCTTCCTCTCCCACTCCCCCTGCTCGTGTTCCCTCTCTCGCTGGCTGTCTCTCTGTCAAATAAATAAATAAAATCTTAAAAAAAAAAATTCTCTCTCCAGCAACACTCATCCGGGGAAGGGTGTGTGCAAGGTGAGGCCTCCCAGAGGAGCTGCGGGGGGGCTGGGTTTGCTGTCCTTGAGGGCCTTCACAACTCTACGTCATCTGGCTCTATGAACAAGTAAAAACATTAAGTTGTCAGGACTTGAACCACTGCTCAAAGGATGAGTCACTGAGCGTTAGCTCTGTAATTATGTCCTGGTCAACAGCTGGTTTACCAAAACCACACTGGACATAACGACATGGGGGAGGGTGGATGAGGAAGACGGCCTAACCCATCCTTCTAGTTTTGAGGCACCATTTTGAACACTGAGTAAGTAAGCATGCATTGGCTGTCACGTGACATTCTAATAATGCCCCCAGAAAATGTGCCCAGAGAAAAATCATTTCTCTGGCTCTGTGGGCATTCAGAGTCTGGCCGCCTAGACCACTAGGTGCGCAGTTCCGGAGACCCAGTCTCCACACCCTGCAAGGAATCAGGAAACAATGGGGGAGACTGTCTTCCCTGCCAAAGGGTTGCCATTAGGACTATAGTCAAAGATTCATGGGTTGTGTCCAGCCTGCGTGGATCCCTGCAAAGGGCACTCAGGCATCGTGGAGCCCTTCCTGGGGTTGTCTTCTGCTGCGGGGTCAAGTCTGTGAGGGCCCAGACATGGTCAGAAGACCTGCCAAGAGGCCTATGTCAGTGAATAGTCCAAAGGGGGAGGGAGAGAAGAGGAAAGGAAGGCAGAGGGAAAGAAAGAATCAGTCCTTGCTGGCCCACAGCCACAGACTGAGTTCTGGTCCCAGACCAAGGGGATGAGCCTGCTTATTTGGCTCTCTACTGGGCCTGGAGCAGGGAGCGGGCAAGCACCTTAACTCAAGTACCGCTTAAGCCTAGCATTGTAAAAAGGCAACACCCATCTAATAGCTTAAAGATGGTGGCCCAAAAGGCCATCAAATGCCAGAGTTAATTCAAGAACAGAGATTTCTTCTTGGTTATAAAACAACAGCTATCAGAAAAGAAATTTGGGGGAATTTATCAATTGACAACAAGGAAAAGAGAGAATCTAAGAAAACTGCTTCAGTGTTACATTCTATGGAACGCGAATGGGGGCAGAGTCAACCTGGATTTCTTTCTGAATGTTCTCTAAGCAGAAGCCTGGTGTGGTAGGAGACGCAGGACTCAGGGGGCCTGGTTCCAGCCCAGCCTTCATTCCTGGTGTATGTGAAAACACTGTGCGTGAGCAGCTCTCACTGCAAAGGCCTACTGAGGCTGGGTAGGTTCACACAGGCATGAAGCAGACGTGCGTCAGATGGGCTGTGGCGGAGTCTATGGCGCGTGCCCCGCCTGAAGGGGGCAGCCCTCCTCAGCAACTGCCATGAAGGAATTAGGCCCTGAGTTCCATGATCCTTTCATACCATTTTTCAAGAGATGCAGGGCCTCTTGAATTTTATGTGACATTTCTACATATTGGAAACAACTTTTTTAAATTTTAAAGCAAAAAATAAATATCCATGGGCTTGGCACATGTTTCTGCTACAAGCCGTGGAACCCTGAAAACCTTAAGGAGCTGGTTTTTCAATCGAATGTGATGGTGATTCGTTCTTTGGTCTGACTTCTTATCTTTAAAATGAGAGGAGAGGGAAAGACCACCTTCCAGGACATTCTTGCTTGCTTCCTGGGAGTCTATGACTCCAAACACCATCATCTCCCAGCCTCGTCAGAACGAAATGCTGTGGGCTCTGCATGGGCAGGACGGTTAACCCTCCACCTCTCCCAACAGCCAGGAGTGGAAAACTATAGCACTTACTATGGGGGACAAAGAACCCCATGGAGCTTTGACATGGGGTGGGGACTTGCTAGCATGCACCATCTGGTGGGCGTGGCCTCTAGAGACACCAAGATCTGCCACCAATTGCTTACTTGACCTTGATAGAGTCATCTCCTCTCTCTGAGCTACAGCGTCCACATTAGCCATGCAATGAAGGGGTCCAACTCAGTCACCTCTGAGGGCCTGGTCAGTGCTGAGGCTCTGCTCCAAGGCCAAGCTGAGTGACTATGCACAAGGATGGAGGACAGCCCCTCCCTGCCTGCGGCTGGCAGGCTCATGGGTGTGTGTGTGTGTGTGTGTGTGTGTGTGTGTGTTCACACCAGGCTTGGCCGTCATGTCAGCATTAGACAATACTCGGGGGTGGGGGTGGGGGTTGAAACTCATGGGGAGGGACCCACACAGAAGGGATGGGGGGCAGGTCAAGTGAGGGGCAGACAGAGGTCAGGAGACCTGCAGGGAGATGGAGACAGACGCCCAGGCAGGTGCAGCCCAGGCAGAGAAGCAGGCAAACTTGGAGAAGGTGAGAGACGACACCAAAGGCCCACAGAGACCAAGAGGAGGGGCTGAGGAGAGGGGAGGGCGGGAGCGTCAGGGAAGCCAGGGGAGCTGCCAAACCACTGGCTTCAGTTAAACATTTAGCTGGGTGTCCAGAGACTGTCAGGCTGGGCGGGAGCGGCGGGGCTCATTGGAGAGGAGAGGTGGAGGAGAAAGGGCCCCAGAGGGCTCGGCTGTCAGCAGGGGAGCAGTCCGCGCTGCAGGCTACAGCCCTGTGCTGACACCACCCCAGGCCGGATGGAGGGAGGCAGTGGGGAGACGCTGTCCGTGCAAATGAAACTCTGGTCTGGGGCTGGGATCTCCAATGGGGGGATGGTCAGGCTGTAGCAGAAAAGCCCACAGATTGGAGTTTGAAACCCAGATCTGCTGACTAGCAGCTGTGTGACCTTGAGTCTACTTCTTCACCTCTCTGAGCCTCACTATCCTCTTGTGACATGGGGGCACTCACAGACTATCTGGTGACTGAGTTGTGGGGTGTGGCCAGTGGCAGCCCATCGGCCTACGCTCCCCACGTGGGGACCCCACTGCTGCTGCCCCTCCTGCACGGCTGGCAGGCTTCCTGGAGGTGTCTGCTCAAGTGTCACATCACAGGGGAGCCCTCTACAGAACAGCAGCCCTGCCCAGTGCCTCCTTCTTTCCCGGCCTTCTTCCCCGCAGCACTCCTCACCCCCTGTTGTGTATAGATTTACTTTCCCCCACTGGCATGTAGGCTTTATAAAGACAGGAGCTTTGCCATTTTATTCACGGCTGTAACCCCGAGACCTGGAACAGCAGGTGCTGAATGGATGCTTGTGGAAGGAAGGAAGGAAGCCAGGGAGACACTCATACTGCCGTGTTCACAGGTGGCTCAGAGGATCAGGCGGAAGTCAAGGCGTTTGGCCCCAATGGGATGAGGAGCCCTTCCCTGGCTGGTCCTCTCGGGGCGTGGGCCTTGGCCATTCTCTCTGCTCTCACACCCACCTGAGCCCCGGGGCCTCCCTCCCTCCTGCTCCCCGTGCTCCTGGCTTCCCCGTGGCCTTCTCCTTGTGTCCACGCTTTGTGCAGCACCCCGGGCGCAGAACACCCTCCTCTCCTCGGCTGCGCCAGGTCCGGCCTGGCTTCAAGGCTCTGCGCCAGTTCCGCTTCATTCCTCCATTTGTTTTGCAGCCACTCATTCAGATACTCATTGCCGAGTGTCTGTCGCTGAGGGGGATGCTCTATGCAATCAGAACAGACTCCACCAGCTGGGAAATGCAACTGTGGCCTCCAGGGACCCAGACTCCCCCAGTACGAGAAGACAACCCCATTCCCTCCGGTGCCCTGCAGGCGAGGCCTGAGCAGTGCTGGGAAGCTGCCGGTGCCTTCACTGGGATTAAGGAAGTCCTCTCCACTTCAGACCTGCAGGGAGACAGGAGGCCCTGGGTGGGAATGGTCTCATCCAAGAGGTATTACCCATCCTAGTAAGAGATGCTAAGACACCACTCTGCCAACGTGAAGGGACAGAGACACAGAGGGAGGAAGTCAGCGCATCTGTGAGGAGAGAGCGGACATGAATGATGGGGATGAGGGTCAAAGTGAAAGTTCTGTGTTTGAGCCTCAGGCCCAGCCTTGCCGTGTCAGGCAGGGGACATCTAGGACCTACTGGAACCTACGACATCAAGGCAGAACCCCATTCAGGAACACAGGAATCCTTGCTCGGTATAGGGTCCTTGTATAAGGGAAGCTGGCAACAGACAGCAGGAGAAGGTCCTGGGCCCGGACAGCTGCGACGCAAGGCAGAGAGAGTGCAGGATGCCACATTTGGGGAGCCCTCTAGGTCACCTTAATTCCAAATGACTCCTTCCTTCCTTCCTTCCTTCCTCTGCCCATCCTTCCCTCCCTCCCTTTCTTCCTCTTTTCTGTCCTTCTTCTCTTCTTTTCAATAAATATTTCTCAGGTAGGTACTAGGACTGGGGCAATCTCACAGCAACCTTCTTTTTTTTTTTTAAATTTAGTTCTTTAATCACATTAGCCCCATTTTATTTTATTATTTTATTTATTTATTTGACAGAGATAGAGACAGCCAGCGAGAAAGGGAACACAAGCAGGGGGAGTGGGAGAGGAAGAAGCAGGCTCATAGCGGAGGAGCCTGATGTGGGGCTCGATCCCATAACGCTGGGATCACGCCCTGAGCCGAAGGCAGATGCTTAACGACTGCACCACCCAGGCGCCCCTCTCACAGCAACCTTCTTACAAAGAATGAGGGTAGACAAAACTCATAGCAGCTGGGAAATGGGTGTTGCTGCCTGATAAAGGGAGTTGAGTACACCATGTGAGTAAGTTTTTTCTTCATCCCAAAGCTACTGTGTGTGTTGGGATGAGGCTGCCTGTGATCTGAGGGCTGGTTGGGCTGATTAGACCTTCCTTTGGTGAAGATCGCTCCTGTTGTGGAGAAGAGGCAAGGCCTGGTCCGGAATGCCCCCTCTTCCCGCTGTGGCCACCTGTGCTGCACAGTTAGAACTCTCTGCTGTTATGTGGAGTGTCCCCTTTACACCCTTAGCACCTCAAGGGCAAGAGGGCAGCAGG
The DNA here is from genome assembly GCF_017311325.1 of Ursus maritimus. NCBI lineage: Eukaryota > Metazoa > Chordata > Mammalia > Carnivora > Ursidae > Ursus > Ursus maritimus. Next base: position 65,580,037 of record NW_024423564.1, on the reverse strand, counting down.
GCTGTCTGTCCATGTGCCACGGAGCCTGGCACGCAGTGCTGGCCCAGTGCCCAGCAAGGATTTGCTAATGAATGACCGCGTGCTTGCTGAATGCACAGAGTAAGTCAGGGCCCACCCCGGCTCCAAACTCCAACACACGTGCTGCTTCCACTGGACTTGAGGGTGAAGAGCCAGGGGATCAAGCTTAGTCCGTGAATTCCTCTGATTCTCCGAACCACTTTGATTCAAGGGAGGGGGGGTATGTGTGCAGAGTCTCAGCTCATTTACATATTAGATGCAACAACGGTGGCGCAGAAGGGTGGGGTGACTTCCCCAAGTTTTCACATTAAAACAGGGGAAGATTGGGATCCATGAATAAGTCACCAGATGTCCAAAAAAGAAGGACCATTAGGGACTAATGAGTTCAGCCCCTTTTTCCAGGTGAGGACACTGACTGCCAGAGAGAGGCTGGCTCTGGCTCAGGGTCGCGCAGACAACAAAGGCAGGTCCCTCGTAAGAAGTCGCTCTGTACACATGAAACCTGCGGGGCAGTACATTGCAAAGTACCCCTTGAGCCTTATCAAGTGTTGAAATCCATCCCAGCAGGTAGGAGGGTGAGCGAAGAGGTTCAAGGCAGACCCTGACTAAACCAGCAGACACGGAACGCACGCCGCCTGCGTGAGTCACGTATGTGAGCCTCGATTCTCTAATGGCCACATTAAAAAAGCACAGGAGGTGAAATTACCTTTAACGACATTTGATTTCACTCGAGTCTCTAAAATATGATTTCAGCATGTAATCAATAGGACGAATTGTATTAATGAGCTATTCGTACGGCTTTGTGTACGAAGCCTGACCTGCAGCTGTGGATCTGACACGCGCAGCACATCCCAGCCCGTCCCACGGCCTTGTGAGGGCTCACGTGGGCTGGCGGCTCTGCAGCAGACAGCAGAGCGTTAGAGGAACCAGGGAAGGCTCTCAGGAAGGAGTCCTTGAGAAGGGGAGGCCGTGCAGCAAGGCAGAGAGGAGGGAGAAGGCTTTACAGATGGAAGCAACATTATAAGCAAAGGAAGAACACGAGAATGAGAAGCTCTGCCCCGGAGGCTACTGGCCTGCCCAGGGTTGGGAGTCATGCGAGGTACAAGGTCAGGGTGAAGATCACCGAGTCGCCCCCTCGCTTGTACTACACAGCCCCATTCCAGCCGCCATGACCAACCTTACAACTCCCATGGCCCTCAGTGGGTACCAAGCACCCTCCTTCTCATTGTGCATTCATGTCTTTACACCACCCTGCGAAGTAGACCCGACCGGAAGACAGCAGCCCATGGCCACACAGCTAAGCCGGCAGGGGAACCCGACCTCCAACCCCCCTGCTCCTGCCAGAATGCCAGCCCTGCCTGGAAGCCGAGTGCAAAGGGCTCCTCCCTGAGCCCGAGCAGGCCTGTGCTCTTGCCGTGCCCCTTGCTGGCCCTCTCTCATCCTCTGCGAGCCCACTCTGCCCAGCCTGGGTGTTTCCTCCCTTGGGAAAGTTTCTCCAACCCTCGTCTTAAGAGTCCACCTCCATTTCCCTCTTCTATGAATTTCTATGAAGGAAGAATCTAAAATTTTATTGTAAAACATGTTGTTTCTAAATATTTTTGTAATCAGACCATTCCCTCTCCCATTAAAGGTCTAGGAGGGAGAAAGAAGAGAGGAGGTGGAGGGACAGGGAGAGGGTGACAGACTCTTCCCCAAGTTCCTGATGCTTCATCACAGCATCAACTAATGGCAAAGAATGGTAATTTCAGAAAGAGGGAAACAAACAGAATCTAGCCAGGAGTCCGGTTAATTGTGAGCTCTAAAGAGGCACCGACAGATTCCAGCCCCAGACTGGGGGCGGTGTGCTGGGGAGCGCTGGAAGTCTGCCATCCCAGCCTCCCACTGGGCCCTGCAGGTACGGCTGGGGGAGCTGGAAAGGCTCTGCGAGGCTGTCTGTCGAGTCACCCACACAGAGAGCAGCTCAGGCGGTGGAAGGAGTCTGGGAGAGGCAGCGTGGGCTGGCCACCCCCGAGGAAACAGAAGGGGACAAACATTGTGTTTGTAAACACAACGACAACCCTGAGCCCCAGTCAGGCAGAACTGGATTCAAACCCTGGCTTTACCCCCCAGGAGGACTGTGAGCTTTGGCAGAGCAGGGCTTTAGCAGCAGGTGGCTTGAGGGCACAGGTGACCCGGCTTGCCTCATGGGGGATTTGGGAAGTCAAATGGGCTGGTGTATGTTAATGGTGCCCAGCGTGTTGTGGGCACCAAGATGGGCTAGTGACCACATCCTCTGGCTTTCTCTCCCCTCCTTCCTCCTCCTCCCTCTGTCTTCTCACACAGGGAAGTGGGGAGGGAATTGCAGTGCTCTGGGTAGGAAGCCTGCCATACCCCCAATAACAGCTGGGACTTACTGAGATTTTCTGTGTGTCAGGCCCTGTGATAGTTTCTTCCCTGGATTACTTCATTTCATCGTCTCAACAATCCTAGTGGGTAAGAGCTCTCACTAGCTTGTGCTTGATCATGGAGCTGATAAAAGGAAGATGCAGAATTCAACCCAAGACTGTGGCTTCAGAGCTCACACTGTTGATGCAGCTAAGCAGAAGTACTTAGACACTCACTTCTTTGCCTATTCCAAGCGCCTTGTTCCCACTAAGGCACTAATGCTAACCCTAATCTGGCAGTTCATCTCATCTCCCCAGCCTGCCACCTGACCCTCTGTGGCCCAGAACCTGGCAGGGAATAGATTAAGTGTCCAAGGAGTATTTGCTGGGGAAGGGAGCGTGTCTAAAAATCATTTGCACGGGAAACATATTTCGTCAAACTCACACCTGACAAAGAAACTCGGCTAATTTTGTTCAACATGGTGGGGGAAGATTTGGGAATCTGCCCCAGGGTCCTTGACTCGGGCCTGCCTGACTTCCCTGTGACAGAGCCCATCTCCTGCTTCACAAAAGCAGATTCCATGATGGCACATGTGTGAGATCGACACACTTGTTCCAGACTTCAGGGCTGGGACCACCTCGATGAACGGGAGGCTCCCCTAGACCCGGCCCTGCGTCTCGCCACAAGGTGGCGCTCTCCTCGCCACGGCTTTTGCACTCAAGCGCGCCACTTCCTTGAGAAGTCTCAAGGACAACAAGCAGGGTGAAATCCGTTTCTCTGTCATTTTACAGATCAGCCCCAGACTCCACAACACAAAACAGAAACCCCCTTCCAAGTCCATGGGAAATCTGAAAGGCGGAGGTTTCTCTTGTGACTTCAGATTTTCTGCAGACGGAGAACAAGAGGCAGCCTGCTGCACAGAGCTCTCCTACTGGGTGCCCCTAGCCTCTGCTGGCGGGGGGTGGGGGTGGGGCATCAGGGTCGCAAGGATCTGGCTCTGGCTTCCTTTCCAACTCACCCTGACCGGCAGAGCCCTAACCAGCCTCCTCTAGGCCCTGAGCACAAGAGCTCTTCTGCTCTGTCCCGGAACTGCTTTTACCTCCAGGCAATTGAACTATTCAATTTAAAAAAAAGAAAGAAAAAAAGTAGAGCCTGTGGTTTGGGGTGTGGTGCTCACACCTGCAGCTCTTGGGGTCCTGAGGGTTCATGATATGGTGAAGTACATGCACTGTTCCTCCTAACACCAGTGCCACCCCTCTCTCAGGGATCCTGGAGCAGCGAAGAAAAGAGTGCGTGTAAGAAAGGATGGGGCGAGCAGGAGAGAGAGAATATGAACACCTGTATGCCAAAACCTACCACAGGAGGTGCAGAACCACCGAGAAGGTTTTCTGAAGTGGCTTCAGAAACAAGCATGGGTTTGGCTTCCAGCTTTACCTACGAGCTGGGCATGGAAGACTTAATGTCTTTGACTAGCTGTGTGTGCAAATGAACTTGCGTCGCTCTTCTTGACCATATATTGGGGATAATAATCGTATCTTCTGTATAAGATTGTTGTTAAAATAAACAGACACTTCGCCCAGCACCCAGCAAGTCAGCGTGCGGTCACAGTGATGGGGGCCTGGCTCTTGTGATGGTCCTTTATGTGGCTGAGTGATGGTTTTCCTCTAGGAAGCAAGGAGGGCTCCCCCTCCTTCGTCAGTGCTGTGCTCAGACACTCAGTCATCCACCTGCTCTGCACACATCATCAGCCTCTGCTCTGGGCCAGACCCTGGGCCAAGTATCAGCTGAGGGACCAACGGAGGAGGATGAGATGCCATTAGGCCAGGGGCCTTGAAACTTCCCTGAGTGCCTTCCCCCTGCTCCAGCCAGCCTGCCCCCCATAACCAACCTCACCCTCGACCCCACGAAAGTCCTTCTTTGGGTCCCACAACTGCCTCTTGCACATACCTCTGAAGAGCACGCATCACACAATTTTACAACCAGCTCGCCTGTCTCTCCTCTTCACTCACTGGACCACATCTCGCCTAGTCCCGCTCACCTCTGCCCTGCTGCACTTCTCCCCCTCCCCCTTCCTCTTTCCTGTTCAATGATTATATTGTCGAAGATCAGCAGTGGGGAGATTCCATTATTGAATACAGGACTCCACGACGGGGCTTCACGGCAATTCCTAGCTTCCAGGTCCCTGACCTGGAGAAAACCCCTGCTGCGAGGCTCCCGCTTCAAATCTCCCGCATTCCCAGAGACACAGGATGCTGCGACCCTTCCAACTCTGGGTCCCCAGCTGGTAAGAGATGGCCTCCTCAGACTAATCACCTTCTAAACAAATGGCACAGTGACAAGCAGGGTAGGGGGAGGCTGGGGCCGCACAAGCTGGTGTTTTCAATTTAGAGGCCATGCATTATTTACACTGCCATTACTCCCCTCAATTTGACTTCACGCTTTAGCCCTAATTTCAGTATAATCAAAGCCAATGAATATTTAATCAGGATTGCTTCCAGAAATTGAGTAATGCCATTAACATAATGGCCTCAGGACTTCAAAGCTGCTTTCCTTCAAATGCATCTGACTTACACCTTTCCCCACCCCCTTCCCTTTAACCACTTGTATTTCAGAACGGAAGGGGGTTTGGGACCCAGCAGGACAGCAGTTACAGCTTTGTCCAGGTGCCAGAGAGGTGGCTGGGGGGGGGGGTAAATATATGGTTGTAGCCTCATCTCTGAGGGTCTTCGAAGACCTTCAGAATTCAGTTTCTAAACATGCCTCTTGTCATACACAGCCGGGTTTGGGAAGGGCTGGCCTAGACCATGGCCAGCTGTCCATCACTGCAAACAAAGCTATCCACTTTTGGGGTTCATTTTCCTTCCATCCATCCATCCATCCATCCATCCATCCATCTTTCTCTTAAGTAATCTCTATACCCAACATAGGGCTCAAACCCACAACCCCGAGATCAAGAGCCACATGTTCTGGCAACTGAGCCAGCTAGGTGCCCCTCGGGGGTCATCTTTAGATGTCCTTGGATGAATGGCCTCCTTATCTGGAGTGGAAACCTGCCTCAGGCTTGCCCACACTGGCCCAGGCTCTGCCCTCCAAGGCCCCATAGAACAAGGATGCTCCTTCTGCCCTGGGACAGCTGGCAGATATTAGAGACTGGTTTCCATCTCTTCCTCTGCACCTTCTTCCTCACAGACCAGGTGTAGGTGCCTGGCCGGGACACCGTGGTGGACCGCACTCCACTGGCTCCCCAGGAGCGCAATGTACACATTGTCAGAGGGATGTACAGAGCTTCCAAAGCACTAAGACCTCTGTCACCTCTTTTGATCCTGGAAGGATGCACATTTTCCCTCCACAGCGTCAAGCTGGTGACCTTCCCAAGGTGGCTCTAGGATCAGGAAGAATCTCCGGGTGTTAGATGTTAAAACTGGGAGCTTCCTTAGGACCTTCTCAGTCAACCGTGATGTACAAAATGGGAAAAGGGTCCAAGGTCATGGCTGGACAGTGGCAGGACAGGGCTTAGAATGTGGTCGCAGAGGCCTTCGATTCCTTGTCCAGGGTCTTTTCCTTTACAAAAGGACTTGTGGTCACCAAGCAGGAGGAACCACTGCGGCACATCCAAGGGCTTGCTTACTTGCCAAGCTGGGGATGGGATGAGGGGATAAGGATTATTCCTGGGAGAGGCCTCGCTGGGTGTCTGTGGGAGATCAGGCATCTGTGCGGCGAGGATGTGAGGGAGTCGGGGAACCGTTAGATCCCCCGTGATGCGGGCTACATGTGTACGGTCTGGGCGGTAGTGAAAAGGGAGTGGGTGTTGTGCTCTGAACTCACAGAACCACAGGCGGCCCTTGCGAAACCTTATCACCTTCAGGGGACCCCGATGTCCTACTTGTCCCCCTCCCTGGGAAGCCCCTGCTGACTCCACAGGGTGGAGTGTCCCTCACCGAGCTGCCAAGCCTCTGTGTGCCCCTGGGTCAAGCACGTCTCCCCTCTCTGGCTCCTGCCTCCCTCCCCAGACTGCAGACTCCCTGCGGGCAGGGGCGAAGGTGCCACTTCTCTACGTCCCCTGGGGAATTGGGGGCACTCATCGTAGGTGTCACATCCCGCCAACAGAGGACTCAGCTGCTCTTCAGGGGCAGGACGGCAAGCAGCCAGCCTTGACGCACTAACCTGCAGGGCCAGGGAGCTCGTCGTCGCTGTCGGGTCATCTGAAACCTCACTCAAGTGCCTCTGCATTAGGTGTGGGCAAGGGAGCAAACGCCTCGTGCTGTCACCTGGTGGTGACTTCCAGCAGGCGTCTCCCAATCCACCTTGTTCTCCCCCCCCCACCCCCCCACCCCCGAAGGAAGGCATGTTTATGGAGCCCCTGCCAGGTGCCTGAGCTTTCCACACTGTCTCTTACTCTTGATAACAACTCTGGAAGTTGGACATTCTCATTCCCACTTTCCATACAGGAAAACTGAGGCTCAGAGACGTGTGGTAATACAGATGCAGGGAGGAGGCAAAGATGAGAGGTGGTTCCTCATCTACTGACTCGTGGCCCGAAGTTTTTTCCCACAGCTCCAAAAACTAATCCAAGTGGATGAGTCTCTAATACTGAGGAATGTGAGTATTGACCAGACAGAGGGAGCACGTGGGGTTTCTAGCAGTGTCTCTGCTCTCTTTGAAATCACACCATGTAATCGTTCGCCTGCCCCACTCGTTCCGGCCCCGAGACACACCCCGCGAAGGAACGAAAAGCGCCATCTCAGAAACCCCTCTAGGTCTGCGGCTCCAAGTCACTTTACCAGGGGTGGGCAAGTGTCCTGGGGCCTGGGCTGATGGGAGGTGCTAAGACCCCGACAGTCTGCTAGAAAGGATGGCTGAATATTAGGGAAGGAAAGGAATGTCCAGCTTACTGAGCCTGACCCTTGTCACACCCCCAAGCCCTCAGCCTGACTTTAGACCAAGCTCTGAGGCAGTTACTGAGTGACTCCCTGTCACAGAAAGGCTCCAAAGGCTGGACTGAGTCTGGAATAGCCTGTGCTCTGGTCCCAGCTCCCGGGGACCTGCAACACGTAAACTCTGCCTCCACACACACAAAGCCGGGCCCTGGTTTGGGGGTGACCTCTGCTGGGCCGTGGGCACTGAGAATGGTTATCAGGCTGGGGGTCGGTCCAAGAGCAAGAGCAGATCGGTGGAGGCACAGAGAAGCAGCTGGGAGGCTGGAGCCAATAGAGACAGGCGATGACCAATTAGAGCATAAGCCTGTGACCAGGAGGTGGGGAGACGGAGGCCAGTCAGGGGAGAAGCCCAGGATCTCAGAGCCTTCAGCGATCGCCTCTGCCAACCCCATCATTTGGACCCAAAGAAAAGGGAAAGTGCCCAAGGCTACCTGGTGTGTGGACGCTGAGACCAGCCCAGAACCAGCACCTCTGCTCCCCAGCCTGAGTTCCTCCATGGCTTGGCTTGAGGGCTGGATCCCTGTGAAGTTTCCAGTGCTTTAGCTCTGTCCGTCTTACTGCAGCCCCGTGTGCTGTGAGCTGGGGATTCTGATCTCTATTTCATGGGCAGAGAAACTAGGGCACTCTGAGAGGAGACAAGCCTTGCTCAAGAGCAGGGATAAAGTTGGGGGCCTACAACCAAGCAGGAGCTCTTGGACTGAAGTCCCACCTGCTATGTGTCAGGCTCTGCCCCAGGCACCTCCGTGGGCTAGGCCATCTCATCCTCATGATGCCCGCAGAGGGTAGTATTAGCCCCCTGTTCCAGTTGAGAGTGCTTGGGCTTGAGTAGTCAACTAACTGGTCAAGCTGGTGGAGTAAACCATTAGGAAGGAGAGCTGTATCTGAACTGAGGTTCAGCTGGTCCCAAACCCCTCAAGAGTCCTAGAAGCTGGAAGTGCCTCTCCCCACGTGAAAAATGCACCCATTTAGCTCTGGCTGGTGGCGGTGGTTTTCGAGGCCCACCACTGACTATGCTCCTTCAACAGCGTGTCTCCATACCTGAGGGCTCTCCTTGTCTCTCAGCCTGACTCCAGGAGATGCCCCTAATTCCTTCCCCTAGCTCCAGCCTGATGGACTGTCCTGGCAGAGCGGGGGCCTGCCTTCATTTCTCTCCTGTCTTATGAGGAGCCCTGCATAGGACCCAGGCTGTGGAAGCGGGCAGAGCTGTTTGCCTGCTGGCGTGGCTACTTAATGCTCCGTGGCCCAGACACGACAGAGGTACTCTCAGAACTCAGTCTCATTCTCCATAGAACAGACACAGTAAGAACCTCCTTGCAGAGATTCTGTAAGAATATAAAGTACTAGGCATGTGGTAGGGAGTCAATCAGCAACTGCGTGAATAGTACCGCGTGTACGCATGTGTCATGTGTCTCTGTGCAGATGCCTTCAGCCTGCCTCGAAGCAACCTCATTGTCCAGCTGACAGTACGTTCACCCCCAGCCCGAGGCCGCTCTCTGGCCATCGCAGCCCACCCTGTCCCAGTGCAGGGCAGGCCAGCAGTGCCAAGGAATGCACACCTCCCTCTCCCCCTGGCTGCCCTCAACCAGGAACTGACAGAAGTCGTGGGCAAGTCACCCCGGCCCCCTTGCCCCTGCATTTTCCACGCTATCTCCCGGAGCCCCCCGCAGGATTGAGCCTCAGTTGCCCACAAAGGTAACCTTCTCAATAACATGCCCTTGATCAGCTCCTTTTCCTTTACTCTCTTATTTCCCACCCCCTCCTGGTGTTTCCACTTCCCAAAAAATTTCTTGCACTCAAATCCTTGTCTCAGGGTCTGCTTCTGGGGTGACCCAAACCAAGGCTCTCATGATTCTACCCGCTCCCTGTGCTTCCATCAGGAAGTGCCCGGCACAGTCTCACTGAGAGTGGAGTCTACCGAGTTCCCACACATTGCTGATGGAGTCCTCCTATTTTAGCCACCCCCCCCCCCCCAAATCCAGTGATTTGGGGCAAGGCTTCAAGGGCACTCTCTGCAGCTAAAGTAAGTTACCCAGCACATCCAGCCTTTTCTGACGGGGCCGCATCCAGGATGCACCTTGGACCCATCTTCCTGGGTGGTTAGCAAGGAGAAGGCTGCTCAGACAATTCAAACGCATGGCATTCGGATGGAGCACAGGGCTTTGTTCTGACAGCAAACAAGGGAGTCGGCCAAGGCCTTCACTCAGGCGGAATTCAGCCTCCGTGTTAGGAGGAGAAGAGTGTAAGATGAGTTTCCCGTCTGAGAAGTGCAGCATGCGGCCCTGATGGGGAGGAGGGCAGGCCTGGCCTTGTCAGTCTGCCATCCCGTCTGCACGTCGCTCTGCTGTGGTTCCAGTTTCTTGGGGAGCAGAGAGCATGGCGTCATGTCTTAGCCGCCCGCAGAAGAGCCAGGAAGGAAAGGAAGGGAACTAAGAGGTTTCCAGCACCTACAATGTGGCATGCTCCCATTTTCTCATCGAATCTGCACAAAACTCAGTAAGTCCAACTATTATTATCCCATTATTCAAGGGCGGAAACTGAGTCTCAAGGAGATGATGCAACCTGCCCAAGGCAGGCCTTGCAGTAAAAGCAGTCAGCCTTCAAGCCCAGCTTTGTCTGACTCTACTCTCTGTTCTCTCCTTCCTCTCCCACCCCAACGGGGATACAACGCCAGTGAAGTGCCTCTGGCATCAGGTGTAAGGTGGGGTCAGGATTCTCGGCTGAAGTGCAGTCTGAACACTTTGGGATGGTTTACTGCCTGCATTCACCCCCAAGCACAAGAGGGCCTTTGGCCCATTTCCCCATGACCCTCTGATCAAAGGTACCCATGCCTTTGCTCCAACTGTCCCTTGCTTAGGATATTCCTCTCTACAGTCCGTCTTTATCGACAGGTTCCAGCTCCAGGCCTCCAGGAAGCCTCCCTGAGTTCCTTCAGACCACTCTTGTTTTCTCCCACCCACATGACCAGACCTAGGAGGCAACTGCTGTTCCAGAGGAGAGCCCAGCCCTGTGAGCGGGGAGAGTTATGGCGCTCTGGTTCTTGGCCCCACGAGCGACTCTGTGTGACCATGGGCAGGTCTCTGCCTCCTTTTGGGTCTCAGTTTTTTCATCTTTAAACTGGGAAGAATAATATCTGTCTTGCCTAATCCCAGGTTGTTTCTAGCATCTAGATAACAGATATCAGAATGTTTTAAGGTGGTGAATGTGCAGTACACTTGATGATTCCCAGCAGGATAGAATCTGATTCATAGTGAGGCTCAGTGCTCTGCCCTGTTCTGCGCTGGGTTATCACGCTTTCGCCGAATAGTTATTGGGCATATATGAGATGCCAGTTCCTGCACTGAGTTTGGGAGTAAAATGATGAAAATCCAAAGTTTTCTAAACTCTCAGTCTAGCGGAGGAAGTAGACATAAATGAATGAATGAATGAATGAATGAATGAATGAAGCATATAAAATGATCCTTCGTTGAAATGTTTAGCTACCAATATGGTAGCAGACTGATACTTAATGTGACACTTTCTGTCCTGAAAGTCTCACAAAGATACACAAAATAAAAACTGGCAATAGTTTCATAAATTATGTCAAATTTGGGGGTGGGGTAATTTCAGGGCTCTATCCTCTGAATATCCCGCTACCCCACACTGAAGGAAAAGATTTTACTTCCAGCACATCCTGTTCCCAAATCGAGAATGTGCGGAACAGGAAAACAAGAGTTCACCAGGTTAGAGGACCTGTCTTCTGAGCCAGCCAGCACCCGAGCCCTGCCCTGCCTTCCCTGACCTTATGGTCCTCCCCTCTTCTCGTTCCTTTTTTTTTTTTTTTTTTTTTCCTACCATGCATTCAGAAGCAGCAACCCTATGCATGCAGCACGACAGGAAGCAGAGGAAGGGCTGGCCTCCAGGAACACTTAGACACTTCAGGAGAAGCCTTGTAAACAGGGACGGGACAGGAAGTGCTCTGGGAGTAGTGCATGCCCGGGCAAGGAGGGCTGGGCAAGGAGGAAGTACAAACTGCCTCTAATCCTTCAGTCAGAAAAATCTAGAAGCTGTCCTGGAGAAGAGCCAGTTTCAGGCTGGTAAAAGCACGCTGTTGTGAAACCTCAGAAAAGAAACTGGGGCAGAGCAAGCGGACTTGCCCTTTGGGTCTAAATCAGTGAGGGGTCAGCAATGCTTCCCGCCTAGGCTTCCTGCTTGCAAATCCCAGGTCCCACGTAGACCAGGCTGTATTCAAAGATGACAAAGCAAAACAAAATACGACCTCTAAAGAGACAAAAGATGGGGCCTTTGAAGAGATACTAAAGCAAAAGTAAAAGGAAACATTGCCCTGAAAACTTGGAGAAGGAAAGTTCGAAAAGAAATTAAGACCATTCCAGAGGCCATCTGCTTGGAATCCTTCAATAGACGAAAAGGACTTGGCTTCTAAGAAGAGCAGGAAGTACAATGAGGTAAAAGCAAGACACAGAAGGAGCTGACTGAACTAGGATGATGCGGCAAAGGAACACAAAATAAAATACCAAATTAAAGTTCCCCTGAGAATAAGAAAAGAACAGAACTGATACTGCAGGCAGCAGAATCAGTGATGAGGACTAACTGGAGAACCTCTCAAAGAATGCAGAGGAAAGTGTCAGGGATGAAAATGACGAGAAAGAAGGTGATAGATACAGGAGACAAGAATGGAGCCTAAGAATTATCAATATTCGGGGGGGGAGCATATAATAAAAATAAAAGTGACAAAAACACAATTGGGAAAAAATTTAATTAACTAGAACGGAACAAAAGCAAAACAAAATGATATCAACCTGAGTCAAAAACCCGAAAGAGATCAGTGATTTGGCAATATGCATGAAAAGAAAAATCATGAGCAGCAAGATCTTGGCAAAATAAACTTCAAGGGTAAAGAAAATATCATACAGGAAGGAAAACAGGTTGGCATTAAGCCTAGCATTCGACGTTAGAAAAGAAGAATCAAGTGTTGCGGAAGATGGCGAGGGAATAAAAGCACCTGAGATGTTGTAGAAAGAGAAGGAAAAAGGATTGCTTTGTTCTTAACTGACAATTAGAGAAATGTGAGGGTGACTGTGTCTGTCATACGTTTTAAGGCATGCATTAGAGAATTAAGTTAAAAGAGGATTTTAAAATTCTAACTTAATACAAAAGATATAAACAAAGAAAATACAGTTTACCAAAGAAAAGAAAAAACACTGTTAAGAGCAAAATATATATAAGAAAGTGTAAAAGCGGGTGACAGATGATTAAGGTCAAAGGCACCAGAGATGAAATGATCGTAAACAGTTTAAATTATTCTATTGGAGGACAAAAATTCTCAAGCTAAAATGCAAACATTAAGTTAGGTGCAACCTGAAAGAGGTAAATCTAATCAAAAGAGTTAACGTCTACCGCGTACTTGCCGTGTGCACTGCACTGTGCTGAGCATTTCACTAGCAGCGTCTCACCGAGGCCACCCATCAACCACACGAGGCGGGGATACTGTTACCCCCGAGAAACCTGCCCCAGGTCGGGCAGCTGACACACCACAACTGGGATTTAAACCCAGTCTGGTCTCAGAGCACAACATCCTAAACATTACCATCTCCTGAACCTCAGGCAAAATGACACAGTAAGGTGAAAAATTAAGCTTTCAGGCAAACTCAATTAAGGAGAAAGAAGAGGTGACAATGTTAATAATAAAGCAGAATTTGAGGCAAGAACCATGGACGAGCAAGAGGTTTCACATTAAATTGATAAGAAGCAAAATCTGCATTGAAGACCTAACAGTCAGGAACTTATTGCAAGCAACAAAATATCCAAATATTTAAAGCAACAAATATTTGAAATTCGAGAAGAAAGCAACAGAAATTGGAGGAGCCTGATAGCATGCATAGACAAAGATAGCCAATTATGCTTTTTATACTTTCAGACATTCATACATAGGTGATTTTAAAAGATGTATTTAACAAGCAAGGAAATGATAAACACAAAATTGATAATCATAGTTAACTCTGAGAATAAGCAAAGTGATAGGACATTGATAAATGTGAGTTAACGGTAATGTTCTAATTCTTGAGTTGGGTGGTGAGTTCACAAGTGTTTATTAGATGATTACACTTTATAGCTTATATAAATAACTATATTATTTTATATGTACTAAATGTTAAAAGTATAAAAATATTAAAAGAAAAAATAAATAAGAAATTTGAATAAAATAATAAAGTTGAGTCAATGACATAGAAAAACTGTTTTCACTCTACAAACAGAATAATTTGGTAAATTCCAAATAAGAATGTAAATATATATATAATTTTCATTCTCTAGCCATGACTACTAATGCCAGAAATTGGTATTAATGTCTCAACAACAGAAACAGCTGTAACTAAATGCCACATGGAGATTAAAATCACCTTTACAAAAATGTTATGTCATAGAATAGGGGCGCCTGGGTGGCACAGCGGTTAAGCGTCTGCCTTCCGTTCAGGGCGTGATCCCAGCGTTATGGGATCGAGCCCCACATCAGGCTCCTCTGCTATGAACCTGCTTCTTCCTCTCCCACTCCCCCTGCTTGTGTTCCCTCTCTCGCTGGCTGTCTCTATCTCTGTCGAATAAATAAATAAAATCTTTAAAAAAAAATGTTATGTCATAGAATAAAAAGAAAAATATACAATTACAAAATATTTAGAAAATAATAAAAATAAAACTAAACAATTTATAAACTAATGGAATGCTGCCAAAATGACACTCAGAGAGAAATTCTTATGCTCCAACGCATTCTTAATTAAATAGGAAAGACTAAGAAAAGTAAATAAAACTGTACTTACATAATCTGGAAAGACAACCAAAAAGAAACCTATGAAAGCCAGTAGAAAAAAAGTAGTAAAGCTATAAATGAATAAATTAACAAACAGAAAAACAGTAGGTTTAATAAAGAATCCAAGAGCTATTTTTTCTTTTTACAAAAGCAATAAGTATGATAAACTTCTGACAAACAAAATTAAGGAAAAGAGTGACCAACATAAACCAAGAAAATAAAGGGACTATAACAACAATGGAAAAAAAATTTTTTTGTTTTAATTACAAGAGACAAGGTTGTCACGATAGGAGGGATAAGTTTTTGAATGTTAACAATATTGACTTCAGAAGTAAAAGCCCTGAGTGACCATAGAAGAAAATGAGAAATTACAAAAAAGCTCTTGGCCCAAATGGTTTTATGTGCATTTCCCCCCAAATATTTGAGGTTTGACAGTTCTTGAAATAAATATCTCTTCTAAAGCATATAAAAAGATGGGAAGCACCCAATTAAGATAACACAAGCTTGACATCCAAGCTATAAAAAATGTTCTCTTGTGCTTATAAAAGCCAAAGTCCTACATAAAATACTTGTAAATCAAGTGTAGCAAGATCAAGAAGGTTCACACCAGGAATGCGAAGATGAGTTAATGAAGCATAATAGTGAAACAAAATGGGTCCAATCAGGGACTTGATAGTCATTTGATAAAATGAAAACACTCAATGAGAGTTTTTTTAAAAAATGAGTGGACTAAAAATGGAAGGCACTTCCTCAACATGCTAAAGAATATCTATCTAAAAATGAGGGCCAATTTGAAATAGCATAGGTATTCTCAGTAAAAACTGGGAATAAGACAAGTGTCATTATTTCAAATATATATAAAACATAGTCAATATGGCATACAAATGGCTAACAGACACATGAAAAAATGTTCAAAATCATTAGCCATCAGGGAAATTCAAATCAAAACCACACTGAGATACCACCTTACACCAATTAGAATGGCAAAAATGGACAAGGCAAGAAACAACAAATGTTGGAGAGGATGTGGAGAAAGCGGATCCCTCTTACACTGTTGATGGGAATGCACGTTGGTACAGCCACTTTGGAAAACAGTGTGGAGGTCCCTCAAAAAGTTAAAAATAGAGCTACCCTATGACCCAGCAATTGCACTACTGGGTATTTACCCTGAAGATACAGACCTAGTGAAGAGAAGGGCCATATGCACCCCAATGTTCATAGCAGCATTGTCCACAATAGCTAAATTGTAGAAGGAGCCGAGATGCCCTTCAACAGACAAGACGAATGGATAAAGAAGATGGGGTCCATATACACAATGGAATATTACTCAGCCATCAGAAAGAACGATTACCCAACATTTGCAGCAACATGGATGGGACTGGAGGAGATTATGCTAAGTCAAGTAAGTCAAGCAGAGAAAGACAATCATTGTATAGTTTCACTCATTTATGGAACATAAGAAACAGCAGGGAGATCGGTAGGAGAAGGAAGGGAAGAATGAAGGAGGGGTAAACAGAAGGGGGAATGAACCACGAGAGACTATGGACTCTGGGAAACAAACTGAGGGCTTCAGAAGGGGAGGGGGGTGGGGGATTGGGATAGGCCGGTGATGGGTATCAAGGAGGGCACATATTGCATGGGGCACGGGGTGTTACACGCAAATAATGAATCATGAAACATTACATCAAAAACTAAGGATATACTGTATAGTGACTAACATAACATAATAAAAAATTTTAAAAAATTAATGATGTACGGTATGTTGGCTTACTTAACATACTAAAAATAAATAAATAAACAAATATTAAATTTAAAATAAAAAATAAATAAATAAAATTCTACAGAACACAGGCAGTAACCTCTTTGAAATCGGCCACAGCAACAGCTTCATAGAGATGTCCTGACGCAAGGAAACAAAAGCAAATATAAACTACTGGAATTTTCTCAGAATAGAAGCTTCTGCACAGTGAAGGAAACAATCAACAAAACTATAAGGCAACCTTTGGAATTGAAGCAGATATTTGCAAATGACATATGATAAAAGGTTAGTATCCCAAATATATAAAGAACTTATAAACCTCAACACCCCAAAAATGAATAATCCAATTACAAACGAGCAGATGACATGAATAGACATTTTTCCAACAAAGACATCCAGACGGCTAACAGACACATGCAAAGATGCTGAACACCACTCTTCACCAGGGAAATACAAATCAAAACTACAGTGAGATATCACTTCATACCTGTCAAAATGGCTAAAATGTACCACACAGGAAACAACAGGTGTTGGCGAGGATGTGGAGAAAGAGGAACCTTCTTACACTGTTGATGGGAATGCAAAGTGGTGCAGCCACTCTGGAAAATAGTATAGAGGTTCCTTATACAGTTAAAAATAGAACTACCCTAATATCCAGCAATTGCACTACTGTGTATTTACCCAAAGAATAAGAAAATACCAATTGAAAGGGGTTACGTGTGCCCCAATGTTTATAGCAGCATTATCTACAATAGCCAAATTTTGGAACGAGCCCAAATGCCCACTAACTTATGAATGAATAAATGACGTGTTGTATATACATTCAATGGAATCTTACTCAGCCATCAAAAAGAAGGAAATCTTGCCATTTGCAATGACATGGATGGAACTACAGTGAATTATGCTAAGAAAAATACAATAGGCAAAGAAAGACA
Organism: Ursus maritimus; assembly: GCF_017311325.1. NCBI lineage: Eukaryota > Metazoa > Chordata > Mammalia > Carnivora > Ursidae > Ursus > Ursus maritimus. Next base: position 65,563,225 of record NW_024423564.1, on the reverse strand, counting down.
AATACCATATGATTCCACTCCTATGTGGTATTTAGGACACAAAACAAATGAGCATAGCGTAAAAATGGAGAAAGGCAAATCAAGAAACAGAATCTTAAGTATAGCAAACAAATTGATTATTATCAGAGGGGAGGTGGGCGGAGGAGTGGGTGGATTAGGTGATGGGAATCAAGGAATACACTGGTTGGGATAAGCACAGGGTGTTTTACGAAGTGTGGAATCATAAATTGTACGCTTGAAACTAAAAAAAAAAAACCAAACCCCCAAAAAAACATAGTCAATGACATATAAGATATGGTCAATGTAGTGTAGGTGGGAAATATAATTCAGAATTATAAATATTGGAAAGGAAGAGAAAAATTATCATTGTTTGTAAATGATATGATTTAACTAGAAAGCCCTAAAATTATCAACTGAAAAAGCTCCTAAACAAAATTGGTAGGCTTAATACAAATAAATATAAAATAAATTAGTGGCTTTTCTAAATACCAACAAGAATTAAGATTAAAACTAAAATTTGAAACTATTTCAGTCACAGTAACAGCAAAAATATAAAATCTTAAGGAATAATTTTAGCAAAAATTGTGTAGAGGAAAACTATAAAACTTCACTGAAGGACATAATGGGAGACTTGAGGAAATGCAGATACAGCCCTATTTCTGTATAGGAAGGCTGAGTAGTATAAAGACGTTAATTTCCAAACTAATGTATATATAGACTGTATTCAAAATTAATCCTGAAAAAATCATTCTGAAGCTTACCTGGAGGAATAAATGGCACGATTAAGATATTATAAAAGAGGGAGATGCTTAGCCTCTCAGATGTTAAAACATATTCCAAAGCTACAATCATAACACAAGGGCATTAATGGTGTAAAAAAAAATGAACAGACATTTCAAAATAGGTAAATAGATAACTTCAAAACCAAATCAACGTACACACTCAAGCACAGGTACACTCTTACAGGCATGCACTTAAATGCACCTTATCGCTCAATTATATGGAAAGTGTGTGTACGCACGCGCACACATGCAAACACCTAACACTCAGCCACACGTTAGTTTAATACAAGGCAGGATACATCTAAGAGCAAAAGAAGGAGGTAAAGCCACGGGGCCACAGGAACCCCCAGGAAGGTCCCTCTTGGGTTAGGTAGGGCTCCCCGAGGTGTGTAAAAGGGTGCCCGATGGAGACGGAGCGCAGTTTCAGGGTGGCTGTGAAAGTTCCCACCGCCCCACATAACGCTCAGCACATGACACATCAACATGTTTGCTGACTGAATGGGGAAGGAAAGAAGGGGGAAAAAGAAGATGGAAGGGAGGGAAGGAGGGAGGGCAGACAGGGGAAGGAAGGGAGGGAAAGGGAGGAAGAGCATGTGTTGTGGGCAGCACCGAGGAGTCTGGGGGCCAGTGGCAGAGTAGGACGGACAGACAGCATCCATGCCAGGACCCAGCACAAGGCCTGGCACAAACTTGGGACTTCGAGACATGTTTGTTGAGGGGCGCCTGGGTGGCTCAGTCAGTTAAGCACCCAACTCTTTGTTTGGGCTTAGGTCCTGATCTTAGGGTCAGGAGATCGAGTCCCCCATCAGGCCCCGTGCTCAGCGGGGATTTTGGTCAGATGTTCTCACCCTCTGCCCCTCCCCCTGCTCTCGTACGCGCTCTCGCTCTCAAATAAGTAAATCTTTTTTTTTTAAGACGTGTTTGCTGAATTAATTTGATCTCTATTTTCTTTACTCAGTTCACTTTTCTCCACAACATTTAACATGACCTGAAATCAGATGTTTCTTTACTTATTTTTTGTCCATCTCCTCAACTAGAGCAGAGGCTCCACAGGACAGGACTTTTAGGTATCTTCTCACCCCTAGAAGAGTACATGCTATGTAGGTAGTCCTCAAAAACTATTTGTTGAATAAATAAAGGCAGGCTGAGGGAAGCTGTGGAGGGCCACGAATGTCAGGCTCAGCAAAACGGCCGAGATATTGTTGGAACTGGGCCACCACACGTTCCCATTCTATTCGTAAGGGAAGGGTGGTTTGTAGAAGCATGGTGTTTTTATGGCTGTCCCCATTTTCCAAGGAAACTCTCCTCCCAGAGATGAGAGGCACTTCTCAAGGGAGTCATGGAAATGGGCTAGAATATCCAAAGTCAGGACACACCTGGATGGAACCCACTGACTAAAGAGGTGGTAAGGCTTAAGGTTGAGGGGAAGGGGACACATTTCATTTTTCTGACTTGTTCAGGTAGCCCCTGACAATTCAGATGCCCTCAGATGTGCACAGAGCTCAAAGCAGAGCTGGCTTCTTGGCTGTGTTGGCGAGGGTCTTTCAAACTCCAGGGAGCAATCGCACTGAGAAGGGGGCTGTATCTGTGGGGTAACCGTCCCTGATGGATGGTCCCCTCCTCCATGAAGCCTTCCTGAATCATAACCTCAATCCAGGAAAACTTAAGCTCCTTTAAGGGAGGGTCTCAGATTCCTTTTGCATTTCTAACACCTCACACAGGGCTGGGCACAGGATAGGGCTCCCCAAAGCCTCACTGAATGACTTTCACAATCAAACCACGTTTCAAGTCCAGCTCCCTCTGATCCCAGTGCCTTGACATACCCCTCAACCTCACGTACTCACGAAGTAGAGGGACTTTTATTTCCAGCTCAGGACCAAGCGGTATATCAGTATCTTAATAGCCTACAACAACTGCATCCCCCACATTACAGGAATAACATCCCTAAAATGACATCTGGAGGAAGGAGGTGGCATTTTTTTTTCTATTGCTGAGGACATGATGCCAGAGAAATCTCATTACAACAAATCAAATGAGAGGAACAAAAAGATTTGCATATTTATCCCATCTTATGGCTCAGCGACAGCAGACTCTCTTTCATGTAACAGATCAGAATCCAAAATGGAGATCAAGCATGGACACATGGTAGGGGCTGGGGCGATGTGTCTGGAAGGAAGGAAGGAAGGAGGGAAGGAAGGAAGGAAAGAAGATAGGCAGGCCGACCATATCTCACTTCCTTTGCTCAGCACTGGGTGCCACCCAAGCCCCCTGTCACACCATCATCGATTCACAAACATATCATAGAGAATCTGGGTGGGCGCTCCATGGGGGCAAGGAGAGAGGAAGAAGTTGGCCCAGGCTTGGCTTCCTTCCTGATGATTCTTCTGTACTTTTATCAAGCAGTATTTTCCCAGGGGGTGAGTAGGAAGATCATGAGATTTCTGCCAGGTAGACCTAGACTCAAATCCTAACTCTGCCACTCACCAGCTGTGTGACCTCAGACATGCGATAGACCTCTCTGAGCCTGTCTTTGGCTAAAACTACCGATAAAAATATCTGCCTCAGGGGGTACTGTGGGAATTCAAGATGATCTGTATAAAGTCTCCTGAGTATCAGATAATGTGAAAGAGCCTCACTGGCTCTGAATTTCTGTACACATACACAATAATCACATAGTTATTGTTTTTAATGGAGTCTCTCAATGATGGGTAGCTCATTTACTTCGGTTGGGAAAAAGGAGAAAATGGAAGCATAGACTTGGTGACTTCTCCCAAATCTTCTCTGCGGAAGCTCTATGGCTGGTTCTCTGCTCCCCTGCCTGGCCTCGGGCACTGACAGGCAGCCCAGGAGGAAGCCAGAGGGCAGAGCGTGTGGCTGGCATGGACCTGGAGCCCTGGCATCACTCCCATCCCCAAGGCCTCACCCTTGGGGGCTCCTCTCCCACTCTCCCAGGACCATCCATTTACACACCCCTAGAGAGCTGCTGGCCTGAGGCCACCACACAGGGAAAGTAGCCAATACTACGGCTAAAAGGAGACAGCTGGACAGAGGATGCAGTTCTTCTCTGCTCTGGTCCATTGGGTGAGAGAGCATGGCGACCTCCTAGGCAGGGAGTCTGCCCACCCCTCCCAGGGTGGGAGGCTTCAGGACCAGGGAGGCATGGGTGTCAGAACTGCTCCCAGGCCCACTCCCAGCTGCACACAAGTTTCCGATGGCCAACCTGGAACCCGACGCAGCCACTCATTGCAAAACTCCCTCAGGTCCCGTCTGGTGACCAGGGTAGATGCCCACCCTGCTGCCTTGGGAACATCCTAATGTTGGGGGAGCACTAAGGTGGCCCTTTGTCAAGTCAGCCTCCATTCTTGTCTACCACTCAGAGTGACAGAATGATGTTGTCCTTTCTGATGCCAGCTCTGGTCTGCAGCTCTGGGACCACTGACCCTGGGGGGTGGAAAGCAGAAAGACAAGAAAAGCAATATTTGCACACCCTCTGCGTGCCAGGTACGGCGCCAGGCCATCACAACTTTCTCTTTGAAACCTTCCCAATGACCCCGTGAAATGGCTGATACCCATGCTACGGGAGCGGGAACCGAGGTTCTGAGAGGTGAAGTAACACTCCTGAGATCACATGGCTCATGAATGCTGAAATGGGAGTCAATCTCAGGTCCGTTTGATTCAGAAACCCATGTCTTTGTGCCGCGGCACCCCGGGGCTTGGCACACCAAGCACTGTGCTGGGCAGCAGAGGCAGGCAGGGAGACAGAGGTGAAGGCCAGTGTTCACGTGCAGGTTCCATCGGGCTGCCTCTGTGATCCTGGGTGATCGTGGAATGAGTTCTAGGATCCCCAAGAGGCAGCCTGGTCCCCAGAGAGCTCTGCACTGATGGCCAGATCCGGGTGTGCCCTGCTCCAGGGGAACGAGCCTGTTCCTGCCATCTGCACAGGTGCCGTCTGCAATCCCTTCGCCACGGCAGCCCTGCCCCTGTCACGGCCGCCACGTACCCACAGGCCCTGTGCTTCCAACAGCCTTTGAGGAAAGGTGGCTGTCACGCCCCTCAGGACAGACTCTCGGAGCTGGCTAACATCGTCACTCCCCTCTTCTGCACACGGTCAGGCTGTGTTCCCTGGCCTCCCTCTCGGACGTGTGTACCATTTGGCAGTCCTGCTGGGGCAGCGGATGTGAAGGCGAGGTGGGCTTCCGGGTCAGGCCCACAGAACCTCCAAGCATGACCCTCACTCCTTCCCTGACCACCCTTTCCAGAAACCTCACTCTTCCATGTTTTTTTTTTTTTTTCCAGCTGAACTTCCACAGACAAAGGCACGACCCCCTGTCTGACCCCACACAGCTAGCCTGGTTCTGGTTCCCCTGAGCAGCCACAACTCTGGTCCCAGCTGCACAGCCCATCTCATCCCTGTCCACTTCCCACCACTGCTTCTCTCCTGCATCACTTCCCGCATCCCTGGCCTCATGCCTCTGCTGGGACACCTTAGCACTCCCTGCCTCGGGGGCTCCGCATGTGCTGATCCCGAGGTCTGCAGTGCAATGCTAGTCTCTGAGCTGCCACATGGGCTGGCTTTCCGGCTCCATTTGTGGGTCTGCTCAAATGCCACCTTCTTAGAGGAGAGCTCCGTGACCACCTTCCTTGCGGCACCACTTCCTTTCCTCAGAAGCACTAGTTGCTACCTGCCACTATAAATCCACTTGCCCATTTGTCCTGTTGTCTGTCTCCCTCCACTAGAACACCAGCTCCACGAGGACTCTCTTTCAAATAGCAGCATTCAGAACAGGCCAGGAATATTGTCGTAACTGCATAAGTACTTGGTAAATGAATGATTGCAGCAGGGAATCGATGGATGACTCAAGGAATGAACAAAGCGACCACGTCCAAGGTCTCTGACCTCTGAGTCGAGAACTCTCCCTTGAATACAGTTCCCCTCAGCAGCCTCAGGGGAGCACCAGGGGAACTGTAGCCAAGGTGGCCACGCTCCAGAGGGTCAGCCTCAGCCATCTGGAACATCCACTGAGAGAGGACAGTTTAAGCCATCTGGTCGCATTGCCGAGGTTGTCCTTGAGTGAAGTACCCCAGCTGGGAGACCAGTCACCTTCTCCCCGGCTCTCCTTCCTGCCCTGAACTTGCCCGAAGGCTTAGCTCCTGGCGCAGCAAGAGGACTTCATCAGCCCTGGGCAGATGTGGGATCTCTAGCTCAGCCGACTGCAGCCAGACTGCCACTGCCAAGGGACAGACCGAGAGCACCTCCACCGAGACTCTGCCACGCGCTCGGGCCAATCAGCACCTGCCATGGGCATCATCTTCCAGAAAGCGTTTCTGGGGCTGCTGGTGGGCATCCTGGTGCTCTGCCGCAATAGCCTCTTTAATTATACAGTAGCAGGTGACAAAGACTAATCTTCCTCGGCAGAGACTCCCTGGTGCTTGGCGTGCTTCTCACAGTTAAATCCAGCTTTGTGGCGGCCCGGACTCCACGGGCCAGAAACTGGGCATTTCGCTGCAGCTGCCCATTGGAACGGCCGGGGCGGGGGGCTCGGGTCAGAGGGGTACATCCCAGGGTCTGGCACGGAGACACCCCGGCTGGAATTCAAGTAAAGGCCGCAGACCCTTACTTGTTCAATCAGGGGTGAGATCTGTTGTTCTACTTTGATTTGGGGTCACTTTGTGGCGTCTAGAAATATTTTACTTTGTGAGTCTAAGAGTGGTGTTCTTGGAAAGGAAAGGGGCAGGAGAGAGAAAGAACGCTGGCGAGAATTCTCTATGCATTCCGTGTTTCCTACACATTTGCTCATCTAACCTAGTGATGTGGGCAGGGTCACTGCCATTTGCAGGTGTGGAAACAGGCTCAACGGAGGTGAAGATTGTCCAAGGCAACACAGGATTTTCCAGGGTTCCAGCTAATGAACACACATCTGCTGGAAGGTTGCCTTTGTGGGAAAACGGCCTGACCCTCAAGCCCACACCCAGGCATTTGCTATAGAACCGCCCTCCGCTCGGGCTCCCAGGTGCTTTTACTGTGATGGGGCGGAGAGTGCCAGGGGCAGGGCAGTGGCCCCACTGAAGGCTTGCCAGGGGTGCAAAGGTTTTGTAAGGCACAGCACAGAGGCTAGCTGTGAGCTCAGGGCTGCAGGAGCCCTGCAGAGGGAATGGTCACTCCGAGGGAGATGAGGAGAAGGGCCTTGAGAGACCACGATGGCTCTGAGACAGAGCGCACAGCATCTGCGGAGCCCCAGAGGCACCGTGGGAATGACACAGAGAGCAAGGGTCGGGAGGCTTTGTGAGGAGGGTCCCAGAAGACAACCCCCTCTCACCAAGGGGATGCTTTATTCTGCCACCTGTGGGGCTCACTGAGGTCTTCTGGGCAAGGGAGGCCATACTTAGAGCCTTGTTTCCAGGAGATTGTCTGCGCCACCAAGGGAGGAACAGATTAGAACGGCTAAGCCTAAAAAGCCTGTTCCCTCCTTCTTTTAGGAAGATGATTTTCCAAAGTACTGTTGCCTCTGAGAGGTAGCCTGCCACCATCTGGGGATATAGAAAATAAATCTCCCTGGTGTTGGCGTCTTTTCCCCATGGGCCACCTCCATCTGCTTCCCTAAGCCTGCCTGCCTGAGACCCAGGCTTTCCTGCAAACTCAGGCTTGTGGGGAGGCCCCAAAGTGTGGCCAGACCTGGGTGAGAAGGCTGTCCCTGCCCGGGCTACAGGGCTACACATCAGGTCTTTTTTTTTTTTTTAATATTTTATTTATTTATTCGACAGAGATAGAGACAGCCAGCGAGAGAGGGAACACAAGCAGGGGGAGCGGGAGAGGAAGAAGCAGGCTCACAGCGGAGGAGCCCGATCCCATAACGCCGGGATCCGCCCTGAGCCAAAGGCAGACGCCCAACCACTGTGCCACCCAGGCGCCCCTACACAGCAGGTCTTGAATAAGGGAACTTGACCTGAGGCCAGGAGGACTGGGGGGGGGGGGCAGGGAAGGAAAGGGTGGCCCCCTGAGGAAAAAGACCACCTTGTCCCCAGTCTCCCTCCTATTGACTTGTTGATTGAGCTCAGGGAACCCCCTCCCCTCTCTGGCCTCAGGGTCTGTCTCTAAAGTGAGGAAAGGACACAGGGACAACTGCTAGCTATCACTGACTCTGGCTCAGAGTCTGCTTGCCTGTCTTGTTCTCCCTTCTCCTTCCCCTCCACAAAGTTCCATGAACTGTCTATTCTGTACTAGGCTCTGAGCAAGTCTTCATGGCTGCAAAGACAGATAAAAATACAGCTTGTTTACTGAAGCATTTTTATATATTGTTTAGTGAGGAAAGCAAGCTACAAAGAAAGATGTGATATTTGTATGTATTTCGTGGGTGTGTATATAACATATAACAAAAAACACGTTCAGTAGAAAACTAGAAAGGCGTATACTAGTCTAACAGCTATTTGAATGGTGATACTATTCCTTTGTAATTTGGGGCCTCCCCTCCACCAGTTTTTCTGCATTGCCCTGTATTACTCTAGAAGTTAAAAATCAGTTGCCGCAGCTAGTCTTCAGTGAGCGCTCGCTATCTGCCAAGCATTCTTCTAAGAGCTCGCAGAATTATCGAGTTTAATCCTTGTAATAACCCCGTGAAGTAGAGCATACTGTTATCCTGTTTCACAGATGAGGAACCAGAGGCACAGAGAAATTAAATAACTGTCGGAAGGTCACACAGCTCACAGGGAGTGCTGCCGGGACTCATTCCCCCTTCACCAGACAGCTTCTGGCGAGCAACAGATGTGACAATGAGGGAAAGCGGCTTCCCTGCATTGGAGGGCGGGACATGAACAGGGCGGATGCAGGTCTCTGGGCTCCAAAGTTCTCCTCAGAGAGACTGCTCACTGTAGTTGACAACAACGCGGAGGACGTGTTCACTGGATGGAAAAGACCTTCCAGAAAGAGGAAGCAAAGAGACAAAGGCTGGAAGGCGGGAACTGTCTGGGCCTGTCCAAGGAAATGCAGAAGCCAAAGATGTGGGATGTTGCATTTGGAGGGAAGGTGAACAGGGGGAGAAGGCTGGTGGGCCAGATACAAAGAGTTCTGCCACCAGAGCTAAGAGGCAAGGCTTTGTCAGGGCAACGGGGAGTCATGCAAGCTTTCCCAGCAGGAGACAGTCTGGTCAGATGGGGTTTAAGGATCCCTCCCGGGAACCTCCACTCATTCTCTCACCATCCCTGTTCCCTTCTTTCTTTCTTCTCTTTCACTGTGAGGAGACGTCCCACTAAACATGCTTTCATGCCTTCCATATGGTGCTGGGAAGATTCAGAAAGGAGTAAGACTGGGTCTCCCATCTCTGTAGGGATTTTATAACCAGAAATAAGACCAATATTAGGACATAAGGTAGTTCTTCAAGAAGCATCCCCAATTCACCACTGCACTGGCCTACTTATGGACGTAGAAGCCCCTGAGCATTCTTTAGATCCAGTGCAAACCTCACCTCCTCTGGGAAGCCTTCCCTGATGATTAACCTCTCACACAGAGTCTTCCATCTCTCCTCTTTGGGTCAGCCTTCACTCCTGGCACGGTATGTCCTTATTTGTCTGCCCCTGCTGCTCCCCTCCACCCATGGCTGGCATCACAGAGTCTATTGACTGGAGGGGACACGGGCTGGGCAGCACTCTTGGGGCACTTGTGGGAGAGCTGGGATCAGGAAAGGAGGAGGGTCCTGAGGTTCAGAGATGCTGGAAGATGCTGCATGTTGGAGGTGAGACTGGCTCAGACCTTCAGTGACATCACAGCAAACTAACAAAGTGCTCTTGATGGCCTCCCATGTCTCTGGGAGTCTGTCAGTCTCCATGTGTGAGTCTGTGGCTGCCAGTGTCCCTGGCCTTACCAGCGAAGCCATTAACCTTTGGTGTTGAAGGCAGCTCGTCTGTTCACAGTTAAGAAGACAAGCACTAGGCATGGTGATGTCAGAAAGGCCTCATTTGACACCTTGTCTGTCACCACTAATTAACAGGTTCAGAAGCACGGGGATGGACTTTTCCAGGCAAGTACCACCCTTCCCGCTACCCCTGGGGGCAGGTGCTCGGGGTGACCACCTGGACCTGGCATGACACCCGCTCCCCAGCTCCCCCAGCACCAAAGCAAGTGTGCCCTTGCCCAGGGTTTTGCGGCCCTCTGCCCCTGGCCCCCCTCTCCGGCCCCTCCTTGCCCTTGTGTCCCCACCACTTCTGAGTACTGTTTCCTCTTGCCCGGATTCCTGAAGCAGCCTCCTAACGACCTCCCTTCCTTAAGTACATCCTTTTCCGGGCCTTCCCATGGAAGCCAGAGTAAACTTTCTGAAATGCAAACTGGATGGCACGACTCCTTGCTGGAACCCTCTCCATGGCTCCCCAAAGGCCCTTGGGATGTGGCCTCTGCCTTGGTCTCCAGCCTCACCTTCCTGGACTGTGTCTCACCCGCCCCCCACTCCACTCCCAGCACTCTTGCTCCAGCTCAGCTTCCACCTCTGCGGCCCCCTTGGCTGGTGCTTTCTGTCCCCCACTTCCCTCTGAGTCCTAAGGGCTCACGGCTACCTCCAGTTCCCTTCTCCCCAGAAGGGCTCCCCTCTTCCCCGCAATTCTACAGGAGCTCCAGCTTGCATAAGCTTTCCATACATATCCCTTCCAGCTTTCATTCGACAGACCTGTGCTGGCATGTGCCAGGCACCGTGAGGGTCAAACCACCCCCATCGTCGCCTCCAATCCTCCAAGTGCCCTGGGAGCTGGAGGAGGTCTCAGGACCCGGCCTTTTCCCAACATTCCAGTCCCACTGTTTGCTGCTTTCTGTCCCCATGGTAAGACCCTGAGCACCCCTTTTGCCCTGGCTGGGGCTCAGTTTCCACCTTAGCAAAATGAGGTCCTCATCCCTACATCTGAAGGGCAATCTGTGAGTTAATATTAGTAGTAGTAGTAATAGTAATAGTACTAGTAATAATAATAATGCAGAGCACTAAATACAGGCCGGAGTCTGTTCAGAGTGCTTTACACATAAATCAATTCCTTCCCCCTGCTCGGCTGGTCTGGGAGGCTAAGGGACTTGCTCAGCATCAGGCCTGGACCCGGGAAGCGCCCAGTAGCTACTGGCATCACCGGGACAGTCACATCTGGCCTGAAGGAGGCATGTGAGACAGGAATATGCCAGACACGTTCTGGGGCCGGCAAGCAGACGAGCCTGGCTGGAGCTCAGGGCCCGTGTTTAATAAAAGATTAATGAAATTGTCAAATTGACCTTGTCAGTGTCTGCTCAATCCAATTACGTGGCTGTGGCCCCCATGAATGGGGTTAAAACAGAAGTGCACGTGAGAGACATCAGGACGGCCGCCCCGGTAGACAGGCTTCCTGGGAAACCCCGCAGGGAAGAGGTGCCTGCAGCCCGGCCCGGTTGTCTCTGCCCTCATTCCCCGGCCCCGAGAACTGCTGGCTACTTGCGGGGCACAGTGTCCCCTTACTCAGGGAGAAACTGCAGCTGTGCATCCACTCGCCACAGATAAAGTGCTTGGCACCCCTGACTGATGCCCACGCTGTGCGAAGCCATGCTGTGCTGGGCACGGGGCCTCATGGAAGGAAGACACAGTCGCTGTCCTCGAGAAGTCCTTGGTCTGGCGAGTGGGAAAGACACAGAAGCAAATAGAATTCAAGTGAGAGCAGGGCCCAGGGAAAGCATTCGGGAAGGTTCCTGGAAAAGATAGCACCTGAGGTGAGGAGTGGCCCAGGAGCTGACCCGGAGGAGAAAGATGTGAAGGGTCCCTTCCCCTGGGGACAGCCAGGCTTGAGGCAGGGGGACAGGGAGGGATCTATAAGGTGCTGGGGGCAGGGGCTCCAACAGAGAATAGAAACAGGAGTTTGTTCACAGTGGAAAGGGCTGGGGGCTGGGCCGGTAGAAGGGCCACTTGGGTGCCCATGGAGGTCATAAGATGGGGGCATGGTGAGCTTCCTCCAGGGCAGTTTTCTAAGGAATGAGCCCCAACAGTGCTCTGTGCGTGGGGAAGCTCAGCCCTCTCTGGAAGGGTCTGGCAGAGCCTGGATGGAGGGCACATCTGAGGAATCTATGGCACCAGCTGCCGCTTGACTGACCTCAAGGTTCTGAGGAAGCCCCTGAGGGGGAGGCGAGGCACAGGGCCCCTCCCCCACACCCTGCCTCTGCTGGCAGCCCTTGGTCCTGGGTCTGCGGCCCTGCCCCCCACCTCCTGCTCACCTGTGGCATTTCCTGGCTTCTTCCCCTGAGCAGCCCTTTTCAGTTTGCTAAACCTGCTCAATCCCTTCAACAGCTAGAGCTTCACAGTGACGCCACAAGAAAGACAGCACCCTTGTTCCCATCTTACAGCTGATGAAACTGAGGTTAAGAGAGACCCGATGCCTCTCCTGAGTCTGGTTCATAATGGAGAAGAGACTCATGCCTACTCGTTCAGAACGAAAAACGAAAATCCTATGCTCATGCCGTTCCCTACGGTTATTTTGAAGGGAATGCGGACTAAAGCAGGACGTCTTGGTGTGAGCAGTCAGGAGACACGGGCAGATTCTGAGTGGCCCCTCACCAGACAGGCCAGCATCTGTCTTAACTTCAAAAGGCAATCCTGCCAGCTGCTTCTCTGGGGCTCAGCAGGGACCCCCAAACATGAGACCCGTATTTGGATGTTGCTTTCAAACCCTGTGATTCATGATCTGCCAGAGATCCGATTAGAACAAGTATTTGTCCACGGCCCTGCCTCAGTGCCCCGAGGGAGGTGAGGTCCCTGTCCCCTCCCAGTGAGTGACATCACTGCCCACCCACTCAGCCAAACCAGAAATGGCGGGGGGGGGGGCATCGCTGAGTCCGACTCTTCTCCCCGCTCTGTCCAAACAGCAAGTCACCGCGGCTTCACCCCAAACACGTGCTTCTTCTGATCTGCCCCACCCCTTCATTCCCGCACTCCTGCTTTGCTCTGGCCCCACATTTCTTGCCGGGGCCGTTCAACCAGCTTCCGGACTGCTCCCCCCTCAGTTCTTACCCTCACCTGTTCATCGTCTACAATTCCACCACAGTGGTCCTTCTGAAGCACCAGTCTGACTGGTCCCTCCCGGGCTTAACACCCGTCCCTGTGGCCACGTCAGAGCATCGTCCAGCCCGTTAGCCCAGGTGATGAGGGAACGGAAGGCAAACTGAGGACAAAGCAGAAGCTGACACTCTGCAACCCCCCCCCCCATGGGATGTATGTGACATTCCTCACGCACTCCTGCTGCCCTAAGGACGAAGAAACAGTCCTTACTACCTACAGCCCATTGACAAGTCCTTGAAACAGGCACGGTGACATTCCTCTAGGAACTCAGCTGCCTCGATGTTCATACTTTGCTAAGGGCAAAAGGCAGTCCTAGCCCGACCCCCTGCCCTCCACCAAGATCCTGTAAGTCTACTTTAAGGTATAAAAATTCCTTTGGAAACTTCCTTTATCTCTAACCCCCGAGATACGTATTGGCAATCATCCCCCGAGCATGTGGCCCACCGATCTACATCTGGAGGGTCTCATGACTCAGGTTTTATTCGACGGTAATAAACGACGCTTTCCCAACAGTAGCCAGCCCCCTCAAGGTCCTGGAGACCTTGCTTCCAAAACTCCTTAGAGACTTCCGCTATCCCTAGCCCCCCCCCACTTGAGGGTATGTAACGGGCCACCCCTCACAACGGGGGGGGGCAGCAGCTCTTTCTGCCCACGGGTCCTGTCGCCGCGCTTTAATAAACCACCATTTCGCACCAAAGACGCCCCAAGAATTCTTTCTTGGTCGTCGGCTCCGGACCCCACCCCAGTGAACCTCACGTATATTCCCCAACTTCATCACAGGGCCTGCCACCCCGCAGCCTTGTCACTCAGCAGGTCGCACTCGGACCCCGCACTCCACACCCCACTCCGAACCTCTCAACGCGCCGAGCAAACGCCGAGCTTTTCCGGTTGTTCAGTGTCCACTCACCCATCTGTTTACCCAACTTTCGAGCCCCCATTATATGCGAGGCTCGCTTCTGGTCATCGTGCTTACAAGACATACCTCGCAGCCCGCGGCGGGGACCCGCCAACGTCCCAGTAACCGTTTGAGGACGGACGGAAGTGGAGCCATGGCGGAGGCCTGGAGCGCGGCCCTGGAGCGCGCCCGCCTGGGGGGCAGCCTGAGCGCTCCTGCCCTGGGCCTGGCCCCACAAGGCCAGCCTTGCTCCCGAGGGAGCCGGCGGAGCGCTGGAGGAAGCGGGGGCAGCCGTGCGGACACTGGCGGGGGTGGGGCTGGTTTATGGCCCGCAGGCCTTACGTCACCCGGCCCCTCGGCTCCTAGCGCCTTTCGCCGTCCTCAGGCCCTGAGGTTCCCGCCTGAAGCTCGTTCTCACCTGAGAAGCGGCCGCCGGGCACCTCCCCCAGGGCACTCAGGGAAAGCGCTTCAGTCCTTCCTTTGTGCCCCTGCAACGCCCCGCACAGCTTCGGCCCGGCGCTGCAACGCTGAACCGCCCAGGTTTTCCACCACCACCCCACCCCCCCTCCGTTCATTCACTCATTCGTTCACAGCTTGAACACACGCTGCTCCAACAGTCCCCGGGGGCGGCCCGGGCTGTGCCTTCAGGTGCCTCCCCCCCCGCCCCGCGCCTGGAAGGCGGGGCGGGGCTCTGTGGGCTGCACCTCGTTATCCCGCGCCAGCGCCGGCGAGGCACCTGGCCCGGAAGGGCTTTGGGTGAGTATTTGCTGAGTGAATAAACATTTGAGATCATTTTATTGAAATACTTCAGAGTAAATTTGGACACAGGCATTCCTCTACTCAAGAGTAATTTAATAACCACAAATGTCTTTAACACGGTGGGGAGGCAAAAAAAGGTGTGCGTTTTCCGTTATTGCTGCTGTTAAAATAAATGGCATTTTTAATAAAGTGTCCCCATACAGCGTACAGAATGTGGCCACATGATGAAATAAATAAATATATGGTGAAATTATGCATTGCAAAGCAGACTTTTTCTGGTCTTTTGGTTATTAAATTTAATCACTTTTGAGCTGTGCCTCTACTCCTTTTCCTAGAGGCAGGTACGCTTTTGATTAAAATGTGGGCCCCAGAGCACTTTCACAGGGGAAGGCTGAGTACGTCCCCAGAGGAACGGTAGCAGAGCGAGCAAACGGGATGACGGGGCCAAGGCAGCAGCCACAATTTGCTTCTCGCTTGATGGACGTGTTTATCCCCAGACAGAGTGCACGGCAGTTGCAGGGCGTATGGAAATCTTGCAATTAAGGCAAAGTCTAATTAGAGACTGCATATTCAAAATACAAAGGGAGCTCCGAGTGGCAGCCACTCCGGTCGGCTCGGAGACGTGATTACCCACTCCCGTCCTTGCCTGAGCCCCCGTCCACTGAATCATGAGGAGGGGGGATGTACATCTCGCTGCCATACGTGGATTCTCTGGTGGCAGCTCTGACTTCACGGTCCATGGGGACACCTCCGCCCAGGGAGGACAGCACAGGTTTGGGAATCCGCCAGTCCTGGATTTGTGGTCTGGTTCTGCTCCTTATTACGCCCCAGCCTCGGCATCCCTGCTTCCCTTAGGGCCACAGAAGGATCAAGCAAGGGCTTTGTGGGGACATAGTACAGAGGACGTGCAGCTCAGGAGCCTGCCCTGCGTGGGGCCAGAGGGGAGAGCCTGGAGGGGGGGCTCTCACCACTACAGCGTTCGTTGTGCCCACAGGGCCCACGGATGGGTTTCTTTTGGACTTTTCTCCTGTCAGTGCCTGACACCGCGCTGAGCAATCAATCTCATTGTCCACAGAGGTGAAAGCCTGGAACAGGCTGTTATCCCTCAATGCAAACAGTCCTGGGGAGCAGAGGCGGCGGGAGGGACTGATGGCAGAGCTTGCGATCCGGGCTCCTGGCCCAGAGCCAGCAATAGTTCCTGAGCTTGGAAGGGTCAAGAGATGAATTCAAAATTGTCTTTGCCTCGAGGAATTTGCCAGCTAGCCAGGCAGACAGACCAGAACAGAGCACAGGCGCGTGCGGCACCATTTACATCCCTACAACGTTTTACAGTTTAAAAAATGCTTTCTCCACTGATCCCTCGCTTCATCCTGCCACGAGCCTGTGAGGGCGGGGTTCACACTGGCCCCTAGGCCCTGGATCCCCAGGCCCAGGTCTGCTCTTCAGGCACACAGAAGGGGAGGTGTGTGTCGCAGACCCCCCCCCCCGGGCCCCCCAGGCATGCTATATCGGAACCCCTCTGCTTTCTGCTCTTTCTCTTCAGATCCCCCTTTTGTCTTTTTGTGTGAAATAGTGACAACGTTGCAGACGCCTCTTTTGTACCCCTGCCCATCCCACTCCGGAGTGGAACGACCCCAGAGGCCATGCCTCTCTCCCTCCTGCGTCCTCACACTCCGACTGCGTGGCTCCGCGTCCCTTAGCGGCCTGTGCTGGCGGCTTGCATGTTGGATGGATTCACCTACGTCGACTCAAACTCTGTTTCCTTCCACTGCCTGCTTTTCTGACTCCACATCATGCTTTGGGGATTTAGTTATGCGGATACACGCATCTCTAGTTGGTTGCTGGCTGTATGATATTTCGCTCTAGGAAGAAAGTCAGTGCTCACGTATGCTCATGTACAGTTATCCTGCTGTGGGACGTTTGCCTCCATCTTTCCACCATCCCTGCTGCTGCAGGGAGGGGAAACTTACGACACGGCTATACCCCAACCCCAACCAGGGGGAGACGAGCCCTCCTCTAACTCTGTCCTAGAGGGCAGGTCTGGCACCCAGCCCACTAGCAGTCAGTGTGATTACTAGAAGGCACTGAGGCCCTGATGAAACAACAGTGGGCTTGGTCTCGGAAAGACCTGGATTTCAATCCTGAAGCTTTCACTTATCAGATCTGTGACAGTGTGCAAAAAAGCTAACCTCTCTGGGCTGCGGTGTCCTCATCAGGAGAAATAAAGACAGTAACACCAATTCTGAAATACTCTTGTTGTGATGATCTCAATGCGTAATGTCTTCAGTGTGGATCCTGACCTACAGGAGGAGCTCAGCAAAGCTACTGGAAAGATCTCCTGGCCCTGGGCAGGGGAGAGGGGTGGGGGAGGCATCACGTGCTCTTGTTGGCTGCCCTTCTCACACTGAGTAAGGAAGTCCGGATCAAAAGCTCAGTCTTAGATGAATGGATAAAGATGTGGTATATGTATACAAAGGAATATTACTCAGCTATCAAAAAGAATGAAATTTGTCATTTGCAATGATGTGGACTGAGCTAGAGAATATAAGGCTAAGTGAAATAAGCCAGTCCGAGAAAGACAAATACCATATGATCTCACTCATGTGGACTTTAAGAAAGAAAACAGAGGGACATACAGGATGTGGGGAAAAGAGAAAAAAGGAGAGAGGGAAACAAACCATAGGGACTCTTAGAGAACAAGCTGAGGGTTGATGGAGCGAAGTGGGTGGGGGATGGGTTAAGTGGGTGATGGGTATTAAGGAGGGCACTTGTTATGGTGAGCACTGGGTGTCGTATGTAAGTGATGAATCACTGAATTCTACTCCAGAAACCAATATTGCACTGTATCTTAACTAAGTAAAATTTAAATTAAAAAAAGTGACCAACCCCCCAAAAAAACCCAAAAGATCAATCTTAAAGACAAAAAAAAAAAAAAAAAAGAAAAGAAAAGAAGCCAACTTATAATAATAGTTTAAAACCTAGGAGAGCCCAACCCACCTTCAAATCTGGCCATAGTCTCTATTCCCTCTGTGCCTTTAACGGGCAACACTGGAAATCTCCAGGTGTGTGGGGCACTCAGTCTTGGACCAGGCTCCCTGAAGGGCAGCCCCACCCTACAAAGCCCCACCTACCCCCCTGGGTCCTGAGGATGGCAGCACCAGGCTGGGCTACGAAGGGTTAAATCTCTCCCTTCCCCAAGAGATTGGAGCCAATGAGGCTTTCTGCTTAAATGGCCTATAACCACCTCCCAAAGCTCCTTCTCAGAAAAGTGCCAAGTCAGCAAAATGAAAATAATTTAAAGAGCCATTGGAAAGAGGAACTACGGCCTCCCTCCTTCTACCCACAATGATAGCTTCTCAGTAGTGAGTGGCTCTCATTTTTCATATCCAGGGCCAAGGGCTTTGCACCGTTTGGGGAAAGAATATGTCACAGGCTGAAATCTGCTCCCTCACGGGAGGAGAGGCAGGGGGAGCAGGAGGACTGCAGGTCACGGGCACTGTAACCGGACTGCAGGTCCCGGGCGCTGTAACCGAGGAAACGGGCTTGTAATGAGCAGTGAAGAAGCCGCGGCGATCTAATGCGCAGTGGAATGAATATAGACAATACTATCGGACACGTGATAAATACTGCTACACCCGGATATCGCGTATAAACGCTTCAAAGTAACACACTGTACCCCTTAAACTCCCACGATGCTACATGTCAAATTTATTCGAGAAAAAAATGAACAGGGGAAACGAAGGCTTCCAGAAGCAGGCGGAGCGCGCCATCCCTGCTGCCTGCTTCGTGGGGCCGAGGGCCGGGCAGCCCGTTAGTGAGCGCCATGTGCCCAGACTTCGCACAACAGCCCTGACACAGTGCTGATGGTATTCTTTCCACGTAGCTAATAAATCTGAGGACCCAGAAGGTTCAGTCGCTTGTCCAAGGTCATGTTACTCAACAGCGGTGGAGGGAAGCTTCAAACCTGCGCTGGCCTCACACTGATGCTGTTTCCACGGCGTCGGGGAGCGGGTGCTCAGGGAGACCTGACACAGTCAAACCCAGGCCTGCAGTCGGCCCCCTCCCTGGACACGGTTCATCTCCCCTTTGGGGGCTGTTGCCTCTGCAGGGGCAGAGTCCCGACCAGGAGGGCCTGCCCTGAGCAGCCCAGAGCACGGGGGCTGTGTGAAGGAGGGGCTGCTCTGGACACAGGTGCCCGGGCCCGTCCCACCTGGACCACTGCACAATGGTGCTCGCAGCCCGGTTCCCACGTGGCGTGCCAACAGTCAGGGAGGAGGGACAGTGGGCATCTGCTCCTCAACATCGCTCACCTGGGTTATTCCAAAAACCTCCTGGCCTCCTGTCTCTCCCCAGGCCGCCCACCGCACCGATGTTGGCCTGATTTTTCAGCAGCTGTCTGTGGTCTTCAGGGGCCAGCACCTCAGCCTGGGGCCAAGGCCCTCCACGGTCTCACCCCTACACCCCTGTCCTGCCTCCTCTCTCAATACCAACTTCACCTCCCCTCCTTGAAACGTCTATCCTCTCCCACCTCCTGCCCCCTGCTCACAATGACCGCGAACGTTTACATAGCATTGTGTGTCCGGGGCAGCTCTAAGCTTTATAGACACGCACTGAGCGCTCACGGGAGCCTGAGACCTCCATTTTACGAGGAGGAAACTAAGGCCCAGACCAGTTACCAAACTCACTCCAGGTCACGTGGATTGGGGGGGAGGGCGCAGGGGAGCCTGCCTCAGCCCCAGGCAGTGTGAGGTCAGACTCCTCACACTTCACCACTGCCAGATCCGTTCCTTCTTTCTTGACTTGGCAGTGCCCTATCCTGGGGGAACACGGCCAGGGAGGTCTCAGGACATTCTCTTGAAGGGCTTTCCTGATTCCCCAAAGCCTTAAACCTCCCGGCGGAGGGAACTGCTGGTTTGGCATAGCCTTTGGTCATCAGAGGCCGGGATTTCATCTGTGCCCGGCCCTGTGCTGGGCTCAGGGACTCAGGGAGGAACACATGGTGGCCCCTGTGAGTGCTCACAGTCCAGCAAGAAAGATGGAGGCACCATGACTGACAGTCCAGGCTGACAGACGAGCAGAGGCACAAGGCAATTTAAAACAGAGCTGACACACGACTGGTCTCAGAAAACCGTTTCAGTGGGGTCACTGTGCTCCAAAACCAGGGAAAGGTGTACGTAAGGGTAGGGTCGGGGCAGGCATAGTATGAACAAATCCCCACAGCCCCTGTGGCTGGGTCTGCAGCTCAGACCCTAAAGCCCCCGGAATTTTCTCGGCATGAAAATCCCATCTCTGCTGAGCTCTGGACAGGGCTGCAGATGGCTGTGAGTGAGAACTGCCGAGGAATTAATGGCAGGGGACCAAGGACAGTGCTGCAGAGAAAGCTAGCCTGGCATTTGTTCCTGTATCGCTTCTCTGACAGCTGCTACCATGAGTTCAGGGGTGACCAGGGTGATTGCTGGCAATCTGGGCTCACTAAAAGTTTCTGGATAAATTTCAGGGGCCCATTCCAGGGGGCAAGGAGGATCCCTTGTCCAGATTCTTCCCACAGAAGACTCTGTGTGGGAGTGGCCCAGGCCCCGGACATTTAATACCTCCTTCTTCCCATAACACTACTGGCCTCTTCAGGAACACCCGTGACCTGCCCCTAGGCAGGAGCTAAGGCACAGGCCTGTCCTTCCCGCACTGGGATTGAGTCGCAATGACTCCAGGGTTTGTCTCTGCTCCATTCCTCCTCCTCCAACTTTGGGGCCCTTGCTTTAGTTCAGATCTGGATTGGGGCCACAGCCTCCTACTGAGTCTTTGACTTTTGCATTTATTTATTCAATAATTTTTTCATGAGTGTGTACTATGTGCCAGGTGCTCAGACTCCATCAGCGAACAAAATAGAAACCAAGATGCTGAAGTGGATGGTGGATGTAATTATGATAGAATTTGTGAATTATTCAGATACAAGAACAGAGAGAGAAAATCCACAACTCAAATATAGGTACTTGTCAGTAATTCTGGTTATTGTTTGGGGCGGGAGGGTGTTGGTGCAGAGGATGTGGGGGTCTGGCTCCTTTTTGTTTTATTTCATGTCCCTGACACCTGGAAATGGACACAGCAGATGACTGAAACAGGGAGGCTTTGCCCTACTGATTCCTTGAAATAGTCCCTCTTCCAATCTACCGCCTCGTCATCCAATCTACCATCACCCCTGGAAGGCAGATGGAAAATCCCATTTTCCACATGACAAAGTGAGTCTCAAAGTAGTGAGACTAAGCACTTGGCTGCAGAGTCGGCTGCGAGGCCCAGGCCCTCTGTCCATCCTTCTTGCTCTCTAACCACAGCTTCTCCTGGTTGTAGCACATTGGTATGAAAACACCAAGATGTAATTACATGCCACTTAACATAATTACAATATGGAAAAGTACCTTTGTTGAGATCAGTGATTCTCCAAGTGTGGTCCCTAGACCAGCAGCTCCGGCATCACCCTGAGACTGGATGGAAACGTCAATTTGCACCAAGACCTGATGAATGGGAACTCTGGGGCGGGACCTGTGCTCTGGGTTTCAACAAGCCCTGTGGGAAATTCTGAAGCAGGCTGAAGTTTTAGAACCACTGGTAGAGAGGAGAGAGCATTGGATCTTGCCTCGGGAGACTTGGGTTTAAGTTCCATCCATTAACTATGTAACTCAGGAAATTCAAATTACCCTTCTTTATAGCCTGGTTCCTTACCCTCAAAATAGAGACACATCAGAGAACTGCTATGAGGACTCACAAGCAGTAATATCTGTCTTTTATATTATTAGCCAATGTAATAATAATAAAGCCATTCATTCATTCACTCATTCATTCATCCAACGAGCACCTAGGCTCCTGGACCCAGGCCCCCCAGGCTGGGCGTGACCATTTTGCTATCTTTTTAGAAACCCCTGGGCTGAGACACAGGCTGATGGTCTACAGCATACAGACAATCCCTCATTAGATAAAGCTGGTTCTCTAAGTTTTACTGTGCAAAGGTGGGGGCTGTGACTGTGACCGCGACGACAGGTGCACGCCGCGCCAGGGACCCGAGGTGCTACGCCAGCAAAAGGACGCGGATTTAGCCAGGACCCATTCAGGGCCAGGGTCTTGCTCACACACTTTCACTGGGGATTTCACCGAATCCTTAGAGCGAATCCTCAGAGGCCGAGTTTTCGGGGCTGTACTACACGGGTGAAGAGAGGCAGAGAGAGCGCGCTTGCCAGGGCTCCGAGCCGTCAGCATGCCCGGCGTCGATACCACCCCATCTGAGGACAGGACGCATCAGGGCAAGGATCCCTTGGCTCCCACACGCGTCCGGGTGCCGGCAGCCGAGCGCCTCCGGGGCCCGCTTTTGCGTCAGGAGCTGGCTAGCGTGCTTCCTCATGTTGTCCTCCCAACAACACTACAGAGTGAGAACCACTGTTGTCGTGTTTCTGCTGTGGAAACAGAAGCTCAGGAACCCATGGGACTCATGGAGCAGGAGAGGGGCCGTGGATTCAAACCCGGGACCGCCTGGCTCCCAGCCCCGCTGCCCCCACCCCTGGCCTCCCGGAGGGACCGGAGGGACGGTGCCGGCGGGAGCAGCGCTTCACCACCACCTCTTTCAAATGCCCATCTTTTATGAAGTCTTCTGTTTCATTTTCTTCATGAAAATGCTTCTTCTCTGCTAGGATCCTGCTGGTTGCTATAAACAGTGTCTTCAAGTTAAAAATTCACCCTTCCTCCTCTCCTCCACTCCCTTCCTCTCATCTGAGAGTAAAACTGAGGCTCTGGGCAGACAGGACATACTTAATGTCCCTCACTTCCCACCACTGGGATCCCTCCAGCTCCCATGGCAAGGGTCCTGCAGGGCTGCCTACCCCGTGCTGACCACCTCAGCGCCTTGGGCCCTCTGCTCAGACCTCACCATCTCAACGAGCCTCCCCCGGCACCCCCACAGATAGGCCAGCCTTCTCCCCGCCGCACACGGTCTCCCTGACTCCGCACTGCTTTTCTTTTTCTCAGGGCATTCACTACCTTCTGCCATTTTCTAATTTATTATGTTTACTGTTTATCTTCCTCGTTCCACGTCTGCTAGAGTTTAAGCCCTTTGTGCATTTAGACCGGTGACTGACACATAGTGGGCACCCAATAAATACTTGTTGAATGCCTGAATGAATTCCATCATTACTGATAGGAGAAACTTCTGGATACAGATGGTGAGGCTAGAATACGGACTCTCTCTCCCCTTTACCTAATGAAACAGTAAATGCCCACATCCTCAGGTGTCAGATCAGATGGGGCTGAAAGAGTGTGTTCTGGAGCAGTGGAAAGAACACAGGGTTCGGAGCCACACTGGAGGTGTGACTCCCTGCTTGGACCTGACCAGCAGTGCCTGTCAGAGTGCTGGGCACAGCCTAGACAGTCAGCACATGTAAAATGAAAGGGGGGAGGGATGGACTGACACACATATGGTCAACTGACAGTCATTGTCACCCTTCAGGTGGAAACTCAAATGCCACATCTCAGAGCCATTGCATGATCTCACTAGATGGAGTTGTAGCTACTAGAATAACCCAGCTCAGAAAAGGCTAATTGGTGATGAGAAGAGGGTCTTTAGTGGAGGACCACATGGCTCTTTGCTTTTCACTGAACTAAGCATTATTATTGATAATTTGGTTAGGACACAGAAGATCATATGTATACACTGTAAAACTGGGAGAAAGGGCATATCATAGAATCAAATTCCACAAGGATCTCACATACCCAAATGCATGCCCAGACAATTTGCCTAGAAAGGAGTTTAAAAAGTACATCTACATAGAAAGTTAATTCATCCTGCATCTTTAAAAATTCCAAAAACACATGCATGTCTACCCTGCTTGAGACATGGCTGAACCTTTTGGGAAGCAATACAACAACACACGGAAGGGACTATAAAATGTTCTTGCCCTTTAACCCAATTAGCTCAGTCCCGGGAATTTAAGAAACAAACAACCATAAACGATCATGGCAGCATTATCTCTAATAGCAAGACACTAGAGACAACAAAATGCACACGAGAGATAAGAAGGTAATCACAAACCAATACCGGGAAGGGCATTAAAATGACAGCTGTGCAAATCGGGCAGCAGAGGGGCAAAATATCGGCCACATGATGATGGACAAGCAAGGCAGGGTCACGGGAGACTGGCCAACCACCGGGAACAAAGAGGTGCTGCCCATGGACAGACAGGAGGGCCTCCCAGGGGTGACGTGCAGTTGGGCTCGGTTCTTGGGATTATGGCTGGATTTTCTTTTTTGGCTTTGGCTTTCCTCAAATTCTGTTTTGTATTTTAAACACAAATGGAAAAGAAGATCTCAACCAGCTGGAATGTTGGGCTGAAATCAATAAGATGAAATGGAAGAGGGATAAATGCAAAATCCTGTATTTCATTTAAGAAATATATCTAAGAGCACACATTTGAAGGGCACCTGGGTGGCTCAGTCGGTTAAGCTTCTGCCTTCAGGGTCCTGGGATCAAGCCCCGTGTCGGGCTCTCTGCTCAGTGGGGAGTCTGCTTGTCCCTCTGCCCCTCCCCCTGCTCGTACTCTCTCTCTTTCAAATAAATAAATAAAATCTTGAAAAAAAAAAAAGAACACACACTTGAATGGGGGTGTGTGTGAATAAGAGCTGCTGAAAGGAAAAGGGGAAGGAAAAAGGAAACAAAAAGAAGGACCCTACTAAAGCCTGGAACCGGGACGGCATCGTGGTAGGCCAGTATGACCCCCACAACAACTGCATAAAGGACAAGGTGGGGGACATTATAAACTTGACCAATGTCCTCTAATCTAACAAAGACTGAAGTCGGAATCTGAATTTTGTGTCAGTTTCTCTGCTCCAAGACCTATGCTCCTCTTGTAACACTGGGGACTACAGGGACGAGTACTGTGTTAGTGAGAAGGAGCGAGCAGAGGAAAGGCTGGCGGCCGTACACTCCACGGGAGACAGTGCTACCGCAGGACAGGCTGGTACAGGGTTAGGCCCCTTGACACATGCCAGCGGCAGAGGAGACAGCCTGCTCTAGTGTGTGCCCCTCGGACCCTTCCTAAAGCACCCGTCCAGCCTTGAACCCTATCTTTTAGGGACACGACCATAGAAGAGTAGCCAGGACAGTCGGAAGTCTTAGGATTAACTGAGAGATGCTGGATGCCTTGCTGCTTTACTCCCATGATGTTCTGTAGCCCTCGAAACACCCTGGCAGGTAGCTATTAGGCCCCCATTTTACAGAGGAGATAGCTGAAGCTAAGAGAGGTTCAGCACTTGCTCAAGGTCACGTGCTAGGAAGTGGTGGGCAGAATTCGAACACAGGGCTAAGTCCAGAAGCCCCACTCTTTCCCGTGTAGCCTCCCTCATGTGAAAATGGTAAAGCGGAATTTGAACTACTTATTAGTTGGTGAAGAGACATGATTGCCCCCTTCAACTCAGCAAAGGGCTGTGAGGAGAAGCGTTCTGTGTCACTTCAGAGGAGAGAATCTCAATGACCTTAGAAGCCTCAGGGAAATAGATTTTTAGCTCAACAGAAGAACGTCTCAGTGACAGTAATAACTGGATGGACTCTTGGGTAGGAAGATGACTCTCCCATCCCTGGAGGTATTCAAGCACGGTCTAGAAAGGCATTTGCTTATAGTGGATGGGTGATCTGGGTAGAGGACCTCCAAGTTTGCTTTTGACCCGGAAGTTCCACGAGCCTAACGAAGCCGTTTGGCACAAACTGATCAATCCCTTCGAAAGTAGTGATGAAAGTATCTGTTGACATGTCTACTTGCAGATATAAAAGTAAAAATTAGGTAAACACATTTGTCCAGAGAAAACTAAACACAGAAAATGAAATGGATTCTGCTGGAAATGCTTACAGGTTAAGCCTTTATTTTCTGAAAACAAGAAACCAAACTCTGGGGAAATGTGCAATCTCAGAAATAATCAAAGAAAATATAATGAGGTACTGGTTTTCACCTAGTAAGTTGGCAAAATAATTTAAAACATGGTCACACTCATTATATGTATCAAGAATGTTAAAAAAAATGTCATTCCTTTTGACTCAGGTAAAACAACCTTAAGAAAATGATAGAAAATATAAAGGGAAAAAAACTATGCACACAAAAATCTTCCCCTGAGTTTTGTGTATAAACAACCTAAAAGACAAGGAAGGGCAAATGGGCAGCTGGGTGGTGGGGCTGGGGCTGAAGCTGGCAGGGGAGCCGGAAGGCGGGGAGGAGTCGGCTTGGTGTGGCGGGGAGAGCCCATGAGCACCGAGTGCTATGGGATAAGCATAAGCAGTCCGGAGGGCCGAACGCAGGTGTGAAAGCCAAGGCCACCGTGTAAGGGTTCAGAGCAGGTTGGAGACTGGGCCGGGGGACCCAGGGGAGAACTTGAATGGGTGTGGGGAGAGAAGAGGAGAGGAATGTCAGCTCTCACCCTGCGGCCCTTTATCCACTCTGGCCTGGCGCTTTCATTACATTCTCAGTCTTTCTAACAACCCCACAATGGGACGTTAGTTCCTCCATTTTGCAAATGAAGCAGCTGGTGTTCAGAAGGAGGACTTAACTCAGGTCAGGTGAGGCAGTCAGGGTGAGAGTTGAGAACTGAACTTGAATGCGGTGACCTCCAGACTCAGGCTCCCGCTACCTCCCTCGCTGGGCCCGTGTGCAGCAGAGCCGTTCAGGAGCTGGCAGCCCTCCGCCTTAGCCCCACAGCCCAGCAGATGGCTTACTCCACTACAGCTTGACGTCCGTCCACTTGGTGGGTGTTGGAAAGGATGGCTACGTTTCACGGAGCAGCAGGGAAACATGATAAATGGAAAGGGAAGGATGCAAACCTGATCATATGCTATGATCACAGGGATGCAAAATACATACTCAGGCCTTGAAGAAGAGACTACATGACACATCGCCATGCTTGCAGTAGCCCATTTTGGAATGTTTTCCCCTATTTTTCCAAAAATTTCTGTGCAGTGGCTTTTGTTTATAACTACAAAAGCAAGTCATAATTTGAAATGCATCCAAGAAGTCCATGAGCACAGAACGGTCACTCACACACGTTCCTCTGCCAGAAAATAAAAACAAGCCACATCTTTCAGGTTCATCTGGTAACCGAGAAACCTGTTGCCAGGACTTCTGAAGACAGTGCCCAAACCCCATCCATCCAGGCTCTGCCAACTCTGTCCTGACTCTCCTTCCTCCACGACTCCCTGGCCTGTCCCACGGATTGAAAGAAAGAACCTAAGTATGAAAGCGAGGGGATGCTCGTTCAGGCCTAAACGGAAAGTCACTTTCTGCGTTGTGTCCAACTGAACGGCACTGGGTGATGAGGAAAGATGAGTGAGCAAGCTTTGGGGCGGAGCCTCAGCCATTTAAAAGGAAATGTGTTCTGTTCCAGGTATCCTCGGGCACTTGAGAAGGAGCATGTCTTTTTATGTAGGAAACACTCTTGGTCCTTCATTAAAGCAGGTCTTCTAATGACTTCTACTGGACTGATACTATTCAAGACAGGCGCTTGTGTTCAAATACACGTTCCCAGCCCATCTCAAACCTACTGACTCAAGCTCACAAAGCCATGGCCCAGAAGTTTGTATTTTAAGCCTCAGCAAACTCTTAACACTGGACACGTTTGGAAACTCTTTACTACACACAATGAATCTGAGTTTTGTGTATGTATTTGAAGGTCATAAAACTGTGAAACCTTTTAAATGGTACTATAGTTCCTTCAAATGGCTTGATTAATGAGACTGATTTCCCCCGATTACTGAGGTTGGGTCTCTCTAAATATACCTTGAAATGACTATCCTAGAGTCTCAGCCCAGGCCTTTAACGTCCATGCAGCTTTCAGGGAAGAGGTAAGAGGGCGGGTTTTGCACAGACCTGGATTCTGACCCGGCTCCACTGCTGACAAATCTGAGACCTTGACCGACACATTATTTAACCTCTTCTGAGCCCATTTCTTCATTTGTGCAGGTATACGAAGGACGGCCTTGCCCCGTGTCACAGTAACAGGGCACTAGGCACACAAGAGGCTCAAAGCCACTCAGTTAACTAGGGTATGAAGCTCTCCCGACTTCCCATCAGAATTGGCTCTATGTCCTTCCTTGTCACATCCCCTTTTGACTTTACTCTGCCTTACAAGCTAAAAGTTACTAACATCTGTGTGGCTCTTTGAGATTTCCAGAGTCCTTTTCCCAGATATTACCTGCAATGCTCCCCACAACAACCCTGAGTCAGGGAGCATTCTCTCCACTTCAGTTTTATTTGTTTACTTATTTATTTATTTAAAAGATCTTATTTATTTATTTGAGAGAGAGAGGCAGCGAGAGAGGGAACACAAGCAGGGGGAGTGGGAGAGGGAGAAGCAGGCTCCCCGCTGAGCAGGGAGCCCGATGCGGGGCTCGATCCCGGGACCCTGGGATCATGCCCTGAGCCGAAGGCAGACGCCTAACAACCGAGCCACCCAGGCAACCCCACTATCTCCACTTTAAAAGAAATGAGCCCCAGAGAGGCCAAAGGACCTTGCCAGAAGAAAAGTCAGGATTTGAACACAGACCCCAGAATTTTTCACACCCTGTTCCTTCCCTACTACAGGCAATGTACATTTCACAAAGCACTCTCACATCTCACAGCGTTTTAAAATATATTTCCCCCACTAACCTAAAAGCACCTATAAAGCGGGTACCATATGGTAATAGTTTTTGAAGGGAAACGCACACAGCTTCTGGGTGTCTGCGTCTTCACCATGGTTAGGGAGAAAAGGGGATGAGCTCGAGAGGAACGCACACTTTTCCCTAGTCTCTTATACACTCCGCACTATTCATGCCCACGCCATTGAAATGAACCCATTTTAATAGCATAAATTTATCGAACACTGCTACCAAGTGTCACGAACTTTACTCATGGAACGAGCTAAACTGTGTTAAACACTTAGAAAAGTCCTGACATATGTTATCTGTTTTATTATTTAATTATTCAAACAGCCTGTGAGGTAGACATTATTTTCCTCATTATACTGATAAGGATTCTGAGAAGTTAAGCAGTCAGCCCAAGATCGCATTGCTGGTTTGTGGAAAGTTGGGGGAATGCCATAAAAGGAAATTCACATCTACACACCCTATTATCAAGCATACAGTATTTCACCTTACAAAGGATTCTTTTATTTACTAAAATAAAGTTCCTCAAAGAGGCAGCCACCTCCCCTACTTATCCCAGTGACCCTGACCTTTTGCTTACAGACCTTCAATGGTCTCGTGGATAAAAGCATTAGAGAAACCAGAGGCCAAAGTTTTCCAACAATGCCTAAAAGCCAATAACCAGAAATGAAGAAAATAACAATTGGCAACATTTATTGAACACTTTATATATAGGTAAAGAATTCTTATAGCAACTCTTCAAGGTAGATATCATCTCCTTTTTACGGAACAGAAAACGGAAACTCAAGAGGTTAGGTTAAGCCCAAAGCAAGCAGGGGAGCCAGGCTTGGAACCCAGGCGCTCAGCCCCAAACCCCTGCCATTTCCAATACACCATGCTGACTTCACAGGCATTACAGAAAGTGCAAATCAACAGGAAGACCGACTGTGGTGTGCCAGATTGTGCGCCAGGCACCTTAGCGAAGCAGTTGCTGAATGAGATAAAAATTATGTAACTTGAAAGATCATCTGAGATATAAAAGGATAAACAAACTGACACGAGGTGACGTTGCCCCCTACTTCCTGAGGGTAACGTTGGACCACATCTCACATTACCGCCCGCTACACCCTTTTACAGAGATGGATTCAATTTATCAAGGAAGCTGGATCTCAGATCATCTTGAGTGAGAAAGGTGTCTGGTCCTAGATCTGTCCTTTGAAGTAAGAGAAAGTAATTTGGTTTCGAGACAGCCCTTCAGATCTGCAGACAGCAACCACACCCCTTATGAATTTCCTTGCTTTCAGCCTGAATGTTCTGTCCTTCAAAGGACACTGGTCACCTCCACTGTACACTTGATATCCTTAAATAAATGAGGATAATGATTGTCTACATCAAAGAATTAATGAAGCTTTATTATAGAACAAAATAGAGGAACAGAGATAGAAGTCCTTGAATGGTAAAAATATTAGTTCAAGTTCTCAGTCAAGTGATAGGCAGCTCAGAGACACTTTATCCCCCTCTGAAAAGACAGCGCTTTCCCCGTCCCCAGAATGACGCTGGCGCCAGGTTGCTGCCTGAGTCTCAGCAAATCCGTCTGACTTCTTTGGAATGGGGAGTCCGAGTTCAGGGCAAGCCGATGACCCTGGAAACCTGCTGGCTCCCTGCCCACATCCCACCATGCGCGGTGGGGTCTGATCTGGACAGCACCGTCGCCCGCAAATCACAAGCCACGCAAGGAAAACGATAAGGCTTTATGAAAAATCCAAAGTTTATTGCAAATTGTATTTTGCTTCCCTTCGTTCTTCATTTTTACAGGATTTATTGATATCCATGATTTTTTCACAGATGTACTTGTTGACTTTGGAGAGTCTCTGTGCAATTTCAGTTTCATCCACAGTTTCTTGTGCTATTCTGTCATACAAACACTCTAGACGGGAAAAAAACAAGATGGCCGAGGATTAATGGTGGATTGGAGTACAGTCTTTTAAGGGGGCAAAAAGAAAACGTGCCTCCTGACATACCTCCCAAATACCAATTCTCGTGTCTGGCATGGCTGTATTTTTAAATTTTCATCACAAGTGTACTTAGGAAAAAATAGATATAAACCGTAAGTTTACACTTTGAAAATAACGATACAACACCCATGTGCCCACTACCCAGCTTAGTAAGATATTATCGGTCCTTTCGAAGCCCCTGGATGCCCCTCCCCAACCCACCGTCACCAGAGGGAAGCCCTCTGCTGAAGTTTTTCTTTTCATCTTATCACATATGTATACATTCTTAAATAGCCTATTGTTTACTCTTCCCTGTTTTTCAACTGTTTCACAAGGGCATCCACACCTTCTATATATCGTTCTGACTTTCTGTTTTTCACTCAACATTACGGTTTCGTGATTTAGCTGAGCGAAGTGTGCAGCTGCC
Organism: Ursus maritimus; assembly: GCF_017311325.1. Lineage (NCBI taxonomy): Eukaryota > Metazoa > Chordata > Mammalia > Carnivora > Ursidae > Ursus > Ursus maritimus. The sequence continues at coordinate 65,532,688 of NW_024423564.1, read as the reverse complement.
GCTCGCTCACTTCCGCTGACGGGTACCACTCTCTTGAAACGGCTATTCCCACATTGGCTGAGCCATTTTGCTGTCAATGGATACTTGGGTTGTTTCCAGTGTTCTGCAACGACCAACACACGGACAACACCCCCGGCGTGCGTCTCGTGAGAGCACGTGCAGGAAATTCTCCGGCCAGCCTCCGTGAACTGCCGAAGGCTAGGCTGTGTGCATACCCGACCTCACTAGGTGAGGCCTGGGGAACCGCTTCCCGAGGGCTGATTGGCGCTCCTACCAGGAGAGCACGCAAGTCCTGGTTGCCCGTATCTTCAAAAGCACTTGACAGTGTCAGGATATTAAGGTTTTGACAGCCTGGTGGGTGTGAAGTGGCATCTCATTGTGGTGATTACTAATGAGGCTGAGGACGGCCACTCTTACGGAGTCTGACATTTGCAATGTGATGAGGCCAACAGCGAGCCCCAGACAAGGTCTCACAAGGAGCCTGACCTCAGCCCGCTTCCTAGCCTGGGGGCCTGAGGCAAATCATTGCCCCAGATTCCTCACCTCATAACCAAGGACAACAAACCACAGGTTCTCCTTTTTAAGGCTGCGTGAAGCACGCGAGATAAACATTTTGCAAGCTTTCTTCAAACCATAAGGAACCTCTGTGGGGTTGTTACGAGTATTTTATGTAGCTACAACTGTTTGTTGCCAGGGCCTAGCAGAGAGCTTGCGGAGGGGCAAGGTTAAACGAATATATGTTAAGTGAATGAGTGAATATTTTTCCAGGGAAACCCGGGGGACTTGAGGGGACTAGAGGTGTGCATGGGGAATGTACCACTGGGGTACATGATCATGGGCAAGAATTTTAACTTCTTTGAACCTGTGCTTCCTGACCTATAAGACAGGAAAGATGACCCACTCTTAAGGAATTGCTATGGAGGGTAAACAAAATCTTGTCTACCAGGCCAGCCCACAGTAGGTAGTCCTATTGGAGATGCAGAATGTCAGCACTCCAAGGGACTGCAGGGCCTACGACGTGCTCATCCCTCCACTGGCAAGAGAGAAGGCAGAGGAAGGAGGTGAATATAGGCAGAGTCCGCTGCTGCTGCCCCCAATGCCAAGCCCTTCCTGGGCGTGCGGTCAGCCTGCTTCCTGGTGCCGTCCACGCTGCAGGGCATGTGCCATAGGCGTTCTGTGTCCGGGGCACCCTCCCCTCCCCACTGAGAAGGGGTTTGCACAGAGAAGACTTTGAAAGCTTTCGGTTGACCTCCACTGTTCCCTGACCACTCTCAAGCCCGCTAATCTCCACTTTATCTTGTCTTGGCCTTTCCACAGGGACTGAGACAAGAAGGTAGGAGCCCCATTTCTCTCCAGTCCTGCCTTCTGCTGGGTCCACCTGTAATTCCCTCCCACAGATCAGTGTCTTCGATCATCTTGTCCCTGGCTCCAACCTTCAGCTGTCTAAAACCTTACTCATTCTTCCAGATTCAGCCTCCCTGGGACGTCTCAGACTGAACTGGGAGACCCCACTGTGCTGACAGCCTCTGTGCTCCCGCCAGCTCTCTCTCTCTCAAAGCACTGACTGCGGTCTCATAAAACTGTGACCAGTGTCTCCCCCCTGGACATTCCATCTCCAGCCCTGGGCCAGGAGGAGGCAGAGACTCACACTGAATCAAGTGAGGGAGGCAACCTGTGCTGAGAACCATTTCGAAGTTCAGGGGTTCGGATCTGGCTCTTGCCCTAAGTGCTGTGCAACCTCTAAGTGGGAAGCCCTCTGGGTCTCAGGTTTACCATCTGTGAAAGTAGGATGGCAAACCTCATAATCCAAGGAGATTCTTCCAGTGCCTAAATCTTTAGCCGTCTGGAAGGCAGTAGGTTGGGAAAGAGGCTGAGGAGAGAGAAAGGGATGGAGAAAGAGGGTGGATGCAATGGCCCTTGGAGCCCTGACAGGGGTCACAGAAGAGGCAGGAAGAGAAAGGGGTGAATGGAGAAAGGTTTACAAGAGTCCTCCCTGGAATCCCAACTGTTCTTGTGTCCTGGGGGCAAGAGCACTGCACGGCCCCTCAGGTTGATTAAAAGGCTTTGTTAGACTCTAGATATTAATCACCTGCACTTGCCGGGAATGTCTCCCTCTGCGAGGAAGCATTTGAGATTATTGCTTAATTAACAAGGTTTATAACAGCGCTAATGTGTCCTATTAAAAAAGTTATAAAAATTAACCAGAACTCAATGCTGCGGCTCATTTAGAAAACTCAGACACTCTGCAAAAGGTCATTTGACCTTAATAAGGTTTAACTGTCATTCTGGAGCTTATCATTAAAGCAAGACTCTCCTATAGCCCTCCTGTTTCCCGCGTTCTAAAACAGTGTCAGCGCTCACCCATCCCCCTGCCGTCCCGTAAGGAATGACTTTAAAATCAAAGAGATGAGAAAATCCTCATGAGCATCAAGGATTGTCATTTTTATACGGCAAACGAGACTAAATGTGGTAAAAATCAAATTAACACAAGCAGTCTCAATCCACAAAGAGCTTGCATGGGAAGGACCAGTCCAATGCGATCTGGAGGAGCTCAAAGAATTAGGCTAAAAATGGTGAATGTATGGTGGGCTAGGGGACAGACTTGAAACCTGCCTGGTGGTAGAAACGAAAGAACCAATGCTGGCAAGACAAGAAACCTCTGGAGACAAGAAAGTCTGAAAGCCTAGTTCTGCCTGGCTCTGATCTAACCAGTTGTGTGGCCTTGGACAAGTCATTCTTCCTTTCCATTCACGCGCATGGGAAGCATTTCTGGGCTCTAAGGGGTTGTGGCTAGAGCACGCCCCTGGGAGGCAAAGATACAGTAAAACGAGAATAGAGGTGGGCACGAAGGGCTCTGGGACACACAACCCAAGTGTCCACCCACCATGAGAGGTCAGAAAGGCTTCCTGAGGGGAGGTTCTCCTAGGCAGGTCTGGGTGGTTAGAAGCAGCTAGGCAGGCAAAGCGGCACGGGCACAGGGCGGCTAGTATGACCTGTGGTCCAGGCGCCAGGGATGGCGTTTACAAATTCCCTAACGAGGGAACAAGGCTTGCTCAGGGAGTACAATGGTTCATGAGGGCAAGAACTCTGGGGGCAGACCGCTGAGAAATAAAGCTGGAGCGCTGGCCAGGGGCCAGGTTCTAAAGGTACTTTCGTGATACGTTAAGAAGCTTACCTTTTAATAATGGGCGCCATGGACTGGCTGTGACGGGGTGGTGGTGACAGGATCATGTGTGGTTTCTGAAAGATCACTCTGGTTACATAATGGGGAGAGGAGTCTGGAAGCTGCTGGAGTCGTGTAGTGGGGCACGGAGAGCAGTGGGTGGTTTAAGACGTATCCGGGGGAAGAACAGACAGAACGAGGCACGCGGAGGAGGCAAGCGTGACGCATCTCTGGGCCCCTGGCCGGCGGTGCCCTTCCCCAAGACAGGGGAGACGGAGGGGTGCAAGGCCGTGGGGTGAGGAGAAAGGAGCGGGCAGGGAGGCGTGCAGCTGTGCCACATCACGCGGGCGTCTGAGAGGAGACGGCCAGCGGGCCCCGAACTCACGGCTGGGGACCTCAGCAGCGCGGACCACCGAGCCGGAGAGAGATTCGGGAGCGCCGTTCGCTGAGTCAGCGGCTGTTTACGGAGCACTCGCTCCCTGCCCTGGACAGGACGCTCACCAAGCTTACATTCTAATGGGTGTGGGGGAGAGGTAATTAAGTACCCAGTAAGGAGCAGACAAGCAACGCCAAGCAGAGACGTTCTGTAGGGGCTGCTGACGTGCCGGAGAGCGACAGAAAGGCTCCCGCAGCCTGGGCTGCTGGGGAAGGCCTTCCTGGATGGCCAGCAGGAGGCACGGTGTGCGGGGCAGACGGCGAAGAAGAGGAAAGAGGCCCCTGTGGTTAGAGCACAGTGGGAAATGGGAGGGCAGAGGGGTCCCCAGAGGCCAGGTCACCAGCCATGAGCCAGGACAAGGAGTGTGGATTTCAGCCTGGGCCGTGGGTGCACAGAGCGCCGGGCGCACAGGGGGAAGTGAGATCAGCTGGGGGAAGCTCTGCGGAGCGAGAGAGAGGACGCTGTGGGGACAGAGGCCAGGAGAGCCGAAGAGGAGCCCACAAAGGGGATGAGAAGCCAGGGAGGTGGGAGGCAACAGAACATGCAGGATGGTTTCTTAGAAAGGGAGGAGTGGTTGTGTCAGACAGTCTGGGGAGGAGGTGAAGCACGGGGAGTGGACTTGGAGAGGAGCAAGTCTGTGGGAAACGAGGTAAGAACAGACGAAGTCGAAGGCTGCGAGTGGACACCAGACAGCAGGGGCATTACAAGTGAACACAGGCAGTGAGTGCAGACAACCCTTTCAAGAAAGCTGGATGTGGAAAGGGAAAGAAGGACGTGGCAGCAGCCAGGTGGTAGGCATGGCCTCTAGGGAGTGTTTTATTTGTTCTCATAAGTGAGGGGTCAAAGTCTATTTAAATGATGCTGGGTAGGAAGCGGGAGCACGGGAGCATAACTGGCGGAACGAGGTACTTAGGAAGGCAGGTGGGCTGGGATCCAGGTGGAGAGAATGGCCAGCCCCCAATAAGAGAAGGAAACTCCTCTTTTGGGCCATGAGGCAGAAGAATGGAGGGTACGGTTAAGCCTATAATGAAGTCTGCAGTTCAGAGCTGTGGGAGTTCCTTTTCTCTATGAAGGAAGAGGCAAGGCCATCTTCTGAGAAAGACGGAGGTGTGGACTATCATACTAGGAAAAGCAGAGAAGGTTTAAAAAGGGCTTGGGAAATGGAGGAGTAAATCAGTGAGGAAAACCTGGGGCGGGGGGGGGGTTGGCAGGTGGGGCTGAAGACCTGAGTCTGGGATGGCCCCACGGCACACAGCTGAGCGGTGCTGTAGACGGTTCTGTGGCACTGGGGGCCAGGTTAGCGGCACAGGACATCATCTGAATGGGGTTTAAGGAACAGTCAAAATGTCTCTGTGGGCCACTGGGTAGCCAGGACAAGGACGGCGATCCTGGCTTTACAGATGGAGACACCAAGCATCTGCTTGGTACTGGCGCCGCACTAGGCTTGGGAAACACAGGTGAACATAGTATGTATGACCCAGGGTAAGCTCAAAGCTAAACCAAAGCAGAGCTGCGGCTCGAATCCAGGCTTTCGATACCTGGTTCCTATTTCGACCTGCCATCGCCCTGCACCGGGAGTGGACGGGAGAGAGGCTACAGGCTGGGGAGCACTGAGAGACTGTGAACTTCGGCGATGTGGTCATCATGGGGTCACGTCGGCTCCACGCAGGCAGCACAGTCGTCAACAAAGAATGGTGACTTCTTTCATAGTTGGAACATAACTATGTCCAAGCTACAATCCTACCCTTTCAGTTGCCTGAAGAGGGAAGTTTTCAGCTGAGGAAACTCAGACATGGAGGGGAAGCGACTGACAAGAAATCACACCAAGGGTCAGTCAGGGGATCAGCTTGCCGCTCTCAGTGATTCACTTGTTCAAACTTCATTTATTGAGCTCCTACTGTGTGTCAGGCCCTATGCCAGGCAATGAGGACGTGGAGATGAATCAGAGAAGGTCAGACTCGTGCCTGAAGCAGGCACACGGCAGATGATTTTAGACCACAACATGACAATGGTGGGCCAGCCAGTCACTGGAAGGCATCTGGGACCTGCTGAGTCACCTTCCAACAAGTATAATGGAATCAGAGGTCGGTCACCTAGCCAGCAGGGCAGGACTGTGTCCCTAGGAAGGCCTCTTTCTCAAGGAGACATCCCAACTCAGGACCCACCATTTCAGACAGCAAGCAGATTAAAGGTTACCTGCCTGTCTGAAAATAAGTGGCTGCCTGACTCAATGGGTCATGAGTCAGCCGGGCAAGGAGGGCAGCTGAGCTAGAACAGAATAAGCCCCACACCAGAGTCAGGGCGGCATGGGCCTGAACCTTACGGCTTCGACCTCAGCCTGAGCACTGAACCTCACTGAGTCCTGCTTTCTTGACCTCTAAAACATACCCTAACTCTGGCCGTGTCCCACCACTCCCACTCCTATAGCCTTAGTCCATGGCACCATCGTCTGACCCGAGACCACGGCATGAGTGTCCTGACTGATCTCCCATCTGGTCACTCACGATCTGCAGACCCCACTGCCCCTCTCCTGTGAGTCCAGTAGACTTAAACTGTTTCGTGTGGCCTTCGCGGCCCTCGAGACCCGCTCTCGCCCACCTCCCTGACCTCACTCTCCCCTCACTTGTGACCCTGTGGCTGTCTGGAGCTTCCTCACCCCTTGAGCGTGCTGGCCTCAGCACCTGTCGTACCACCCCTCAGACCTCCAAGGGCTGCCTCCTCCGCCTCCAGTCCCCAGCCTCTTCAAGCAGGCCTGCTCCAACCACCACGCCGAACGCGGCCCTCTTTGTCCTGCCATAACATGCGATGATGCTTCACCACCTTCATCGGTACCTGAAATTATCCGATGTATTTGTTGTCTGCCCTAGAACCTGGCATGGGGCCTGCTCAAAATGTACATGTGCATGGAGGTTACTTTCTTCATTGAAACATGGCAGCTGGACACTTAGAGACTAGCGGTCAGGAGCACTGCTTCTGAGGCCCAATGCACTGACCCTCTTCCCCAGGAATCAACCCTTCCTCGATGTTCCAGCTCGGGGTCTGCTCCCCTCCTGAGGCCTCCCTCTCTCACGCTTGCGACCTGAACTGTACTGGCGTCCACATTTCATCTCCCTGTTAAATGTGAGCTCCTCTGGGATAAGGTCCATACCTGCTCTTAGGTCCCGCGCCCAGCTGGGGCCTGGCACGGAGAGGCTCCAGTGTTTGCTGACCTGAACTGTGTCTGGTACCTTCCTGACAGAGTACAGGACGGCACATCAGTCGTTGCGTTTGTACCACAGTGACCTACCTCTGACAATGCTTAGTTTGTGAGGCGAGAGGGGTGGCTTAGGGACCGCATCTTTCTTTTTTTTTGTGGCAACTCCTGTGACACTTCTGTTCTTCAGAACATCTGTTCCCCAAATCATGACTGCCAAGTTCTTTGTGTACTTGGAATCTCCTTGGGTGACTTGTAGCTGGTGCCACTTCTCCTCGTCAACCCAAATCCCGCTTCCCAGATGGACCTGAAAGGGATAAGAACACAAGCACCTGTGTCGTCGGACAGACTGGCAGTTGGAAACTTCTCTTGTCCTTTAAAAGACATTGCTGCACGACTACAAGGGACTCACTCCATAAATACTGCCTTAACTTCATGTAAGGAAATAATGCTTATTTACTAAATACCTGTAATGCACCAGGCCTTATCCCAAATCTTCATGGCAACCCTGGAAGGAAGGTATTGAGACACTATTTTCATCTCAGATGGAAAAACTGGGTTGAGAAAGGTGAAGCCAGTTGCCAAAAGGCACTTGAATCTTAAGTTGTAGGGCTGGGATTCTAGGCTGTACTCATAACAAGGCTGCTCGGAGCTTGACCAAATCTCAGGAACACATACGTTTAACTTCTCTCCGTTACGCTTCAGAAAGACCTCTCTGCCTTTCCCGTGAGCAAGCTGGGACACGCATCCTGGCACGGCGCTTCTCCACAGTAGCACACATGGGGGTCCCCTGGGGCTGTAAAAATCGCCTGTGCCTGGGTCCCCTTCCCAGGGATTGGGATTTATAACTCTGGGTGGCGCCTAGGGACCAGGATCATTGAAAGTTCCCCAAGTAATTCCACATACAGCTAAATCTGAAAACCACCGCTGGCTGGAGCGGGGCATGCAGCTGCCAGGCTCCGCCATCAATCAGAGCGTTTGTGCAAGTCCCTTCCCACCTCTGCTTCAGTTTCCCGTGAACCGAATTGGGAAAAGGGTATTTCATCTCTGAGTTCCTTCTGGCTCAGAACATATACGGTTTTCACAAATCAGACAGAAGCACGGTATCCTCAGTCTGAGTCTGATGGCACACATTACGAACATAGTCTAATGTTCCCTAAAAGGGAAGCACTCAGAAAGTTTTAGGACAGTGTCGGTAAATGTAAAGGACTCAGAATGAGCTAGCAATGAACTACAGGTATTCAAATTGTTTCTCTTTCTGGCTCTTTTAACAACTCAAGCACCATTTGCTGATATTATCATTAAAAAAAACTGAGTTTTGACTTTGACATTGCCGTTTATGTTGTGTTTCTAACGAGTCTGTGGAGGGTGGAAACGGCCTCTGTGGGGAAGGAGGGGAGGCGGCTACTAATGAGCTAAACTCCCTAAGGGTAATGAGAGGGCTCTGCCGAAAGTCCTTGTCTGCAGCAAGACCTGTAGGTCATCACCATCACGCGGTCAGGAGACCTCTCGGGAGACAGCTGCACACGCACCCGAACTGATGGCAGACTGGCAAGAATCGTTGTTCAAAGACGACTCAAGATCTTCCTACTGAAGACTGGCTTGGAAAAGAAGGTGGGTACACAGACGGGAAGACAGGTCACTCAGCAACACTTCTTTACCAGTTACCGATGTCTTCCAATCATTAACAAACAGAAACAAAAACAAAAACAACCCAGCAACACAGCCCACCCGTGAATGCCGGTGAGTAACAATCCTCCCGGCCTCGTCTGCCTTTGCTTCCTTCTGCTCACAAGATCACTCAGCTCTCTGCAGGCCTGCTATCAGAAACCAGATCCACCCGGCCTTCCTGTGCTGCAAACCTCAGAACTGCGAATCTGCGCATAGGGCTCGGGAAGATAAGCCACCCTGCACCCTGGAAGGGAGATGTGCTGCCTGGGGCCAGCTGGGCAACAGGCATCAAGGTCAAGTCTGGCCTTTCCTCCGCAGTCTGAACTGCAGGTGGGCAGTCTGGGTGCCCGATCAGGCATGCTGGGGACAAGTTTCCTGCTGCTCCTTGCTGGCCCCAAGTCGCCTCCCCTGATGGCACTCTGAAGCTACCCTCACAGCTTCCTGACGTAGGGGAAAAAGAAGGAATCTGAATTAGATTAAATTCAGAATCAGAAAACCTTTGGAAGTCTGCTTCCGTCTTTTAAAGATCTCTCTTCTTTTCTACCCTGGGCCTTGCTTTCCTATAATCCTTTAATTTACTATTCTTAAAAGAGAGATGGCCGTCATTTTAGCCAATGTTCTACTAGATAAGGGGGACACTAATTTTTTTCAAGTACCTGGATTGTACCCTCAATTTGTTTAATCCTCATAATGACCTTAGGAGATGGAAATAGAAGTTATTATTCCCACTTTACAGACATGAATCGAGATTCCAAAGGACAAAATTACCTTTCTTAATACATACCAGCAGTACATTTTGGGATCAAGATTCAACCCAAATCTGTATGACTGTGGAGCCCATGTTCCCCAGGCCTTCCTCCTGCTGCCAGTGTCACGGTGCTGACGATGTGGTGGAAATATAGGCTATCTATCGCACCGATATTCTAGTGGGTTTCTTTTCGAGCTTTCCTGTGCTGGCCCAGACGCTTCCCTTGCTGGCCCCCACCGCAGGGCACTACTGCAGATGGGGAAACCAGAAGAAGCCATGGGCTGGCCTTTCTGCCTCCAGTCCCTGCTCCCTCCAACCCACCCTCTAACCGCTGCCAGATAAGTTTCCCTCAAACACGGCTCTCCTTCTTTGACTAGCTGACTTCCAGTCTTTCAACTCTGTGTTTCTGTGTGAACGCTCTGGAATCTTGAATGGCTCCCTGTTTACTATCACATCAATCCAATCTCCTCAGTCAGCTTTAGAGGCCCTCTAGAATCCTCTTTCCATTCAACCTCCTAGGCTTTATTTCCCTGCTATAGCCATCACAATGGAGCTGCCAAACTCCTTCCCTGCCTTCTACTTTCAGTGTGTGGTCACAAAGATGGGCACTGGAGGCTCCAGCCCCAGCGGGGAATCCTGACCCTGTTACCTACTAGCTGGGAATCTTGGGCTAGCCACTTGACCTCTCTGAGCATCAGGTGGAGAAGAGGCAGAACACCATTGACTTCACAGAGCTGTTCTGAGGATTATACGACATAACACGAATCCGATGTCGGGGACAGCACACATTCAGTAACTGTTACTCCCTTTGCCTTCTCCACCCACCGCGCTGCCCCGCTGCCCCCAGCCCAGCCGTGTGTCTCTCCTCAGGCCTTTCCCCTGGCAGGAATGAATGCCTTCTCTTATGTTTTTTTAAGCCCGCTCATCTTTCAGGCCCCAGTCCCAAACCCAGGAAACACTCTAACTGCCCCGGGGCTAAGTTCTATCCCCTCTAGCCTAATTTCTAGCCTAATTTCTAGCCTACCGAGAGCCTTCACCACCTGATTCAAGCGCTTCACAGTACGTCTCCATGGGGACGGGGTGAGGCTTTGCCTCTTCTGTCCCCTTCAAACTGATCAGGACTGGTCTGAACACAAAGCAGTATGAAACTGATGGGCATATTTAATATGTTTTAATGGCACAGGCTTTCAGTTCTGATGAGCTGTTGTTCCTTAGAGAAGAAAATATTTTCTGACGTGCACTTGAGTACAAGGCCAACTCTACAGCACAGAAAAGAAATGGCTCTGGGTAAGACCAATCAAAGGTATGTGCTGGGACAAAGGCTCCTTAGGTTAGCAAAGCTCAGGGTCACCTGGAGCGATGCCCAGCTTTCAGAGATGCAGCAGAATAGACTGGAAAAAACACTGGCCTGGAAACCAGGAGACCTGCCTGTCTCTAACCTATTCTATAATTACAGAGGAATCCCTTCTTGGGATGTGTTTCCCCATCTATGCCATGTATAAATTAGACTGTTTAAACTTTAATGGTCTTTGCAGCTTTGTGATTCAATGAGTTTTTGAAATAAAACATCTTAGACAAAGAAAAGCAATGAACTTTATCAAAATCAAAGTGACTTTTGTGGCAAGCCTTATTCACATAAACCATAGCTCGCTATTTGACCAAAATGTTAGCCTTACGTGTCAAGGGAGGTTATTAAAAAAATGGCATCTGCTAGGATGGGACTTGATCAAAAAATGGCTTTGTGAAATGTTTTATAGGACAAAACTAGTTTCCTACCAGGAAATGGATCCCATTCTAATGCTCTAGGCTTTGGAGAGATTAAGGTTTTTGTTCATGCAGGCAGAGAAAAGAAAGGGTCAGAAACGCTAGCAGAGCCAAGAACAATGAGGATGCAGGGAATGCTGCTCCGGGAAGCTGCCATCCATTTCTAGTCTGCCTGCTTCCTCTCCTCTGCCTTCGTAAATTTCTCTGCTGAACTACCAATTAGCTGTGAACAAAAGTCAGGTTAGTTTTTTATAGCAACATGTTGGCAACAACCAATGAAGAAACAAAATTGGCGATTTCAGGATTTGTAGTGCAACTCCTGTAAAACATTAAATGAGGTCTGCGAGACCCATTTTCTGGAAGTGGAGAAATGATACCTTTGCAAAAGTGGCCCCCATAATGCTCAGAAACTCTCTGTCAATCTTCAAAAGAAGAGAGAAATAGATTTCTCTTGGAAGCTATCTTAAGAAAAAGTCTCTAGTCACTCTACAGTGTGGTTATCACTAAAACGAAATCAACAAACATAGACCAGTCCTTTCTTTTATCCCCAATTGAGGAAGATTCACCCAACTTAGACACACAGTCGGAGTCATTAAAGGCCTACGGAGAGCAATAATCCACCCCACCTCGTGAAGATGCAGACCCTGAGGCCCAGAAAAGGGAGGGACCCATCCAAGCAAGGTCGCACAGAAAGCACAGAGATAGAGCTCTGCTCGACACTCAGGCTCCGGGCTGCCTAAATCCACCCTGTCATGCCACCCGTCCCCTCAAAGTGGACTTTTAAAGCCTGTGGGCTGGAGCAAGTCAAGACAGAATGGGCCGATGACCCGGCGCATCCCAGTTCTGCCTCTGCGGGGAAGGCGGTGCTCCGTGGGAGATGAGGGAACGGCAGCCTTGCCAGGACAGCCCTCAAGACTAACACATTTCATTCCCTCAGCTGACAATATTTGTTTTTTGCCTCAATCTGGCCAGTTGCAGGATGTATCTGGACAAACCCAAATAAAACAACTTTTCTTTCTCATCAGCCCACTGGGGAACTATACTGGATAAACAGAGACCTTTTGAAGCACTAGGCAAGAAAAACAGACTGACACAGATGATTCTTTGGGGAGAATGAGAAGTGATGTCTGTAATGTATGCCATGGTGGCAGAAATAGAACACTAACTGAGTTTGACCAGAGCCTACACAAAGGGCTCCAATATACTTCTTCCAAGATGAATCCATTTGGATGTTAGAAGGATGTCAAAACAGTTATCTCCCTGCCTTGCTGCTGTATCACGTGACTTTAAGACTTTCTAAGGCTATTCCACTATTTTTCACCCCTGTACCAATATAACTACTAATCGTGCTTAAGTTTTCTTTCATGATTTTTTCTCATGAAAAAATTCAGCTAACCACTGCTGAATATACAGCTTGGTAACAGCGTTGGGACAAGGAGCACATCTCATTTACCAGCTTATCCTTGGCATCTAGCGTAGGGCTTAGAACATGTAGATATTTTGTAAATAGTGAAAGGATACACGTTGAGTTATCTGTCAATCAGAGATTTCATATCTAGGACACCTTGTAAATTTTATGTATCCGGTTTCATAGGAGGGGTAGGACAAGTTTCATCAAACTACCATGCTTTTTAAAATCTTTCTCACTACCAATTTATTTTAAAATGTCAGTTTAGTTTTACAGTTCTTTTGGCCCAGTGTTTAAGAGAAAGGTGGGGTGGGGGGAGAGAAAAAGAACAAGTCCCAGTACAGCTCCACTAGTTACAACACGTGAATCCTGGAAGTAGTTACTCAGGCCCGGGCCAGGAGGCCAACCGGCCAAGCTGTGGCTCGGAGGGCTCCCACCACACTCTCCACCATTACTCTAGCTAACAAACACTTGCAGGGAATGCATAGTGAGCTTGAAACACTACCTTGCCATTGTCTAGGATATACTTGTCCATGACAGGTGCAGGAGCGGGGTAATAGGACGACGTATTTGCTTCCTCACTGAAAGTGCTCCGTAACTCCGGCTCGGGCTCGAGACATTCTGACTTTACTTTTTCCAAGTCAATGGCGGGACCTAGGCAGTTAAGAAAAGAGATCTGTCTAGAACTCCAAGGAAAATAAAAGGCAAATATTTTTAACTACGCATCTATCAGCACATAGTGGCACAAAATAAATATGCTGGCTTATTTTGTCCATTGGACTACACTTAAACCCAGGCTTGAAAATAATATGAGATATGAACGTCACAAGGGAAAAGGAAGAATACTCGAAGACAAGAATGAGCTAGACTCTAAGTATGAATGAGAAGCAGTCTTTGAGGGTGTCATTGTCTGAATGGAAATGCAGGGGACTCAACTGCCTGCTCAGAAGAGAGGTCCTGTTAAGACCGGCTGGAGAAAGGGGTGGCCATCACTGTAATATGCAAACTGCGTAGTTGAGAAAAGCCCACCTCTGCAGCCTCCACTGGGGCAGGAAGGGCCTCGGCCGAAGAACAGAGGTTGGGGAAGCAGTGGAGAAATGCAAAGGCCTCCCCCTCCCTAAGACCTAGTATCTAGACAGGAGCATTTCAACCAAGAAATTAAAATACAATACAGACTAAGCTTCTGATTGCCTGATCTAGCAGCTACCCTGATTTTTATTTTAATGCAATCAACACAAATTACGCGCAGCTTAAACAGTGAAAGAAAGCTGGATAAATGGTGGTGGTTTCTTAGGGGAATATTTTTTTCTTCTCCATTAGCGTTTCAAAATGATGGACTATTTTTTAAATCACCTATTGTGTCTTGATTACCACAGGGCAGAGAAACAGGATGAAAATGAGTAAATAAGGCTGAATGACTTGATTAACTTTTGCAGGAGAGCAACTCCAAAGGCCAACGGAGAGCTGGGCACCTGGAAATGCTCCCTCCGCAAACGTTTCGGGGGGTTGTCCGGGATCAGGGATTCCGCTAGTGCTCTCGAGGGTCCCCAGGGCCACGCCTAGACCTTAAGTAACCCGTGAATATCATAGTCCAACCTTCCCTTCTCCTAACCATGTGGGTCACTTGGTGCAGAGCTCTCTATACATCAAAGCGCTAACGAGCTAGTTGCAAGTCTTTGTTCAGTTGCCACATCCTAGACTTGCACTGGTGGTAGACATGCTGTTGGTGATTTTGTTACTAAAATTCCTCACGACACGGCTTCCCAGAACAAGACTATGATTCCTGAGTTGCTGGCAGCTGCCATCGGCAAGACAGAATCTCGGAAGTCTCCAAGGATGTAAGCGTGAGCCCTGCACAAAGCAGAAGGCAACGTGGCCAGGGAGCAGAACGGTGCTGACCAAAGCACATGGCTCATCTCGGGACAGTAAGTGTAGGGGCTGTGCCTGGCTCTTAATTGCATGACCACAGGTGAGTGAACAGAATGCAGAAGTTGGCAGAGTGAAGGACAGACAGCGGCGTGATTGTTCAGATGGCATCTCCTAATAGTGTGTGATCGATTCAAGGGCTGGGTTCTTCTCTTTGTCCCCAGGACCTGGCACTGACTAAACATTCTCTGAATGTTTCCTAAATGAATAAAAGAATGACAACAAAGAACGAAGAATTCTACAGTTTCAGAAGCAGATGCCAAAGTTTCTCCTTTCTCTGTGTGAGATCTCAGGTTAAATTTCTGAAATACAAACTCAAGTGGAGCATTTGATCTTTTCTTAGATCAGGGAAGAGGTAATTACTTCAGTTTCCCCTAAAGGGCATGGCCCAGTTGGCATCTGAAGTCTCTTCCTGCTCTGACATTCAGCAACAGGAAAAAGGGCTGGGCTGAGAGGATGAGGTCCGTTTAGCCACTGGCTCACAGGTCATCTTTGGCAAGACTGTGTCCTTCCTCTAAAGTCTCTTTTTCCTTCTATGACAAGATGTTGGACAAGAAAAGGACTCCCATTCAGCTCTGACTTCAGTCTGGTTCTCTCCCATCCATCTCTACCATGGCTGCCAAATAGATCTCCTTAAGACCATGTCCTTCCTTGCTTAGCACCTTCCTTCCTAATTACCCTCAAAATGAGGTCATACATTGTAGCCTCCTTAAGGCCCAGAACAACCAGCCTCCTCTCTACCTCTGGGGCTCACTACTTGCTCTCCCCTGGTACTCCCCTCTGCCCAGGGCCCCTGATGCTGTGCTGGTCCAGGCCTCTATGCCTTTGGATGCGCTGTCTCCGCCTTGCATAATGCCACCTGGTCTGCCTGCCAAGAATGTAGCTTAGGTGTCTCCTCTGTGAGGCCTTGCTCTGATCACTACCAGGTGTGTGTGTGTGTGTGTGTGTGTGTGTGTGTGTGTTGGGGGGGTGTCTCTATTTTGTAAATACTTCCAGCGAATTCTGTTTGCAATCATCTGCCAATCTGTCTGTTGTCCATATTAGACTGTGAAGCTCTTTGGGGGCAAAATTTTGCTCTCCTTGCAGTCCTGGCACCCAGAATAGCGCCTGGCACATTGCAGGTTCTCAATAAATTCTTCAAAACGCAAGGGGAGAGAGTTGTGGGGGAGGAGGGGACTTAAATGGGCTGGGGCAAAGGTTCTGAAAGAAAGCCCTGCTTTATTTGAGGTGCTTGGGGGTGCAGGCTCGGATGGGTGCAACCTGTTCTTAGACTTCTGTGACCTTTCTGGCAGCCCGTGAAGTAGAAATTAGGGCTGTCGAATAGAAACGGGAAACAGCTAGCCAGAACAGATGATTCCAATGGCTACAGAGGGACATATAAGGGACATCAGGAGTGAGGGTTGAGAGCCGCTTCTCGGGGCTCCACCCCCTGCTGCTTCCTCCCTTGCCAAGTCAGACTCCACTCCAAAATGCCAGCCTGGCCCTCTCCACACAGACACTATTCCTTCCAGCTTCCCAGTCTGTGCTTGTGCTGTTCCTGCTGATGGATCCCTCTACCCCACAGATGTCCCCCTAGCCCAACTCCACCAGGCACTCAAGGCCTGACTCAAATGCCACCTCCTCCAGGAGGCTGCTCCAGCCCTTCAAAAGGGGGGAGTAATTCTCTCCACCCCTTGGCTTAGAATTTGGAGTCAGAGACTGGAATGCAAATTCTGGATTTGCCACTTACTGTTTAGGGTGAGCTGTAAGCTTCCTCAGGTGGGGGAGCTCTGCCCCCCACCCAGTGGGCCCCCAACCCCCACGATAATCAGATGCACTCAACTGTTTCTATGTCTGTCTCCCCCACTAGACCGTGAGGCCTGAGGGCAGGCAGGGGCTGTGTCTTTTTATTTCAGAGACCAGGGCTGAGCACACTGAGTGCCTGGTTCACATTCTACCCTCAACAGGTAATTTCTACATTAATAATTACTTAACCTTTCTGAGCCTGCTGCGTCACCTGAAGGAAGGAGCCACAACAGAGACCTGACAAGCCTGGAGATTCAATGAGTTGACCATATACATGAAATAACCACTCGAGTGTGGCACAGAGTAGGCACTGAGGAAACACTGCTCACCTGCACACCCCCCCCCCCACGTTATCCTCGGCCCCTTCTGTTGGTCCACCACTGACCGTGGCTTCGGTGCACACAGAGCAGGTCCTGGCACCCCACGGCACACCCATGCCACCCTGGGCTCATGCTGGTCTCCTAGGGGACTACTGTATTGGGATCTTCTGGCTTTCAAGGAAAACTGTTTCCTACCATTCTCCCTCAGCACTGTTTAACACCCAGAGGCTACTCTCTGCGACTCCCCCTCCTCAGGGGACCTGGGTGTGAATCACAGCTGCATGACCTGAGACTAGTCCCCTGACCTCTCTGTGCCTCAGCTTTTCCTACCTGCAAAGTAGGGATTCCCAGTAGCCACTGTGCAACCTGACGATGCCTCTGGAAAAGCCCAGCACGGAGGCAGTTGCAAAACAGTGGCTCAGGAAGTGGCAGATGAATGAAGGAAGGACTTCATCGGTAAAATGGAGTGTTCAGTATTACAGAAACCGAAAGAAAAGGAATAAAAAAGCATGTGATTTCTTTGGGGAGAATAGGGAGGGACTCTAGTGCTTTTAATTTAAGGGGGGAGAAAAACATTTCATTGCAAATTTTAATCTGCTCTACTACCGATGTTGGCAATTTACATCTCATTACAACAAATGCCTCAGATTGCTGTTTTGCTTTTAAAAATTTCTGAGGCATTGTTCTCCTTCAAACACATGTGACCAAATTAGCCGCAGTAATAAGCACTTGCGTTAAGAGACAGCATTGTAAGATCTGGTGCGGATATTTTAAGTAACAAAGGAACTTTTTTCATGTTGTGGGAAGAGTAGGAATTAAAAAAAAAAAAAAAGGCCTTTTGATCCACTTCGGGTTTATTTTGGGGAAAATACACCTTCCACGGAGAGAAACCTCTCGGCTGGGTAAAGAAAGCTTTTAAAAAAGTATAAAAGGTAGTACTTGTCTTTTCATTCAGTCATTCAGGGGCCCATTCAGTGTACAGTCCCTGCCGGCATCCCAAGACCGAGGCCCTGCACGGCGCTGGGGGCCTGGAGAAAATACAGTTGTCCCAGGTCTGCGGAAGTGGGGACTTGTACTTGTGAAACTCCATTACTCTGCATACCAACAGCTGTGATTTGATAGACAAACACTGGATTTTTTAGAAAACCTGGCGTTAAGAACAGATTTTGTTCTTTATTTTACCTCTTTAAGCCCCGCGGGCCTCTTCCATAAAATGGGAATCATGGCCCAAGTAAGGGGCTTAATAAACGTTTGTTGGCACAACGAATAAATGAAATTATATCACTCTGTTTTTGTCTGGTTTACATTAGACTAATGCTGTTCTTTCTGAAAACCTTTCTAAAAAAAGTTAATGCTTGTGTGACTTCCAGGGGGTTCAGAAGTCATCCACGTCTTCAAAATACATGTTTATGGTTGAACACGAAATACCATTTCTGATTTCTGCTGAAACAGAAAGGCTAATAATATTAGATTTTTCTTAAAAAGTACTAAATCATTCCATTCGCTTCTGTCAGTGAATAGGAAGTTTCTCTGCTACAGGTATAATTCTAGTTTCTTCCTAAAAGCAAAGTGAACCAAATAAAAATTCTTACACGCATTCAGAACCCCTACTGTGGCACAAAGGCACACTGGATTGGGTAGAAGAAAGAGGATTCCACTCTGTTTACAAAGACCCCCGCATGGGAATAGCTAGGTAACAATGAAGGAGGTACACAAGAGCCTTAGGAAGAAACAGGGGAGAAGGCCCAGAGCCAGGCAGGCAGATCCCCCTCTGTAACTCCATCATTGTTTCTCAAAAGGCATCAACAGCTTTCCCCTGCTGTTGTCACTACGCATCTGTTTCTTAGCCCTAGTATGCCTCCAGTGAGGGCGGGGCCCAATCTGGTCTCATTCCTCCAGTGAGAATCTGCTAAGCATCTACTAAGTGCCAGCCCCGGGCTAGATGGCCCTGAGTCGTTCACAGCCCAGCAGGGACAAGACAGGGGACAGATCACCACCCCACGTGGTTGACAAGGGTCAGGATAAAGACTTGGGAATAAAAGCCTTGGAGGAGCCGAGGAAGGCTTCAGAAGGACAGTCACACACTGCACAGCTGGGGTCTGGAGGACGGGAGCGAAGCACCGGGCGGGAGTAACTCGAACACTGAAGGCACGTGGCACACGATCGAGGCTCCATGCCAGGCCAGCAAGTGGGCAGCATGATGGTCTGCAAGGGTCTGGGGACAGAGAGGTCACTACCAACTTGGTGACCCTGGCAGGCTTCAGAGAAGAGGTGAGCTCTCGCTGGAGCACTGATGTGTGAGGAGGTCTGGGGAAGGTGGAGGGGTGGTCAGGCAGCGGATGGGATCAGAGTGAGCAGCGGCTCTTTGGATCCTTCTCCCCCTCCTTCTGCATTTTTCCAATGCCTTCTGTGAGCAAGGGCTGGAGAAGACTTTGCTGGGCAGAGGCAGGGAAAGCGGGTATCGCCTGAGTTACCAGACTGGAGTCCTTGCAGCTCAGCTGGAAACCCCACAGTGGGGTTCCCTCCTCAGGAGTCAGATCCACAGGGCAGCAGAGCTGGAATGGACCTGTGAGCATCCCCTCTCCGTGGGGCAGAAACCCAGTGAGGGCTGCCCGGGGTCCCAGTCATGGGGGTCAGGGTATTTTCCCCACTTTGAGGAACTGTAGGTGCCCATTTCAAATGACATATTTGCTTCTCTCTGAGGTGACCAACACCTCCTGAATGTCTTCCTTGTTATATACCTTACACCAAAACCTCTTTTTTTTTTTTTAAATCTTTGTAGTACTTTTCACCCTGATGTCAAGTAATTATTTGTTTCACACCCCCTGGCTAGAGTGGAAACTCCAAGGACAGCCGTGGTCTTGTTCACCACTCTCCCCAGCACCCAGTACAATGTCTCTGGCACACAACACTCATTAAACATGTGTTAAATGAAAGAAGTTAATCCTCCTGGAAGTCCTGCAAAACAGATCTTATTACCTCTGCAGAGGCTCAGAGAGGTAATGTGCCAAAAGTCACACCGGTGGTGAAGACTCAGATTCTGGGCTGTCTGACTCCAAAGCCTTGCCCCTTCCACTCTCTACACCTCCTCAGCCAGGGGCAGGCCTCAGATCTCACAGGCTGCTCACACCACGCGCACTCCGTGGGACTCGCAGCTCATCTCTGACCTTGGGGGTGGGGGTCCTTGAAGCACTCCACAGGAAGCAGTGGGGAGGAGCGGGCGTCCCCAGGTTTCCTCTCACCTCTAGCAGCTCTGAGCCTATCCTCTGCCAGCTGGTGGGCAGGCAAACTGGGCTGGTTCGTCATCTGTGGTTCTTCCACTTCTCTCCCCACCCAACCATCTGGGCCCAGAGAGCATCCAAACGGCGGGACTGTGCAGAACAGCCTGAGTCCGCCCCACCAGACATGCACTCCCTCCTAGCTACCTCTTCGCTCTGCAGTCCAGCCAGAAACTACTCGAGAGAGCCAGCTTCTCTTGTAACTAAATCTTTGTTCAGGCTGTCTTGCTACCTGAGATACTGTTCACTTTCTCTTCATTTGGATAAACCTAACTAGGTCGTCATGTGGGGGCCTTCTCCAGCCACCTATGGTACCCCTACCCCAGTCACCTAAGGAGCCTTCCTCTGTATCCTCTCCCAATGCCCTGCGAGCCCACGAGCACAGCAAGGCTCACTGTATTCTACCCGTCTGCTGATGAGACCATCTCTTCAAGGTAGCACCAGGGTCTTCGCTGTCTGATTTCCCTGGGCCCAGTGTAGGGCCTGGAACAAAGGAAGAGTCCAGTCAATGCTCCTGCACAAAACCGTTTCCCTACAGCCAGAGCCATCCAGCAATGGAATGGGCTGCACTGGAGGGCAGTGAGTGAGCTTTCTGTCTCTAGAGGGATGTTACAGGAGGCTACAGAAGGCTTCCCGTCCCGTGTAGGAGGCTGCACCAAGTGAACTCTGGGACTCCCTACGGGACTAAGGTGCTAGGACTCTAAGAATTACCTCCAACCAAACTCAGCTCCCGGGAACAGTAACAGAGGGTGTGGTCAGACTTGGGCCCTGCTGAACCTGGCAACCAGATTCATTCCATCCATTCATCTTAACCCTCTGTTGCTTCATGAGGATGACTCTTCAGATTCCACATGACCGAGGCATGTCCTGTTCCCTCTCTGGTGCTCAGTTTTCCCATCTATAAGATGGGGGTGAAGGTTGGATTAGGTCCTTATTTAAAGAGATAATTTCTATAAAGAACTCTAGGAATTTTCTGGTTGGCACCTTGAGATCATATATACAGGTTGGTAAGGCTAAGAAGAAACGGTAGGCTCTTAAATTAGGCAGGTAACACCCCATTTAGTAACTAAAGGTTAGGCAGTCCCTGAATCTGCCGTAGCACACACAAAAGATTTCATCATGAAGGCAGGGGAGACCCGGCCCCTGCAGAGACACAGGGTTGGATGCCTGTGGGATCAGCCTGCTTGGTGTATGGAAAAGTGAGACAGGCCTCAATCTGAAACCTGGTTCTACCATCTCCTGGTTGGGTGACCTCAGGAAAGATACTTAATCTCTCTGAGCCTGCTCTCTGGGCCTCAACTGGTGAGCCTATCTGTTTTATGCATGACAAGCACCTAGCATCAGGCCCAAAGCAGGTGTTTAGAGAGGCCAGCCTTTGCCTGGAAGGAGCCCCCTCCTACCTCCATTTCCTCTGACTGGCGGATCCAGCAGAGAACGAGCCTGCCACCTGGCCACACCAAAGCCAATGACCATCAGGCAAAGCCCTGTTCTAAGGGGAAAGTACATTCCTGTTCTTGCAATGGAGAAAGTCCCAGCAACTGCTACATGTTCCAGCTACCCAAGCAGGTAACAAAGCGACAGCCTGGAGCTGTCCCTCAGCCCGATCCTCACCGCCCTCGAAAAATGAACTCCAGGGAGAAAAGGGAAGGAGGCTCCTGGACGGCCCTGCCACTCTAAAATCTGTTCTTAAAAAATCATGTAGGAGGAACTGTGGGTAATCTTTTAGTCAATGGTGGAAAAAGCCCTTCAAAGTAGAAGATAACCCGTATCTTTAAAAGAAACAATTCCAGTTCTCACCACTAGATCTTTTCTGCCATCCAAGTAGAGGCACGGGGCACAGTGGTTTTGGCCCCACTCCACCACGCATGGAGGCAGCTGGCAGCTCGGGGACCTCCTGGGCCTCACCTCTGCAATGGGGATACACAAACCTGACCTGACAGGATGTCTCTCACCCACCCTCTTTGGCCCTCCCTTAGCACCCAACTTCTGTGAGCACTCCTGCTGGTTGGCGAGAATGGACTGAGGCTGTAGGAGACAGATAATCATCCTGAGGGGGCGCCTGGGTGGCTCAGTCATTAAGCTTCTGCCTTCAGCTCAGAGCGTGATCCCAGGGTCCTGGGATCGAGCCCCGCATCAGGCTCCCTGCTCCGCTGGGAGCCTGCTTCTTCCTCTCCCACTCCCCCTGCTTGTGTTTCCTCTCTTGCTGGCTGTCTCTCTCTGTCCGATAAATAAATAAAACCTTAAAAAAAAAAGAAAAGAAAAGAAAAGAAAAGAAAAGAAAAGAAAAGAAAAGCATCCTGAGGTGAAGGGGCCCCAGAAGGAGAGCCCTAGCAAGGACGAAACTGACCCATAAAGAGCGACATCTGAAGGACTGAGGGGGTCAAAAGGAGTGGTTGAGGACTGGGGATGGGAAGAGAGCATTCTGTCCAGGAACAGCGGGTGGAGGGAGAATTCTATAAACTACAGACCGGTGAACTTGAGCTCGAGGCCAGGCGAAGTCGTAAAATGGCTTATTTAAGAATGATTTCTGAGGACTTACCGGGGGAAGCAGCAATCTCCAGGAGGCACTGGGGGTTGACCAAAGATTAAGATATGCCAAGACAACCATACCTGTGTTCTGCGGCAGGACAATGAGAGTCTACGATATGCCAAGCATTGTACAAACATTATCCCATGTGCATCCTCCAGTGATCCTATATCATTTCTGCTGGGCCCACTGTGCACTTACTGTGTGTTAGCCCCTGGACAGAAGTCTTCCTGTATGCATCTGCTCATTCACTCTTCACAAGGACTATAGTGGTGGGTACTATCATTGACTCCGCTTCACAGATGAGGTAACTAAGGCCCAGAAAGTTAAGGAACTTGCTCAAGGTAACAAATTAGACCATGGAAAAGCCAGGGTTCCAAACCCCAGTACTTCTGACCTCAGGGCCCATGCAGGCCCTTGATCGCCAAGTAGGCATTAAAGATACCCATTTTACAGAGGAGAAAACAGAGGCTGCGAAGGGCTCAATCATTTACTTGAAGTTGCACATGTACTGACCCAGGGAGCTGAGATTCAAACCCAAGTGATATCTGTTGCCAAAGCCCAGGCTGCCTCCGGCACAGGGGAAAGCCAGCAGGAGGCACTTGGCTGACATCAGCTGCCTTTTCAAAGGCACCATCAGAGACCTGTGCTTAAAGAATCCAGCTCGGACTGCAAAGGATTTTAAAGATCAAAGCTGGTATTTTAACGACCTTGGACAGAACACAAGGCACGAGCCCAGAGGGGAACAGAGGTGATAGAAACCCAGCTCTAAAGAGCCAAGACAGATTTGCAGACCACAATGGCTTTCCTCTTCAAAAATTCCAACCAGCTTGTGATCTGGCCAACAGGGATGTGAGCTCTTCTTTTTGGTTCTCCTCGCTCAAATGGGGATAATCATCCTTACCTGGCCTCGCAATAGGGCTATCGCAATAGTCCAATGACAGAAACGTCCAGTGCTTTGAAACCTGTGAAGTGTCACGCCCATGTGAATTACTGTTATTAGCTCATTATCTATGCCTCTTTTGGGTCAGGATTCATCATTTCTGCCTCCATTCCCTGACAAAGCACACCCCAAATCTAAAACCAGTACAGGCCTCCCTCCTGCAATGACAGCACTTGTTTGGCTCTCCCTGGTGTCGTGCTGCGTGCAGGCCTGTGCTCCCCACTGGACTGTGCGCGCATCTTGAAGGCGGTGATTACAGCCTCCTCTCCGTATTCCTCACAGAGCCCTTTCCAGCTTTAGCTGGGCTAAAATCCCTTAATCACCCCAAAATGAATTTAACTATCTAAGAGGGACTTGTGCTAACACTGAGGACAACATCTAAGCTTTTGTCTTTGACCTCTAAGGACAAGGAATGTAACCGAGGAGAAAGCGAGGGAGCCTGGAGTCTCTCTGGCACACCAAAGCTCCTTGCAACTGGCTTTCCACCATCTGCTTCCCCTAAAGCGCTCGGAATTCTGAGTCCGCTGAGCCCCGGTTTCACAAATGCTGCTCTAATGCTCTAGCTTGTGAATGTTTAAAAACGGGCCGTCTTGTTTGTTTCTGTATCCCTAGCATCTAACGCAGTCCTGGCACAAAGTATGCCCTCAGTAAATAACTGCTGAATGAAAGACAATAATGAACATACGCACAGATAAATCTCCACTTTATCAGTGGGAACACCACATGCCTTCCGGGGCCTCAGCATTTACTTCTGTGGGAGACAGTGGGCAAAAGAGGGCCCAAAAGGAGAAAGAGACTGGCATTTATTAAACATAATATGCTTTATGCTCATAGGGCTTTATTCTTGACATTTGCCTCCTCACTTAAGTTTGATGTTGTCACAGAGGCCCCGAGAGAAGAGACCCTCAGGCGGAGAGGGGCTCCCGCTCATCGGTGGCGGCTACTTCCCATGCTCCAATCACAGAAGGGAAAGTTCTGTGAGTTCTGTTTCACAGAGAAGATGTCCTTTGTGGGGAGTGGGGGCAGAGGAGTCACCTCCACATCTGTGACAATGGAGTCCAAGGGTTAAAGAAGGCCGTAGAGGTGAGGGTCCAGAGAGAGGCACTCAGGACCAGGTGTCAGGAGAGCCCCTGGGAACGGGCCTGTGATGCTGTCTGGGCTTCTCTCCTCAACGGCAGCACCAGCCCATTTCCTGGGTAAGCTCTTTCACCTCTTCAGGACTCCACGCACTAGAGACTCTTTCCTGTTAAGTCCAGCTTGTGTGTACTTGTGGAATGAATGAAAGGCAAATTAATAGGGGCACAAAGGAAGAAGTGAGCCATCCAGGGAAGTCTCGGAAACATCTTATCCTATCTTGCTGCTGTCCTCTTGCCTTCGGCGCCCGACCTCCACCAGGCGCACTGTTACAAGTCCTGGCTGCCAGAGTGTCTGCTCACCACTCTGAGGTCCCCATCGGGCTCAAGGGGCCAGGCTCCTGCCCTTTGCCTCTTCTCATCTATCACCTGCAGGACCCCAACGCCTGGGGCAGTCGGCAACGATTGCTCCAGGGAGGGAGCCTTCCTTTCAAAACTGAGCATTGCCAACTGTTGGCCTCTCCTGCCTCTGAACCTGCCTGTTATGGGGCAGAGGATCCGGCAGCTCAGCTGAACAGAGGCCATTGAGCTGGGCCCCTGGGCACGGTGGACAGGAGAGAATATGCAAGGAAGGGCCTCTAAGAACAATGCTTGAGTCAGGCCCAGGGGGCCAAGGATGGTACAGCTCAGGAAGTGTTTTCAGAGGACACATGAAGCCAAGAAACAAAGAGGGTCTTAGTCACTTTCTGGCCCTTTGCCACATTACCCATTTCTTGATGATGTGCTCACATGAAGAGCTATTACAGCAGGGCCTGTCTTCGCAGACTTACCAAGAGAGTTCCACCTTCCAAGCCCAGCCTTGCCACTACACTGCATTTCAACTATACGCTTACATATTTACCTCCATCACTACCCACACCCCAACTTCAACTTCCAATGTCTTAGTCATCTTTGTATCTCTCCAGGCCCCTAGGCTCAGAAAGCATCTGGTCAATGTTAGCTAAGTTCATATATATATGTATATATATGGCCTTTTATCTTCTATCATAGAAGACCCCGACAGACAGAGAAGTTAGTTAACTTGTCCAGGGTTATACAAACAATTCCTAGTTAGGGGAGATAGAGTTAAAAACCAAACCGGGCCCCTCCCTAGCCCTCCCACCAAATGGTGTGAAAAAGAAGCTGCTATCTACTTCCCGTCTACTCACTCGTGCCTGAGTAACAAACATTCACCCTTCAGGTTCCAGCGTAGACGTCATTTCCTTCAGGAAGCCTTTCTTCCCCAGGCCCCCCAGATTCTGTGGGTGCCCCTCTTCTGTAGTCCCACAGCCCCAGGCGCTTTTGTCCTTCTGGTGACATTTATGCCCTGTGCTGTCACTAGTTGTGTCCGTGGCTGTTTCCTACATCAAACTTGGACCTCTTCAAGGGCAGAGGGCAAGGGCTATATCTTAAATATATCAAACTCTCACTAGGCAAAATGCCTGGCACATAGCAGAAGACCAGTGAATAACTGTGGAAGAAAAGAGGGAAGGAGGGAAGGAAGCAAGGAAGAAAGGGAAGAAGGAAAGAAGGTTCCCAAAGCCAGGGTTGGGAAGGAGGGAAGTTGTGTTTGAATCCAGGCCTGGCTGGTTCCAAAGACCAGACTATAGCCGTGAAAACATGCAAATTCCTCTCAGGGTAGAAACCCTTCTATTACATTCTTGTGGATTTGTCTTAGAACTTGGCACATTATCATTCTCCAATCAACAAGTGCTAATCAATGGACCTGAAGCTTTCATAGGTCAGGGATGGTGGGTGTGGTGTTCCGGGATGCCCATGGTCCCTAGAGCATATGGGGCACTACACGTGGCGGTGGGTGCCCCACACGTACTTGCGGCCTGAGCTGACTTCTATTCAGCCCATTCACTATGAAGACAATGGTGACTGATCAGGGATGAGCCCACCACTGGTCCTCATGACGGCATTCAAGGCTTGTGGGGTAGGAGAGCCTGGAAGGTTCAAGACACTGATCCTATGGCTGAGGTCAAGTTAGTCTAAGTGTTTTAAGACTAAAGAGGCATGCAATGATGCCAAACGCAGTGTTTTATTGCCCGGAGGTCTAGGAGTGCTTTCTGGAGTTTAAGCCCCGCTCATGATCATATAAAACAGGCAGTTTTCCTAGGAGTCGAAACAACGGTGTGGAGTTTTTGTTGTTAGTGTGCTTTTTCCCCACAAGAAGTTTACAAAAGGTGTAGCATGCAAGGTGCAGTAAAAATAAAAAGACTCATTTGAAGACCAGGAAACACTTTTTCTCTCTGAAAATTCCAGCTTTCTCCCCATCCCTCACCCCCACTCCAAGACCAACATAGCTCCTGTGAATTTTTGTGGTTAGGGCTTCTTTTTAAGATTTTATTTTGATGTAGAATTTTAATAACTCTTTTGGTTGCATGCCACATGTGACCTTTAATGTCACTGCACACCTCTACAGGCTATGACCTGGGAGAAGGGCCAAGGCCGAGTGAGAAAGTGGGGAAACTACTGGCCTAGATATCACGGGACTTGGTCTGACATGAGTTCTGCCTCTGCCTCCCCAGTGACTCTGGGTAAGTCCCAACCTCAGTTTCCTTCTCTGTGAAAAAGGCATGGAAAGACCTCTCAGCTGACTCCCTGAGCCATTCTGAAGAAATACCAAGACACTGCCTCGGGGACCCACTTTAAGATATAAAAGGTACTTATGAATATAAGTAAGGTAGGGTAAGAGCACATTTATCTAAACATCAAAGCAAATGAATGAGGCTTTACATAGAAATCCATTATCTGAGGGGCGCGTGGGTGGCTTAGTGGTTAAGCGTCTGCCTTTGGCTCAGGGCGTGATCCCGGCGTTCTGGGATCGAGCCCCACATCAGGCTCCTCCGCTATGAGCCTGCTTCTTCCTCTCCCACTACCCCTGCTTGTGTTCCCTCTCTCGCTGGCTGTCTCTCGCTGTGTCAAATAAATAAATAAAATCTTAAAAAAAAAAAGAAAAAAAAAAAGAAATCTATTATCTGATAACACAAACCTTCCTCCTTGAGTGAAAAATTATATTTGATTCAAACTTTGGGAATAGAACTTGTGTTTCTAGACTAGATTGCTCCCATTTTTAAGCAAAAAACACTGGTACGGGGTTATTAATGATTGTCCTCTGGGGATGTGGAGGCTGTGAACTGGTGTTACACTGGTTTCTGCAATACGGAGTGGCCTCTATCTTTTACAATTCTGGATTCTTATGTTCTGAGAGAATGTTTGTCTCTTGTTTTCTCTGCTAGGCAGTCATTTTTCCCTGCTGTCAAGGCTGCTGCTGCCTTTCAGATTTCCTAATTCTTGCTTCTAAACCACATTAGACAAGAAAACCTAAAAACCTGGTTTGTTATTATTGCTTGTAGCGTTAAGAGCCTCTTAAGTTCTTCTCCGAGCAAACCAAAGGAGTTTTCTACATCTTTATGTTAATCCTCCTAAGGTCACGTGCCTCTTGCTCAAAGCTTTTTAGTGTTTCTCATTCTTTCCGAAACAAGTCCAACACCCTAGCCGGCAGCTTTCAAGGTCTTCGACCACCTGTCCTCAAACGCCACGGGCAGTATCTCTTGCCAGCAGGCTCGGGGAGCTTTCCCACCCTCAGTGGCTGCCGCCCTCTGCCCCCTCTTGTGCCTTGAGATACCCCCACCCTTCAAGGCCTGCCTCAAGGCTCACAGCCTTCCTGAAGTCTCCCTCAGTTACAAACAACCTCTCCAAACTCTGAACTCTCTTATCTTATCCGCATCCCCCCTGTGGCATTTATCTTTCTGACTTAACGTAATACACCTTTATAGGACCATGTCTAGTTCTCTTCACATTCCTGAAACCTCCTTGGAGAGGATTCCTACAACCCCTGGTACTACGTCTTGCAGAAGGAGTGCAGAGATGAGTGGCGGCCCTGGCTCTCTGCGCCCCATTTCTCAGTGTTCCCCACCGGGTTCTAGGTAGCTAAGGCCGCTGCACTCAGAAGCTGCTCTCAGACTCACTGTGGGAGGGGTGGCTGTACCTCGGGGTGACGGCTAAGCCAAGCCTCCGCCCTCCCCTGGCTTCGGGGACGCCTGGCCCACGGCTCCCCCGGGCCCTCCTGGGAGAAGAGCTGTGCCACCCCCCCCCCCCCCGTGGAGTGGGAGGTGGCCTGCTGGGGCACTCACCACTGCCGAGCCTTAGGAGCAGCACGTCCTGGAGCCTCCGGTTGAGGTCACGGAGCTCCTTCATTTCCGACACGAGCGCCCCGTACTCCTTGAGCTTCTTGGCCTGCTGGACCAGCTGCCTCCGAGTCCGCTCCAGCTCCTGCTGGAGGTGGCGCATCTCCTCCTGCTGCTGCTGGTAGTTGCGCAGCAGCTCCTCGTACAGAGCCCGGGGCACGACGGCGTCCTCCAGACTGTCCATGTCCTCCGTGCCCGGCGAGGCCTCCACGAAGACCTCCTCCGGACACGTGCTGTGGCCCAGGCTCAGGCCGTTCTGCTTCTCCAGCCGGGCCACCACGGCCTCGATGCTCTTATGCGCCACTTCGCTCGGCTTCCGCCCCTCGGGTCTCTGTGTAGGACAACGAGAATCAGTTCAGGCAAGGGCAGCTGGGACTTTCTTGGACTGCGGCTCAATATTTCCCCAGACAATCCTAGAATCACAGAACCACAGAACATCAGTGCTTGGAGAGACCTGTGCAAACACTCAAAGCCTTTCATTTTACAAATGCGCAAACAGAGATTCAGGGTGGGGAAGGGTCTTGCCTAAGGTCACACGGTCAGTTGGTGGCAGAGCCGGGACTCTGGTTTCCCAGACCCCGGTGCTTTTTCCATTCCATCGCTCTGCCTCCTGGGTGCCTGTTCTACCATTCGACCCTCCCCAGCTCCCCAGCCCTTCCCCACCCCACCCCCTGCCATAGGGCCTAGGCAGTGACTTGCTCACAGGGGTGTTCAATGTATATTGGTGGAGAATCTGAGAGAAATCAGGCTGGGCCAAACCATCCCAGGGGAGTCAATACTCAAATCTCTTCAACAATAAAAACATAAAAGGCAAAACACCCCAAGACAAAACAAACACCCCCGCCAACACACAAGAAAACAAAGGGCATTCCACCAGTAACCTTTTCCTCAAGAATGCTTTCATTGGGAAGGACACTAAGAACTCTAATCTGTTCTAATCTAGGGCAGGAGCCATGTCTTATTTTCTCTGTTTCTCCACTGCCTACTCAGAACTGGCACTTGGCAGGGGCTTGATAAATGTTTACTTAACTGAAAAGTTCCAAGAATGCTGGCACTGGAAGTTCCTTCAGCTTAACTCCCTCATTTTCCAGGTGAGGACACTGAGGCTCAGAGAGGGGAGGGACCACACTTGGGGTCACGTGGCGAGCTCGCAGACAGAGCAGGTCCGGAACCTAGAGCCCAGCTTCTAGCACGAGGCCCCTGCCCCCACATCTGCCAGCCTCTCCTCGGACTCTTGCCAAGTTGAAGCTCAGCAAGACAGTGGATATACACAGCATAGTTCATTGAGAAGAAAATTATCCAGGACTATCTAGGGGCTGGGGTTTCAGCTGCCGGAGGAAATTTCAGCTCAAGGAGACAAAGCTTCCACTGAGGGGGAGTGGGAGTTACAGAACCAACTGAATTCCTCACTCAAGGCAGGAGGGCCAGGAGCTCTCCTGATTGGGGCACTTGTGGGAGGTGCAGACAACTAAGGACAGTGGATTCCAGACAAATTAACTGCCTCAGGTCAAGCCTGCCTTTACCTCTTGATTAGTTTCTGGGTGTTTAATGAAAAAAACAAAAACAACGTGATTCTGAGATTGAGTTACATGACAAAAATCCTATCCTATCATTTTATCCCGCAGGATAAGGTGCTGCTAGTTCAGATGAACTTATCTTCTAAAATTGTACTGATCAATTTAGATAACTGTCTGCGTCACTACACTGTGACCACCAAGGGCCAGGGCCACGTCTGCCTAGTCGCTATGACCCCAGGAACCAGCACAGGGCCAGGCCCATAGCACGGAGGCAATGAATGCATCTCCTGAACTCAGCTGCATCTTTTGGACTATGCCTTGGGGATGTCCTTGACCTTGTGTCCAATATCAGACCATGGTCAGTGACGAAGGCAGCCTTCTTTCTCCTCCCTTCCTCTGGGGTACCCATTATACAGAAACAACATCTGGCTTGTTGAACAAGATATTCAGTGGGTTTACAAGTGAAGGCTGGAGGAGACCAACTGGGGAGCACATCAAAGGAAATGCAACTTCATGTAAAAGTTTTCTTTCAACTCAGGATCCACAAACTCCTTTGTGTAAACCTGGCACATTCTGCTTCCTATCGCGTCTACCCTTAGCTGTTAGGGGCAATCTGATAGTGGCTGGCTCTGAACTTCTGCCCGAGAATGGCTGTTTCATATTCTTGGAGCTCAGAGCCGTAGGCCAGAGAGGAAAGCACCGTTCCAAACCCTCAGCAGTGAAGACACTGCCTCCAAGAGGCAGTCAGGCAGTGAGTGGTGGCACCGCATGAGTCAGGGCTCCTGGAAAGCTGGCCAGCAAGGCAAAGGCATACGAGCTGTCCCAAGGCTCTCCCAACCTGAACAAATCCCCAGAGGACATTTCTGTGGGGAGAAGAGGCCAGACTGGAACTCTTCGGCTATCAAGACTCTGACAATGCCCCCATCAACTTCCAAAAAAAAGGGAAAGATTTTGTTACCTTGATGTGTCTAAGCTGTAAATCTTCTTCCCCATAATCTTTAACCTCCCCATCTTCTTCTACGTGATTGAGAGAAAGTTTGGGGATTTTTATTTTCTTCTGCATCACACTGTTTTCAAGGTCAGATTTGTCTTCTAAAATGCATATCAAGAGAACAAGGTTCATTATGAGTCAAAATGCTCAAAATACCCATAACCTCAAATGCTAGAGAACGACTGAGGCCAGACCAGTTAAAAAGGAAAAATAAACAAACCTAAGACCTGTCCCGCCTGCATGCAGGGCTCCTAAAAGCAGCAGTGCAGATCAGGCTCCAGGGCCTGAGGTCTACGCTACAAGCACCGCCAGACAAAGTGCTGAAATCGTGTCCAATGATTTTGCTTAGAGGTTTCGCCAAGTATACCTTAAGGGGTGGCCTTTTATGGAATCTTGGAACTGGAGTGGCCGTTAGTTTGCTATTTGGTCTAAACTTAACTAGTCCATGGATCCCTCAACAACCAAGATCTTTCTAAGCCAAGTGAATTCCCAAGAAAATGTGGTGTTTTTCTGCCAGCTCAGGTGCCAATAAGCATGAAAGGTTCACTGGCTCTTACGGAGACAGAGCCTCCCCACAGTCCCGACATAAGACAGGCTGAGGTTAAGACAGATAAGAAGAGTTAACATATAACATTTACTGCCTTTTTACCGGTATCAGATCATAGAATGGCACAGTTTGAGGGGCCCTGATGACCAGCTGGCCCAACTCTCTCATTTTACAGATGAGGGAACTCAAACCCAGAGGACAGAAGGGGCTTGCCCAAGGTGGGAGTCTGAGGGAGAGCCAGGAGTGAGAAACAGGCCACTGGCATCTCACCCCGTGCTTACGTGTGATACCCGTGTACACCGAAATGAACCAAGAACTGGAAGGTGCCACATAGACGCAAAGGGGTAGGACTTCTCCTCACTTTCTCATTCTTGGAGATCAACTTCAGACAATCTAAAAGAATTTTTTTCTCCTGCACAGATGTCAAACTTTATTTCCCAGATCTGTCTTTCGCTGTAGCTGTCAAAAGGAAAAATTCAAAGAGGAGACTTCTAAAGGTAGAGCTGGAACCTGGAGCTGGCCCCTTGTGGTAAATATGTTGGGGTCTTGTGTTCTGGGCTTGAGTTGAAACTCTGGCAATTACTGTTTCTTTGATTCCTCAAAGGTTCCCACTGCTACATCCCAAATGCACTTTCTAGCATGTTGCCCAATGCTGGATGTGGCATGTGGCCAGGTAGCTGGTTAAACACAGTCTCTGAGGGTCTTTATGTGTGAGTGTGTGTGTGTGTGCATGCATATGTGTGTGTGTTAAACATGCTCTTACACTTCCCCCAAGCCCGGCTTCTCTCTTCACAACTTGTTAGTAAAGCTGAGAAGGAAGCTTATAAGCACACAACTATTCTAGAATGTAGTCAAATGCCACATCTTCCCAAACAGTCTTAGGAAGGGAGCCCCCGTTTGAGAGGGGATGGGACTCTGGTGCCAGAGAGACCTCAGTGGGAACCTCAGCTCTTGCGTGGCAGGGCAAGGAGGGAGGCGCAAGGCCTTCGTCTCACGGAGCTCTGGTGTCTGCTCTGTCATTCACGTAACTCACGCACAGCGCCTGGTACACATCAGGTTCTCAGTGAACAAAACAGAACATGAAGACTGACACTATCAACATGCTCGGAATCATTTTTATTTCCTTAAACATATAGTGAGTAAAGAAACAATTTTAAAAAAAAATCATGGAATGACTTAAGAAGGGTGCAGAGTGCAAGGGAACTGCCCAAGAAAAACTAGTCTTTGTTAGCCACCCTCACCGATCAGAGGGGAAAACGGCCTTCCCCTCTAACTGGAGGAGCACTCCTCGGATTCTGTTTTCACAGGAAAGGCCTGCTTTTATTCTCTTATGCCTATAAAATACATCCAATGAGTTAGGCCTGAACAACAGCGGGAACTGTGGTCTTTCTAAAACGGCAGTGGCTTCTTCCTCCTACAAATCATTGTAGACTCTACAGTCCAAAAGCTGCTAAAATATAAAAGCTAAAGAATGTGCTTCAAACGAAGTTATCCCCAAATGGGGAAGACCGGTGTTTTTACATGTGAAACAAAGGACACCCAGGATGAGAGGGTGGCGTTGGGACTTCTGAATGTGTTAAGGCAAAGCTCCTGAGCTAGTCGTCAGTTTGAAAACTTCAAGGGCAAAGGTTTGCGATGCAGACACTGAACTAGAAATGACAAGCTAGGCTCTGCCTCCCGGAGCTGAAAGTCTGTAGCTCCGGACCAGGCTGGTTGGAGAGAGGCAATCACTCAGACGCACAAAACTGGGTAATATGTGCACTGAGAGCAATCCTCAGATCATCTCGTTCAATGGTTTCACAGTGCAGGTGAGGAAACTGAGGCTCCAGAGGGCGAAGTCCACTCATCCGTCCACTCAACGGTCAGGCCCGCGGATGCAGAAGAGCGACACAGGTAGGGGGCTCACTCTGCAGAGCTCACTAATGTGCAAGGTCACAGAAGTTAATGTCAAAACCCGGACAGTGTGAGAACCCAGACCCTGTGACCGGCATCCAGAGCATTTCCTCCTATGGCTCAGCATAACATTTACTGAGAATTTACACTTACGGGTTCTAGCCTGGGCCCCAGACATGGAACATGAGCACCCAGTTGTGGGGGCACAAGATAAAAACCGATGAAAAAGATAATCCAAGCCCTCAAATAGTGAGTTTGGCTAAGGGGGAAGTAACTGCTATAGGATCTCAGGGGCAAGAGAGATCCCTTTGGTCAGGGCAACCATGGCAAGCTTTTGAGAGATGACACTGGAGCTAGACTCCTTACTTCCTGAGTGATCTCAGGTAAGTTACTTTACTTCTATGATCCTGCTTCGTCATCTGTGCCTCAATCACTCTGCCAGGCTGCTGTGAAGACCACCACTTCGGCATCAATTCTAGTAAGTACCTGAGGGGAGTGAACAGTACACGGGCAGGCAGTGCTCCTAAGCCATTTAAGGATGGAAAGAATCTGGACCACACAAAAGGGACCAAGACGAGAAACTAAAAAAGGAAGGTTGGAAAACTATTTAGACTGGAATGGTTACAAAACATGGTTCAGTTACAGGCAGGAAAAAGAGGCGAGGAAGGAAGTTAAGGTGGTTGGGGCTTAGAGAATAAATGGCCTTGAATGCCAAGGTAAGAGGAACTGAGGTCTGGTCAACAGGTGTGGAAAATACTAGGAGTCAGACAACCTGGATTCCAAGTCCAGTGCAGCTACTTGGTGGAGTGAGAAGTCAGGCAAGCTTGCTATGTCAGTGAGTGTCATTTTTCTTTTTCTGTAGAAATGGAGACATAATGTGTACCTCAAGTGGGATCAAATCAGCTGAGTAAATGTGCCTTGAAAGCAACAGAGCCCTGTATGTATGGTGGACGGCAAGGCTCGGCAGAGCCTGCTGCTGGCTCAGAGCCTGCTGGCGGCTTGCTTTTTTCAGGTGGAGACCTGCCCAACTGCCTGCCTGGAGGCTCCACTCCCTACCTGATACCAGGAGGCCCCACCCCCATCAGCTGTACCCTGGGCTCCACGCTCTTCCATGTGAAAGGAATGTCCCCCTCCCTTCTTGTCTGCTTGACAAACTGCTCAGCCTCCACTCATCTCCTCCGTCTTCCTCAAAGGTCCCAATACACAGTGTACGCGCCTCTCTGTAGCCTCTTGTTTTAATATGCCGCAAGCATGTGGTTTGAGGTCTACCTTCCCCACTGGAGTGGGAGTAACCTCAGGACAGGGCCCGTACCCTAGGCCTGGCCATACAGCAGGGACTCCTCAAACAGCACTGTTTAATGGAAGAAGAATAAAAAGAGGCTACACCAGGAAGTAAATGAGAAGACGCTCCCAATCATCAGTCATTAATGGACTGCAGATCAACAACACAACGGGCTACCTGCCACTCCACACGAAGATGGCTGTAATCAAAAGAAAAGATCAGAGAAGAGATGCAGCAAGTGTTGGGAGGATGTAAAGAAACTGGAACCCTCATTCATTCCTGGTGGGCGTGTACAATGGGACAGCCACTGTGGAAAACAGGCTGACTGTTCCTCAAAATGTTACATATAAAATTATATGACCCAGCGTTCCACTTCCAGGTATACACCCAAGGGCAATGAAAACATATCTGCTAAAAACCTGTGTGTGAATATTCATAGCAACACTCTTCATAATAGGTAAAAGGTGGAAACAACTCAACTGTTTATCAGTTGACAAATGGGTAAAAAAATGTGGTATATCCATGCAATGGAATATTATGCAGCTGTGAAAAGAAATGAAGTACGACAGATGCTACAACATGATGAATCCTGAAAACATTATGCTAAGTGAAAAAAGCCAGACACAAAGTCCACGTGTTGCCTGATTCCTTGTGTGTGAAATGCCAGCATAGCCAAATCCACAGAGACAGTGAGTAGATTAATGTGTGCCAGGGGCATTGGGCGAAGAGGCAATGAGAAGTGACCGCTTAGTAGGTCACAGGGATTTCCTCTGTGTGTGTGTGTGTGTGTGTGTGTGTGTGTGTGTGTGTGTGATGAAAATGTTCTGGATTGGATAGTGAAGATGGCTGCAGAACACTGAATATACTAAGAACCACTGATTTGTACATACTTTAAAATGGATAAAATAGTGAATTTTATGTTGTTATACTTCAACTAAAAGACAGGCTACCACTTGTAGAATGTCTACCCATCAGCTACCACCATAAGGCTACTCTCTTATACTACTACACTTCACAACAGCCCTGCAATTAAGTATTATTAGCCACATTTCCCCCCCCCACTAAAAAAGACATGAGACTCACAAATGGCCCAAAGCCACCCAGATGGAAGGTGCAGAGCCAGAATTTGATCTAGGTCTCTCTTCCCACTAAACCCATGTTTATCCTCTCTAAACACTGGCCTGCAACATGGCAGAACCAGCACGAATGCCGAATGAATGAATGATGGCTATAGATGAAAACATCCAAATTCCCCAGTCCAAATATCAAAGCAGAAGAACACTTTACTCCCACTCTCCTGCCAGTTGCCTCTGTCCTCATGAAGTCCCCAGAAAGCAGTGATCATCGCCAGGCATAACAGAAACAGGTTGTAGCCGGGCCTCAGGGCTTGGATGGTTTCTTTGAAAAGGTAGGCTCAGCAGTACAGGAAGGTCTGAAATGACAAGAGTGAGTTCCAGAAAGGAGCAGAAGCAGGTAGTCCCTCCAATCCCATGCCTTCTGATCTGGAAACTTGGCCAAGGGGGACCTTGAGGCTCCTCCGAGAGCTAACTACTTCTTGGTTCTATCACAATGTGCATCAGTCTCCACCTTGACTGGTGCTCCAGGGATAAGGGCCCAAGAAGACCCGGGGCCTCCATTCATCCTTTTCTGCAGTCAGTGCACATTGACTGGGCTCTGTTTTGAGTTGAAACAATGCTAAGTGTTCCTTGTCTTTTGGACCCTTACAACCCAGTATGTACCTAGGACCCCAACCAGAATGCAAGGTTTGACTTCCTGAGAGATGCTGGCTCACGTGGGGCAAACCTCCGGTCTCCAGGTCTTCCTGACCCTAATCCTGATGAAGGTGATACCTCACATCTACATCTAGTCCACAGAAGATTAATGAATAATCAGTGTCATCATCAAAAGTGAAAGAAATGGTTGGGAGAGGGAGGCCCAGGATCTAATAAAAGCAGCACAGTCCTTTGAATGAGGGTCCTTGTGTGGAACTCTGCCTCTGCCACATACTAACTTTGGGAACTTGGGCAAGCTACTTAACCTGTCTGGGTCTCAGTTTCATTATCTGTAACATGGAAATGACGAACTGTTTTCCAAAAGATGGTGCATGTAAAACACCAAGCACAGAGCCCTGCTTGTCATAGGTGTTCAATGAATAGCTGCTCTGAGGCTGTCCCTGCGGGTTCCGTGCTTGGCTTTTATCCCATGGCAAAGAGAAGCACTGCAGGTATCTGACACAGGTGGAGATGCGATGAAAGAGATGTTTCGGGAAGATTAATGTGGCAGTGGCAAGCAAGATGGATGAGGTGTGAGGAGGAGACTGAACACAGGGTGACAAAAAGCTGTAACTCTTGACTGGTCACATTAATGAAGGTGAACGGTGGTGTGGATCTTCTAAGACAGCGAATAACTTCACGTAGCATTTTAACATAGCTTTGGAGTGTGCTTCTGGCTTGGAATCCCAAGAAACCACATGGACGAGGAAAACTCTCTAGTCAACCTGCCTTTGCAATGGTTCCAAGCCATAGACTAAATAATCAGTTCTCATGTAAACAAACAAATACGTAGCCTCTGGAGAGACAACCTTTACTGATTCTGACTTCCTAATTCTCTTTATTCCAGGGTGAAGAAAACCACCAAGGATTTGGACATCAACTATTTCCTCCTCCTTTCCAGCTGCTGTGATATCAGTTGATTGCATCCATCCAGTCAACAAATACTGAGTAAGCACCTACTGTGTGCCAGGGCCCACGCCAAATTCTTTACTGATATCAATATCCCCATAATAATTCCATTGAAGCAGAAATTGAAGCTCAAAGAAGAGAGATGGCTTACCTAAGACATAAAGCTATTACAGAGCGGAGACAGCATTTCCAATCAGGTCTACATGACACGCAGGCCCTATTCCTATCATGTAATCATCCTATAAGAACAAGAGAAAAATGACCAAGTTGCTAAAACTTCCTCAACTGAACTAAAAGGCACATATAAAATGATGAGTACGTCAATGTAATTTCCAAAGTGCCTGCCTTTCTCCTAAGACCTTGCCTACACCCAGAAGAACGCTGTGACAAATTTCCAAATTGAGCTGAGCACTATACAAGTATGACTGAGTGGCAGACGGCTGAACTACAAACTTACCAAGTCCACCAAGCTCTAAAGAATCCCCAGAGTCCTCATTCAAAGTCATAAAATATGGTAGAAGCTACTCTTCAGAAATACAGAGGAACCTGGTATCTGTTATTAACCTGAGGGGGCAGGGAGAGAGAAACAGCCCATTAATGGAGGCAGAGTAATAAGAAAACAGCATTTTAGAAAACAGGAAGGTGGACAGAAAATGGAACGCAAGTCTGTCTCCAAAAGTGAAGAAAGCCCTGAAGAATTTGTAGTATACAGAAAAAAAGCGAGAGGGATTGTCTTGACTCTCATTTTGCATAAAATCATGCTGGATCATTCAAAGGATCCAACAGTGGAGAGTTTAATGTGGTGTGGGTTTGTTAGCCAGGCTGAAATTCTGAGAAGCTAAACGCAAAATGTGTACAAAGGTTTGCCTTGTTTTAAAAATATCTACACTCAAGTTTCAAGTTTTTCATATGTACAAAAATCCTATAAAGTCTTATGATGTTTGCATTAAAAACAGACATGCCTCAGAGAAGACATGCACATCGCGTTTTGTAGCTTACGGTGTTTGTTTTTATAAAATCCAAGGCAGACAAAATTCTCAAGTTTCAAGGATTACATCCAGTCAAGACAACGCAAGAGTGCCTGCTGTGGGGTAGCAGAAAGCAATCAGCAAACACTGGTTCGAGGCCTGGCTCTGACTGACTCTCTGGCTGTCAGTTCCTCTTTCTCTCGGCTTTCTTCTCTGTAAAACACAAGGATTGGACGAGAAATCCTCAACAGGTCCTTCCAGCTCTGTGACCGCAGGCCAGTCACAAGGAACTCCAGGCCTCTTTCTCTTCTGTGCAGGGCAGGGTAAGAGGTAACCTAATCCCTCCCGGTGGGCACTAGAAGAACCATCCTACTGACGCCATTCAAAAAGGAGGCGAAGAAACTGCTAACCAGGTCTCAGAAGGTCTCCTCACTCTCACTCCCACTGCCTCACTGGCCTTGGTACAGGGCTGGGGCATAAACAAACCCAGGAACTTCATCCTGCTGGCTCATTTGTCAGGGTAAGAAATGGCCCCAGCATAGGGTCACAAAGGGGCAAAACATACAGGGGATCGCTAGCCTTTCATGCTGAAGCCAAGCCCCGGGATGATTTAAAACACACAAAGTTAAATTTTAAACTTGTCTGCTTCTTACGTGTGCTTGCTCCGCTAAGTCAGTCCTTTCCACGAATGGCGGCACGCACAACTACGCAAGCCGTTCTCGTCCCGGAACTCCTAGCCACCACGGTCCTTAACAGCTGCCTTATCTAGCGGACACCTACTATGTGCCAGACACTTGGCTGTATTCCTCTGCTAAGTAACACAGTGGGTAAGCAGCTGACTACTATCCCTATGTTACACGTGAGCACCTGAGACTCAGAGAGGTCAATTAATCTCCCCAAGGTCACATCACTTCTTTGGAGCAGATTTACCATTGGAACCCAGACTGTCTGACTTCAAAGCACATCTCCTTTCAGTTCTCTAACACTTCCTCCTTAATATTTAAGGAAGTGACCTAGAGGTTACCTAACCAAATTCTCCCATAGGGCAGGATTACATCCCAGAATATTCTTGACGTGCTTGCCACCTCCAGTGATCAGGAACTCACCACGATCCTGGAAGCCCTTTCAATTGTTCATCTGCTCTCTCTGCTATTACCATATTGCTCCTACCAACCCCTATGAATTCCACTCTTTGTATCCAGCTCTGTTTTCTGGACCCCAAAGAACAGGCCTGATCCTTCCTCCACTGCGGGCAGAACTCAGACACTGAAAACTACCAAAATATCATCCCATGCAAATCTTTTCTTCACTTGCGTATATATTTAGCTGGCCTACTGTATGTCTAACCAATAGCTCAGAGGAAGAAGTAGTTGTATGTAGTTAGGAGAAACAAAAACAAGCCAAGATCTGGGATCTGAAGACCTCTCTCTTAGCTTGATTTTCTGGACACCCATCTGCCCTGGTTATCACTAGATTCTCCATCCATCTCTGGCTGTCTCTTCCCAGTCACCTTTTTGGGGCTCTTATTCTTCAGCTGTGCCCTTAAAAGCTGGTGTTCTGAACAATTCCGCCTTGCGTGAGTCTTTGCACCCTCCCCCGCTGTGACCTCACCAGTCCTGTGGCTAATGACTTCCACGTTGGCATCTTCAGCCCAATTTCAGCGTGCTGCCTTGACCTTGAACACGTGCCTAACGGCTCTCCTGGAGCATCCACCCAGATGTCTCAAGGGCCCCTAAGCTTCAACTGGTCTCACACTAAACTCGTCATCTCCTCTTCTCACCAACAGCTCTTCTAGAGCTCCCCACGGAGGGAGGGGAGGCCAGATCACCACAGCCAGGCAGTTGCCAAGTTCCATGGAGTCTCCTTTCTTAGTCCATCTCAGACCCATCACGACCATTGCCACCTTAGTTTAGGCGTCATGCTTTCTGAATGAACTGACTCACACTTCTCCACAAGCCCTGAGCATGTGGGAAGACGTAGCCCATTGCCTGGCGCCTACAGTTCCTGCTGGACAACGGTTTGAATAGCTCGCTTCTCCCAGGTCAAACAAGTAGCCCTATCTCATGGGGATTTAGATAAGAGTATATAGAAATTCCTAGCACTGAACCTGGAACCTGCTGAGTACTGCCTAAATATTTAGTAAATTAGTACTAGAAAACAAAAAACAATGCCCATTCGCCCTGCGTTTCCCTCCAGCATATGGTGGCCCACCTAGTATAACTCAATACCCACAAAACTTAAATAAATCAGAGAAAACCTCTCCAGGGCATGTGCCCTTTTCTGGTAAGCATTTTAAAATGAAGAGTGCACACATCTCTCTCTCGAAGGAGCTTGTAAGACAAAGCAGGTAGGCACGGCGGAAAGAGAATTAATCTTGGAGTCAAAGATCTAAACATGAACTCCACTTTTCTGGTGTTTTTTAAAAATATAAAACTACTGTATTCTTGAATAACAGAACACCACACAAACGAGTATGACCTCAGCTTGCTTGGGGCAATTTTTTCTTTCATCCTGTGAACCAGAACTCTGCAGTACTCTGTAGCACAGACCATTTCATCGTAACAAATACGTGGTTCTTGACTAAGACAAATCACATCCGACTGAGCCTTCAACGGTTAACATTGCAGTGGAATCTGCAACAGATGACAGCAGGCAAGTTCCAATCTTTGCTCCAATGTGTATTAGCAGAACATGTCAAAACCTAAATTAAAAGTTTTCACTCGCTTTTAAAAAAAAAATAAATCCTTTTGTTGGCAGTCTCCCACCGATGACATGCAACAATCTTTGCATATGAAATCGCCTAGTCCCCTGCTTCACTGCTAACTTTGTAGAAGTTCCAAAGCGTTTCTGGAGCAAGTGATCTATTTGGACCGACAATGCCAAGCTGGGACCTGAGCCCTGAATGAGCTAAAATTACCAAAGCAAGAAGAACGTGGCTTTGGAAGCTATTTCCCCCAAGTGTGGGGTTTTTCTAGTCAAGGGAGTGATAAAGAATGTTGACTTTTTCCAGATGAACAACATTGAATGAAACCTCAAAATCCCACTGCAGGTTTCTGCTCTGAAAAACAAGTCGCTGCCACAGAGGTTCCTGTCCTTCCCGACTTCTGCTCCCCAAACATAATAAATGCACCTGTCTTCCCGCAGTTCATGAGTTCAGCACGGGCTGGCTGGCGCGGACCATGTGCTGGGCACTGCGGATGCACGGACGAGGAAGGCAGGGCCCTGTCCTGGAGGAGATCACTGACTGGTAAGGAAGACAGGCACATTCATGACTAACCCAGAAGCAAAAGACAAAATGTTAAGATCCATAAGCAGGGGAGAAGCAGAGTAAAGGGAGAGCTCTGAGGAGGGAGAGTCCCCTCTGGGGGCAGAGGGTAGGACAGGGAACACCCTGAGTCAGGGGAGCTCCCAGTGTATTTTGTCTCCTCCTCTATCACAGCCCTCAGCTCGCTGGACCACAGACATGTCACATGTTAGCTTTCCCCACTGGGAGGTGAGCTTCCCGGGCAGAGGCCCCATGTCAGACAATGATTAATCCATCTTGGTTGGTTCAAAGGAGTGTCTGCGGGTGTGTTCTCAAGATGGCATGAAATACCACAGGTCTAGGGAAAATGAGAAGGGTGGGTGAAGCTGGAGAAGTAAGGTGGGGCTGGGGCCACTACAAATGCCAGGCAGAGAAGCTGAAGTTTAATTCGGTTGGCAACAGGGAGCTACAGAAGGTTCTAAGGAGAGAGGTGAATAGGCCCAAGACTGTGTTTTAGAAGATTATTCCGACAGCAACTTGGAAAAGAGACTGGAGACGGGGTGAGCAATTGGAGGACCTCGGCACTGGTTTACACAACTAAAAGCTGCTACAGGACTGAATGCAGGCAGTGGTAGTGGAGCTGGGAAGGGAAGAGCTGTCAGCCCACCTAGAATCGGCCCTTTCTCTGCCCCTACCTCTGCCTCTGCCCCACCAGTGCCTGGCTTCTACCTCTACTTAGCACTTCTGTCGGGTCCTAAGACTCCATATGCCCTGAGGATGATGCCCCTTGCTTCTTCATCAGTCTGCCCCTGACAAAAATCTCTACTTTGCAGGGCCTGAAAAGTGAACTCGTCTGCCCTGGGTCGTGCTGTCATTTCAAAGCCAGTACGTCCGAGGTACTGGTGCCCTGGTGCTATATAGCACTGGGCCTGACACATAGGAAGTAGTAAGGGGCATTAGACAACAAAAGGAATTTAGCACTCCCAAATAATAACAGAGCACAGGTGCTTGGACAGAACGACCTAGTACTGTAAGACTCTGAGCCTAGAGAAACCAGTGTTTGCCCCGTAGAAACCACCAAATTCAAAACGAAGAGCCCCAGTAGCAGGCCGGACTGCAGTTAGACAATGGTGAGTTCTCCACATGGGTAGCTCCCCTTTCCACAGCCTGTTTGGCGAATAAAGGAGAGTGAGCAAGGAGAGACCAAAGGTAAACCAAGTCATGGGGCACGTAGCTCCTCTACGGAGGATGGAAGCTCCTTGGAGATATCCTCAGTAAAATGACAAGTGACGGCAGAGAGGGCGAGGTGTGGGTGCTCTGTAGGAGGGGTGCTGGTAAGACAGGAAGAGGAAGAGCAGAATGGGCTTGAAAACTCAGAAATGAAAACTCTGGCTTGAAAACTTGCCTTGAGCCCCAAGCTCCATGGTCATGTCTCCCACTTGCTTGAACTTCTTGCACGCTGTGTGGCTGATGGGAACATCAGCTACTTTACAAGGGAGGGTGCCAAGCAGGGCCTGTGTTCCCAGGCTAGCTTTGCCCTTTATTAGCGGGCCAGTCTCTGAGCCTCAGTGTCCTCATCTATAAAATGGAAATAATATCAACAGCGATCTCTACCAACAGGGTCACAGGGAGGACTAGCAGGGACAATGTATAGGCACATAGTGAACCTATCAATAAAGGTAGGTTTCTTTTTCCCTTGGACTGAAATCGCCATTTGTTGACAGGAGGGCAATAGCACAGAATCTGACACACATGGAACCATGGCATAAACCACCACAGGCTGGAAAAATGCAACGTTCCACAGCACTTGGCTCTGACATTTCCTAGATTCAAGAAGAGGTACACTTGAAGACAGCTCGGGGGGGTCTGGGCAAATACTCAGTAAACAACATGAACTCACCAACAGCCATGAAGTAGCCCGAAAGCTGCCCTTGAACCCATGCTCTTGGTGCCAGAGAGGGATCAACTACTTGTGGCCAATTCACAAACATAAAGCCATCTCTGCCTCCCCCTGGACAGCTCACCTCCTCACGTTCGGTGCCACGACACAGTGGTATTTATAGCTGGAGATGCCAAAAGACAAAAGACGAGCTCTTTAAGAGGAAGTCACTGCGAGCGATTCTCAGAGCCGCCACGTTCAAGGCAAGATGGAGTTTCAAGACACACGGGAGAGTTCTCTCAGGGTGAATGAATCCCCAAACCCACCCTGGCCCTTCCAGCCAGATCTGCAGACAGGGCAGCAGCTCCAATTTAAAAATTAACCGGCTGATTGGAATTCGAAATGTGGTCTAGCCAACCTCAAGTTGGTTTTTTTTCTCCTCGTCTCCTCCCAAAAAAGAAGTGAAGAGGTGGGGGAGAGCGTTTTTCAACTCACTTTCCTCAAACTGGCGCCACGGTTCTTCTCTGGATCTGCTCTGCCAATTTCCATATGTTGCCTAGATTTCTTGTGTTGTTGTGTTTAATAACCCCAGAGATTTATCAACATTCCAACTTGGAGGATGAACAGTCTATAGATTCAAAACCCATGGTTCTCAGACCAAGAACTCCATGTCTTACTTATGAGGGCTTTCATCGATTTTTAAAATCAGAGTCCGTGAGGGCTGCCACCGCCTCACAGCCTCTCTGCGGTGCTTGAAGAGCCAAGCAGTGTTTATGGTTGCTGAATGAATAAATGGATGAATGAACAATCTCTAAAAGAGGAAACAGTCATTACACACCAAGTCACATACGTACCACTGACTCCTTCTGATATACATAGCTTCCCCTCTCCTAAGGCCCTTTCAGATCTAGGAGTATAATACAATCATCAAGAAGCATGCTTTCTTTTCTTCTAGCCCAAGTGAAGCTGAGGTTACAACCTAGTTACAACTTCCTCAGGCCTATACTCTTGGGGAATAATCACCTAGTCCCTTCCCTCAGGTAATTAAAAGCAAGCAAACAAACAAAATAAAACCTAATCAGCTGCACAGGTTTCCCTTTTCTACATACTTCTCCTCATTCCGTTTTCCGGGACCCAGCTGTCACCAGGTGTTGTGAATGAGTGTACACCACTGCACCCTAGGGCTTGTCAGGGGGGTGGTGAAAATGCGGTCTGTCAAAAAGAACCCGGGGTGCCAGTGGGTTTTTAGTTCTTCTTCCGCTCCTCATGTGCAAACCTACTTTCCAGAGGCCGCAGGAGGTGCTGGAAAGGAACTACGGTCATGGGCCAG
This sequence comes from Ursus maritimus, assembly GCF_017311325.1. NCBI lineage: Eukaryota > Metazoa > Chordata > Mammalia > Carnivora > Ursidae > Ursus > Ursus maritimus. The sequence continues at coordinate 65,487,886 of NW_024423564.1, read as the reverse complement.
AGCTCTCATCCACTGCTCATTTGCCATGGGACCCTAGGCAAGTCACTTCTCGGTTTCAAGCCAGTTTCTTTATCTGCCACATTTAAATATGATAACATGCTGGCTTCATCTTTCAGGCTAAATGTGAGAAAGCAAAGGAAGCTAGAAAAATTGGGAAAGGTCTTAAAACTACACCATCTTCATTCAGCTCCTAACCCTGGTCTTCCCTTCCAAGTGGAGAGCAGGCTGGCTGGCTGTCTCTGCCCACTCTGGGGTACCCCCAACCCCCAGCAGCAGCTAAAAGGCTGCTCCCCAAAACGGAAGTGATACTTTCTTTTTCCTCTCATGTCTGTACTCAAGTCTCCTACTACTAGCTGGGAAAGAGGGTTCACTGACCTCTCTTTACAAAGGAAAAGGTGCCTCAATGTAGCAGAAAGAACTTGGTGAAGGAGGCTGTATGAAGGGCTGGTTTCTTGTCCTATCACCAGCTGAACCTCAGTGTCCTCATCTGTCAAAATGGGGATGAGACCACCTGCCTTGCTGATTTGTCAGGGCCCTGAGAAAGCAGGAATGGGAGGTCTGGTCTTATCCTGACCAGAAACTCCTTGCCCTCAGCTCTCACTCAGAGAGCCTTCTGGGAGATTGAAAAGGGGTGTGGAGGCTGAGGGATGCTGAGCGCCACTACCTCTTTACCTCTGCCACCTAGCCAGGAAGGGGCAGGAGAGAGTGGTGCCCAGTGATCAAGGCCTCCTCATCCTGTCCAATGATGACCCGGATGGGACAAGGATGTCATAGCTTCCTTCTGTGAAGAGCGACTCACACCTAGAAGAGTCAGACAATATCCACCTTGCCTCCTCAATTCCAGGAGGCACCAAGGGCCTTAAAGGAAGCGAGACAGAGAAACTTGAGACAGAAGGAGCAGAGAGGGGAAGGACCGTAGAGAAGGTGAGAGGCAGAGAAATAAGAGTGCAAAGGAGGGGAGAGAAAAGAAAAGTGAAGGGGCCAGGAGAACAGACAGAAACAGAAAGAGGACGACAGACAGATAAAGAGCGATGGAGACAGACTGACAGCGCGGGAGTGTCGGGGAGGCGGGGAAGACAAAGGGGACCATCCGCTGTTTTTAACTGGTCTGGCCTTTTCGAGACACCCCATCCCCAAAAGAAAAGCCTAGGGGGCGGGAGGAGGAGGCCGCAGTGAGCAGAGGCTCCCCCCGGCCCCCTCCGGCCCGGGTCCCTGCCCCCGCCCGGGTCCCGCCATCCCTCCCGGCCCGCTCGCTCACCTGCCAGCGCCAGGATCTGGGCCTTGTGGAGCAGCAGCGCGCCCCAGTCCCGGGGGGCGCGCGGGGGGCTCTCGGGCCCGGCGCCCAGCTCCTCCGGGCCCCGGTACACGGCGTACACCTTCTGGTTGTCAAAATCCAGCCGCGAGCGGGGGCTGAAGTCGCGCACGCACGACACTGGCAGCGCGTAGCAGACGTTGTCCTCCAGGAACCGCACAAAGGCGTACATGGTGGGCGCCGGGGGCGGGCCCCGGTCGGGCCGGTCAGCCCGCGGGGCGGGCGCGGAGGTGGGGACCCGGCGGGGGGCGCGAGCCGCGCGGCCGGGCGGGGGGGGGCGGCTCCCCGGGACCTGGGCTCCCCCCACTGTTATTGTTCCTGAAAGCACCGCTCTGCCAATCGGCTGCTCTCGCCTGGGCGCGGAAAAGAGAGGGAGGGGGGGAAAGGGGGCGGGGGGCGGGTGAGGGGGGTTTGGAAGCGCACCGCCACTCGCAAAGTCAGACCCGAGCAATCACAGCCGGAGCGCGATTCGCGTAGAGAGAGGAAAGGGCAGGGAGATTGAATTGCAATAATAACAATAACAATAGCATTGCAGGAGAAGGAAAAATGCATTGACTAAAAGTCGCGCTGCGTGCGGGGAGTATCATATTGCTTCAACAATCGCGCTGCAAAACAAATGGAATCGCAACAAAACTGCATTGCAAAGGAGAGAAGAGAGTGTGAGAGAATGAACGTAGGGCCTGGGAGGGGGGCAATCTTGTTGGGATCCTTAATTGTAAACTTGCACTTGCAAGCGAGCAGAATTTTGGAGTGTTTCAAGTAATTGTAGCCACTCCTCTTAGCCCCTTTAGTTCGCGTGTCTTTTCTTCTTCTTCCTTTTTTTTTTTTTTTTTGCAAAACTGCCAGCTCCTGCTGTGGGGAGGGTCAGTCAGCCAGAAACGTTCCCCCAGAGCTGCCAAACTAGTTCTGACCAGAGCTGGGGCTTATCTGGGATTTCCAGTTGGGCCAGCTGGCTGGGGTGATGGAGGGTTAGTGAAGGGCAGCTCTCAGCCAGAGGGAGCAGGGGGCGCCCCTCTGCCCTGTAGTCTTCCTCCACTGAAGCACCACTCCACCGCATGCCTTTCTTTGAGTTGGGACCAGTTGGAAGGAAGCAGGGAGTGGAGGGGTGTTCTGAGGGAGGCAGCCCCAGGATTAGCTGGGCATTTTGGAGCACCTTGAGTTCAGGAATGGGACTCCATGGAATACCAGTCTTTGCTCTGTCCCCAGTATCATAGGCAGAAGAGAGCCTGGAGGGGCATGGGTGCCCCCAGACAAGCCATGAACAACTAAAAAGGGGCTGAGTGGGCTCTGCTCACAGGAGCCACATCCCGCATCAGAGGGGGCCAGCACTCTCACACTGATGCCCCGGAGAGGGTGGGCTTTTATATCAAGTATGGCTACTTATATCCCCAGTCCCAGCCCCAGGCCTGGCACTTGGTAGGGACTCAAATTTTGGGTGAAGAATAATAATAAATAGAAGTCCAAATTCATCCAGCTATCCAGTAATTCATTCTTGTATTCAAGCAACCGAATATCGTTGGGGTAAGCACTATATGCCAGATCCTGGCTAGGTGCTAGTCGCAGAGAGATGAACAGAATGCAAAAAAACAAAAAAACAAACAAAAAAACCCACTTAAGATTCCTTGCAGTGTTACTATTATCAGAATTTGAGTCTCAGTTTTGAATACCTGGGCCAAAATTAGGTTACTAAATGAGGAACACCTTTCCTGTCCTCGAAACCCTTACAGTCCCGTCCAGGAGTATTAAAAATGTATAAGTGAGTAATTATGTTATAGTGAGAAAAGTGTTCTCGTAGAGGAGTGCTTGTTGGAGGTGGCAGACTTAATTAAATGTTATATTTTTTAAAAATTCATTTAAATGAACTCAAGCTGTAAGAAAAAAACAAAATAAATGCACCAAAATGTTGTTTCATAGTAGTGGTGAGTGATTTTGTTTTCTTTCGTGTTTTGCATTCATATATTTATATTTAACTATTTTCCACAATAAGCAGGTATTACTTTATGATCAGAAAGTCTTACATATTTTTTTTTTAAACAAGGACTGTACTTGCATTTCAGATCAGCTACACTAATGATGAAGTTGATAAACCAAAACCTGCAAATTATTTCATTGTGATTTGGGGATAATGTTATACAGGCGAGCCCCATTAACACACACCTCCCCGAGCCAAATGCACAGGTCAGATTAAGTTCCCTTAAGCCACTGGTATATATGTGGTTGTAGCCAGACATGACCACGAGTTTCCTGATGCAGATGCTGGTCTGGTGTTGCCCCATACACTTGTGGAAAAAAAGAGATGCCACTCTGAGTTGTTCCAGAAGATTTACATTTGTGATTCTGATTTCTTTGGACTGATCTTACATGAGTTTTTATCTTAAGAATACATTCCTATGGTGGTCAAGGGGAAGTAATGTGTAGCAAGACTTCTGATAATTCACAAGACGGATCATGCAGAGTTAGCCATATTGAACGAAAGTCCATGAAGCTCCAAACTGTGTTTGCAAAATAATTTCAAGCAGTTCCATGGACAACGTCCTTGGCCATCTAAATGAAGGTGACCCCCAAGTACGCTATCAGTCTCATCTTTCTTACCACCTTCCTGGACGTAGTACATGCCACACACGTTAAACTATTTGACATTTCCCAAGGTAGCGTGTTTTATCAGATCCCAAGCCTTTATGCTTCTGCCCTCTTTCTGGGAAGTTCTTCCTCCCAGAGCACACACTGACATCAATCTCCCCTGAAGACAAGCTCCAATGTCACCTCCTTCGTGAAGCCTTCCCCAACCACCTGCCCTCCTCAAGTACAGGTGGTCTTTGTCTCCTGTTTCTTGCCAGTACGTTTTATCTTCCCTCATTAGAATGAGCTCCTTGAGAGGGGACAAAAAAAAGCTGAGTAACCTCAGTATCTCAGGTTCCTAGCATATTTAAATGCTTATAAAACAAACGTGTTAAAGACACAGAGAGCAAGAACAGCAAACCTCCTGCCCAGCTTTTCTGAAAATCTGCCCCCTTTTTTCTCAGTTGTAGCCGAATCCAACTCTGTTTCATTCCCAGTGACCAAAGGGTGGACACTGGTTTCACTCCTTGTGCAACAGATTCGTGAACGTTATTAAATATCACTGTACCCTCAGTCCAAACACATTCCCTATCCCAGTCAATGTAAAGCATTCTCATAAGGAGGTAGTTCCATGACCCAAGAACCCAGAAAGAAGAAAAGAACAAACTGACGTGGGTACCAGCACAGTGAACACGACTCAAATCCAGTTGAATCCCCTTTTCAATATCCCTCTCTAGTGGCCATGCATATGCCTCTTAGACAATTCTAATGTCAGGAAGTTTACCACCACCCCTTAACTTTTGGACACTACTGACTGTGAGAAAGGTCCTTCTTACTTACACGCAGGCAGAACCTTCCACCGTGTAGCTGTCATACTAGGTCTCATGTCAGCTCTTCAAATGTGGAAAACTTGGGATCCTGTCTCCTTAGCATCTTATCTATCTTCCGCTCAGACACCTTCACTTCCTTCACCTGTCTCTCCTCATGTGACATGGTTTCAGTGATGATACTTGTGATATTTACATTTCCTCCCAAGGTTACTATAACCCATGCATGCCAAGCACCGTGTATACATCTCGATTACTTTCATGCCAAACCGTTGAAGAGGGAATGATTAACCCCGTGACAGAGTTGGGAAAATGAAGACTTAGAGTGCAGCAGTTTGGCTCTGGCAGCCCTGGAGAGGGGCAGTTCCATTTGCATTAGACAGTTTGCTCTAGAAGCCCTGTGGGGGAAGGACTGGAGGGGGAGGAAAGACTGGCGAGTGGGAGGCCTCTGATGAGGCTGGATGTCCTGTGCCTGCCCCTCCTCAACTCCCTCTTTCTGGGGCCAAATGTATTTTGCCTTTCGTCCAACTCATTTTAATGGAGCAGAAAATGTACACATCTGGGGCAGCTTTGCAACCGCATCTCCATTGTGCCTTCCTGTTGCGTTTTGCAGAGCCTTGGGCTAACGTCAAGCTCCTTCAGTTTAGCCAGCTGAAGCATGTTCGGTGGCAGCAGCAGGCCTTATGTTTCCTATTACTTCATGGAATTCTCAGTGTACTTTGCAAAACTATTTTAAGGAGACCTGGGTTCTGTGAATTTTAAAAGCAATTGGAGCATGTCTTTTCAACCTCTCCGCTAATGACTGACCATATTTTTTCATGATTTTGCCTTTTCCTTTTTCCTGGGATATTTCATTTGACTTTTAAAGTCTCTGTTTAAAATTCCCACTCCTGCCCCCCCCCCCCCCCGAAANCCCTCCCCCCCCCCCCCCGGAAAAGTAACTTGCTGGGCTGTGATCTCAGGGCCACTGTCTTCTCGGGTAGACTCAAAGAAGTGGATAGGTAGCCAGGAGGCTCTGGACCTGCTGGGAGGCCCATGGTGGGCAATATCTTGAGTTGGGGACTGTCACCCCAAAGCAAGGGCATCAAGCCAGTGTATCCACGTGAACTCCCAATCATGAAGTCTGGCTGGATCTGGCTGTGGGTTTGGGGCAGGGGAAGAGAGTGACAGTAGAGAGGGGGAAGGAAGGAAAGAGAGGAGTTGCTGCTGAGGACAAACTCAAAAGCCAGTGAACACTGTCTAGAGTTAGAAGGAGTGCCAATTTGTCATGTAGGTGACAGCTTGGAGGGGCAAAGGAGTATGGGCTTTGGAATCAGCCCAGGGGTTAAATCCTGACTTTGCCCCATCTTTGCTGTGACTTTGGGCAAGACAGTTCACCTCCCTGAGCCTCAGTTTTCTAATCTGGAAAATGAGGCTATCTTCAGAAGGTGTTGTGAGAATTGGGGCAGGAGTTTTTCACCCTCTCTGTGCATCGGGATCACCTGGGAAAATTATCCTGCTCCCAGCTCCTATCCCCCAAGATCTTGATTCAGTTGGTCTGGGGATAAGGCCTTAATTTTTTTTTTTTTTTAATTCCCAGATTGTTCTAATATCAGAGAAGGTTGAGTACTTCTGAGTTGGAAAAGTTTAAGGTAACACGTTAGTCACATAGGAATTGCTCAACATGTCGTAGATATTACTTTCAGGGAAAATGTACAGGGCTCTGAAATGTCTATGCAACCTCTCTGAGGAACTATCTGAAAAATGACATACTGGTGTGAAAACAAGACAAGGTATTACAATCTTAGGCCCCAGATCCAAATACTGGCCAATAAGTAAGGCCTATCCTCACTGCGTGGTCATGGACAAGTTTATCTCCCCAAGCCTCCTTTTCTTCAAGGGAATATCAATAAAGCTTCATAGGGTTATTATGAAGACTAAATGAGATACGTAGATGTAAATGTAAAATATAAAATGACAGTGCCTGACACACAGTGAGTCCTCAATAAATGATGGTTGTTACTGTCATGAGTGTTGCTGTATTTATTAGAACTCTTATCCCCATGCTGAGAGTCAGGTACCCAGCAAACATTTCTTGTATCAGATCGAATATAATGAGTTGAACAATGCTTGTAATTACCCAGTGAGTGCCCCACCATACTTCCATCCAAGTGCCACGCCCTTTCCACCAGAGCCTGTGGGCAAGGGGTGGGGGGCCCACACAGCAGCTCCGATCTCACACGTTCGAGTCTCTGAGGCTCAGGGCCTGGCCCAAACTTGCAGCACACACTTCCAAGAGCCTGTGTTTGGAGCCATGCATTCTTTCAAATGGACTTTGTGAACTATTCCCTTCGAATAAATAAAAAGGTGTATGCATTACATAAAATGTAAACGCAGAAGCATTTATAGCAATTGAAAGCCTTGTGAATTTGCATCTTGGCTTGATGTTTAGATCAAGCAGATAAGGGTCAAGTTCAACCACTTAGATCTCAGCTATGTTATGACCTCACGTGGGTCACACACAGGAGCTGGTCACACAGATGACCTGAATCCTGGCATTTTACTCCAGAAGTATATACTCCACATAAGCATCACTAAGCAAACAGGTTCCCACTGGTCGAAGACCAAAAGAAGTTTATGAATAGGAGAGACTGTCACAAGGGAACAATAGTCGAATTGGTTTTGAAAAAGAAACAAAAAAGTTGGCTTACGTTGGAAGAATGCAACTTGCCTCAGTGATGGATTTCAGTTAGGGGCCCATTAGTTTTAGAAGCTGCCTCTGGTTTTGCTTATCAGATTAACTCATTCTGTTATTTTTCAGCTGAAATGTCACTTCCCCACAAAAGTCCTCCCTGACTTGCTCCTCCCATCACCCTCCACAGACTAGCTCAGGTCGCTTTTACATATTTTCTTTTTTTTTTTTTTTCCGTTTACATATTTTCACAGCTCCTTATATTTTTCTTCATGGGGTTTACTGTAGTATATAATATATATTTCTTCTTTATTGTCTGTCTCTGCCAGTAGACCAAAGGTTCCACTAGAGAAGAGACACTCTGTTTTCTTCACTGTTGTATCCTAGCACCTAGACTGGCCCATGGGAGACCCTAAACAAATATTTGTTGCATAGTGCAAGTCTGAAACATAGACCCTGGAGGAGTGGAAAGCCCCCAAAAGTGAGGAAGGAGACGTGTTTTCAAGAGCTTTATTCCGTCCCTCTGAATCTCACCTTTCCTCTCGTGAGTGTGTTTCTGTTTCTGGGCCCCTACTATGTCTGGCTCCCAAGTGTGGCCCAAAAAACCATAAAAGTGCCCTTTGTAGTTTCCTTTTAGTACCACTAGATAGGTTGACATTTTCAAAGGGTTGTCTCTAAATATAGAGAAAACAAAATGGGAATAACTACAGATAAGTGCACAGAGTGGAAAAATGGTCAAGTTGACAATCACACATACTCGACATAGGCTAATAGCAATACTAATGTAATAGAATCCGGAACCTCACTGGCACAGTCCATGGGCCTCCTGGGAAACAAGATGGCGACTCTGCTTCGTCCTACAAGGCTAGACTTCCTTCATATCCTGCTGTTGGCTGAAGTCACTGACTCTCTAACCCACTACTCAGTTAGGGTGATTACTGCCGCATCCTAGTCTCCTGATGATTCCAACATTATTTGGGAGGAAATGGGGCAACCTTCCTTCAAAGACCATATGTTAGTTCCCTGGTTACCATCTGTGCTCATCTCAAACACCTCATGGCTCGGAATGTCTGCCCTTCATAGGTCCTCCTGGGGTCAGGGTGTAGCCCACACTGTCATTCACTCTTAGGCTTCTGTTTGGTAACCCTGGGCTGCCATTCTGGTCAGAAGCAAAAAAGGGAACATTCATTCAGAAAGTTAACTCATCTCCAATGCACACAGCAAACCATGAACAATTCTTTTTCTTAAGAATGTCTCCTAACCAGGGGCGCCTGGGTGGCACAGCGGTTGAGCGTCTGCCTTTGGCTCAGGGCGTGATCCCGGCGTTATGGGATTGAGCCCCACATCAGGCTCTTCCGCTATGAGCCTGCTTCTTCCTCTCCCACTCCCCCTGCTTGTGTTCCCTCTCTCGCTGGCTGTCTCTATCTCTGTTGAATAAATAAATAAAAAATCTTAAAAAAAAAAATGTCTCCTAACCAGACCATAAATTCAGTATAAAATCAGAGGAAAGGAATGAAAATGGAACTAACAATTACTGATTTCCATGATAGAAGCTGTCCTGGTTGCTTTACATCTTAACTCCTTTCATCTTTTCAAAACAACCCATAAGGTTGATACTATTATCATCTCTGTCTTTCTGAGGAGGCAACTAAGACTTAGAGAGCTGATAGAAGTTGTTTACAGTCACGTGGAGAAGGCTGTTTCTTGATGCAAAGTTTGGGTTTCAGGGCACGTTTTGATGTAGGCCTTGCCTCAGAGTTTCCTGAGGCAACAGGAGCTAAAGAATCTGTGGAGTTTAATCCCCGTTTCTGAGAGGCTTGACTCTCCACTTAGAAATCTGAGAATGGGGCCTTATGGGAAAGTCCAATAACTATCATTCCAAGCATCCCTAACTTGGGTAGCTAATGATTCTGTGAATACTGATCATTTGATTACATTGTCTGGGGCTTCTTAAATCATGGCCTCCTCACTCCAGAGACCCTGAATTTCTCAAGTACTCTGAGTTTTCTAACTGTTCAAGCAGATTCCTACAGTCTAGTCCAGTTACTTCATGGTCTAGGTGGAGGCTCCTCTGAGCCAAGACAAAAAAGGATGGCAGAGCTCCAGTCAGAGATATCTCTGGTTGAAGAAGTGTCACCTTCCCCAAACCCATTCTAACCCTGCTGTTGTTTGGAGTAAGAATAGGAATAGGAATTATAGCAGTGAACCTTTGTGAATGCTTCCCTCATGCCAGGCTTTACATACATTTCTCATTTAATCCTCAAACTAATCCTGGGTAGTAGGTACTATTAGATAGCCTCATTTTAAAGTTAGGGAAACTGAGGCATAAGGATGTTAGGTAAATTGCACAAGGTCACACAGAAGTAAATGGTGGAGCCAGGATTTGTGACTCAGGTTGCTTGGCTCTAAAGCCCCAACCACAGATTTCCATTCCAATTCGGGTTTACCCTGAGTCTGACTCTTGCCTCAGTGAGGGTGCTGTGTGCCCTCCTAACTAGCATGGGGAGATGATGACCCATCCTCAAGGGTCCCTTGCTGGTTTTCTAGGGATGTCCAGACCACCTTGTTTGGTCCAGGGGAGACCCTGGCTGGCACTATCTCAAAAAGCATTGGACTTCATTGACATTTTCATTCTATGTTCTTGCGGGTGGGAGTGTACTAGATTCAATCCATGGTATAAAGAAAGCTTTCCTTTATTTACTCAAAACCAGTTTCTTTCTTTAGTAGCACAATAAGATCATCTATTATGCCAGCCAGGAAAAAAAAGGTTATTGACCTCTGAGTGTTTCTATTATTATGGAAAAATGGCTCATGTATACAATATACAACATACTTTCTGTTGATAGTTCTTTATCATATATTCCTTTTGTGCTGGAGGTAGGTGAGTTAGAGCACAGAATATCAAAACCCTACTTTTTTTACTATCAGCCATACCCTTATTATCCTGGGGAACAAACGGCAAGAAGAGAGGAAGAAACAATAATCCATTAAGAGAAAGACATTTTTTCTAAAACATGGAATGGACAGGAGCAAGACACACAGAGGCTTATGAGACTCTAGATGAAGTGGGTAGGAAGACATGTAACTCAGCTGGTAGGCACAGTAGGTAATGCCTGGACCCCATGTCCACCCTGCGGACACATCCTGCCACACTCCTGGGCCATCACATGGTTTCTGATCACTAGGCTCTGCTCCTGCTCTGGGACCCATTCTGGAGAGGTAACATGGCCCAGGAGAAATGAGGAGGCAATAACAAAAGTAAAAAGTGCACAGACTTGGAACTCAGATTGGGGTTCAATTAATATTCTATCGCCAAGGTACTTTGGGACCTCAGGCAAATGTCTGACTCTCCGGTTTTTCCACTATCAAACAGAGGTCTATATTATAAGGCTGTCACAGGCTCTAACAGACTGTGCATGTCAAGTGCAGGGCAGGCACAATGCCTCATCCATGGTAGGTGCCCCAACCTATCGGGTGTCTTTTCATTCTCTTCTTCTGAGACAGTCTCTATTGCCTTTTCCTTTTAGGAGGTCACAGGGTAATGACAAGAATGGATCCCCATAAGCCAGCTATTTTGGGATAAAGGAACATACCCCCACCCCCACCCCACAAGACTGGGCAATATTACCCACCATCCCTTCCTGGCCCACGATGGGGCAGGATGCCTTCTTTCAAAGCTGGGACTTTACTGAGATCTGTACTTTTATGAAGTTTTGGGACTTAAGCTGAGCTTGGGGTTTTATTGTCTGCTTTTAAAATTATGTTCAGATTTTGTATATTTAAAACACGACTTTGGAATTGTGAAACACAGTGTTCTCAATCATAAAAAAGGATGAATTATGTTATGCCTTTCTGTTCCCATTTCTGGGTTCTTTTTTTGTCTTCTTGTATGAATTTTTCTGTGATGCCCTGCCTTATGTCTTAACTCATCTGGGATACTTGCTGTGAAAACTTGGGCAAGATTCTTAACTCCTGTAAAACCGCTTCATTCATTCATTCATTCATTCATTCATTCATTCATTCATTCACTAATGAACTATTTGTTGAGGATTTATATACCAAAAACTTTGCTTAATACTTGGGATACAGTAGAGAACCAGCCAGACTGAGCTTTGTCTATAAAATGGGAAACTAAACTTACCTATTAGGACTGTTGAAAGGAGTGAATGAGACAATGTATGTAAAAGAGAGGAAGAGGCAAAGAAAAGGACTGAACTTTATTGAGCTCCCTACTCTGTCCCCAGTAATGCTACATGCGTCACCTACAATCCTCATAATAACCTTGGAAAATGATTCTTATCCTCCTTTTTACAGATACATCCACTGAGGTTCAGAAAGGAAAAGTGAGGGCCCAAATCACAACCTAGATTCAAACCTGGTATGAAGTTCCCACTCTGCTATGTTGCCTCCGGTGGTCCCCAGTATACTCCTTGCCATCCGATAGGTATGTCAATCCCCATCACCAACCAGCTCCATGCAGAATGTGAGGGTTTGTACCCCTCTTCCTGCTAGCTGATACATCTGATAACACCCATTGTGGTTTGGGTAGAGTAAGGGGTACTTGAATGGAAAATCCAAATCCTATTCCTTTGTTCCTTAAGGAACAAGATATATACATTAAATTCACAAAGTCAAATTTTCCATTGAATATGCAAATAGTTACCAACAACTCCAAGTCACCAGGGGAAGAACTCTGGTCCTCTGGCAGCCAGACTCATCAGCTTAGCAGACGGATGGGACATGGACTCTTGGCAAGAGAAACATTCTTTTTCCCAAGCCAACCCATTTCTGCTGCTATGACCTTTAAAGATGAAGTGCTCAAAACTCTATCCCTCCGACTCTTACCTGTCCCCAGGTGGAGAAAGGCCTCAACTGCACAGACAGCAAGGATGCTCAATGTCCATAGAAAAAAGAATCTGCCAGGAAATGTTCACTTAGGGGCTGCACGCTTTCAAGAGGCAGAAAGCAGAGTAGGAAACGAAATCATTGTGCTTACACTTGGCAAATGGGCTGCAAAACTGCCCCAAGCTAAGAAAGCTGGACCCCTGCACCCTTTTCTCTTCCATCTCTCTGTTTGGATGGGTCACAGAAAAAGCATACAATGGAGGAGCCAGCATAGGAGCCAGATAAGCTCTGTCCACATGGGCTTAACTTTTTGAGCAAATACTTAATCTTTGGTATTAAGAAAAGGAAGGGCCATGCCAGAGAGCGCATGTTTCCACTGAGAAAACTTGTGAGGGTTATCAGAATGAAAAGACAGACACAGAAGAAACAGAGCAGAGCTTTGCATGCAAAAAAGGGAAGAGAAAAAAAAATCTTTTTCCTTGGCATGGAGAAATTTCATCCTGAAGGTTCTTTTTTTTTTTTTCTTTTCTTGGCAATGTAATAAACACCTTAAAATAGAGTTATAAAACGGAAACAGATTCTATAGAAGCAGGAAACCAAGAATAGTGACTTCAGAGAACTTATAGCCCAAAGCTCTCATTCTAGAAATGATGAAACTGAGGACAGAAGGACAATGATTACCCAAAGCCCAAGAGTTTGTCTTTGACCAAGTCATTCCTGGAACCCAGGTCCTGGTGGGTCTTTCCTCTGCCTTACATTCCCATGCTTTCTCTTGATTACAGGGGGCAGGCTTCAGCAGAAGGTGATCTTATCTGTGCCCATGGCATCAGCTTACCTAGTCCTAGAGAAACATAATTCATCATGTTCAAGTGTTCGCATCAAGAAGCCTCTCCTGGTTGGGGAGGGCATGGTGAGGAAACCTCCCAACTCTCTCCCCTTACTTGCACCTTGTCCTGAAGTGTCTCTCCAGTCCTGCCGCCATTCCCATGCTGCCGCCTCTGTACTGTCTTCTATTCCCCCCCCCCGCCAGTCAGGGGCTGCTGTGGATTCTCTAACACACCATCCAAAGCATGATCCCAACCCGTTTTAGGGGGTTGCTCTAAGCATAGCTGAAGCAGTCTAGACTCCCAACAAAGCTTAACTGAAACCAGGATGAAAGAAAAGGCAGCAGAATGTAGTGGAGTGATCTGAGCTTTGAAACCAGACAAACCTGAGTTCAAATCCCAGCTGAACAGTGCATTAGCTGTACAGACCTGAACAAGGCATCTGACTTCTTTGAAGTTTGGCTTCCTGACCTATAAGGCCAGGAGACTTACCCTCCAGGGTGTTTGGTACAATTAAATGAGAGAGCAAACGGAAAGCATTTAGCCCAGATCTTTGTATGCACTGGGCACTGGTATTTACAAAGCATTAAAAACATCTGATTTAGAAAGCACAGGTTTATAGTCACTCACTCAAAAAATATTTCCTGGGCCACCTTCTCTGCGCCAGACCTTGTGCCAAGTGTTGGGATGAAGACAAATAAGAAATGGTCCTTCCCCTGCAGGAAATAATTTTTTCATGGGTGTTATGGGTTGAGCTGTGTCCCCCCAAAAGCTTTGTTAAAGACCCAAACCACAATATCTGTGGAAATGAGGTGTCTGTAGATGTAATCAAGTTAAGAGGAGACCATTAGGGTTGGCCCTAATCCAATATGACTGATAGGCTTGTAAGAAGAGAAAAACGTCACGTGAAGACAGAGACATGTAGGGATAAGGCCACATGCCTGCAGAGGCAGAGATGGGGGTGAGGCGGCTGTGAGCTAAGGAACACCAAGGGTGGATGGCCACCACCAGAAGCTAGGAAGAAGCAAAGAAAGAGGGAGCCTAGCTCTGCTGACACCTCGCTTTTGGACTTCTGGCCTTCAGAAGAGTGAGGGGATAAGTTTTGGCTGTTTTAAGCCACCCAGTTTGTGGTACTTTTTTTTTCAGCAGCCCTAGGAAACTAAATCATTTGGGAGACATGCAAGGGAGCAAATGCAGTAGTTATGACAGAAGCGGAATAACAGGGATTGAGTTCATTGAGCTGAGCCTGGTACATTGATTCAATTATGTAATCTTGGTTAAACCAGGAAGACTTCTTGTGAGGCTCAGTGCTAATGGAGGTCTGTGTAAGTGGAGGCAGTTTGTCCGGGAGATGGACAGCCTATGTCTGCTTGAGGAACCCAGGGAAGGCTTCCCAGAAAGGAGAGTGAGAGCTGGTACCTGAGGGATGGCCAGAAGCTCGGCAGATATGGGGTAGGGAGAGGGGACACCATTTGTGCTAGAGAGCCCAGTGTGTGCAGAAGCAGAGAAGTGTGAACTGGTTTTAGAATCTGGGGGAAACTACAAATATGCAACCAGTGCAGGAGCTCCATGCTGACATTGATCTGTCTTCTAGACGTTCTATTCCACGTTGATATTCCACAGACGCCTCTTACACAAAATGTTCCAAGTTGAACTAGGCCCTGCTTTCTATCCCTACCCATATCTCCTCCTGCCTGTTCTCCTGCCTGCCCTGATTTGGTGACCGGCCCGCCACCCGCCCATCCAGCCTGGCTAGAGGTCTCAGAGTGCCTGCGTACTCCGCTCTTGGAAGTTGACTTCCTTTTCGTCTCTGATTCACACCATCATTTCTGAGCTTTACTATCTCTGGTTCTAATGGATTCTTACTTGGCACGAGCTCCCAACTCTCCAGCTGTGTCTCTCGGCCATATTCCTTCCAGCCAAGCCTCTCTGCCAGATAATTAATGATCTGTAAACAAATGCTTAATTGCACCAGGGGAGCACATATTTAAAGAAACTTTGTGATAAAGCAAAGGATCCTTTTTATAACATGAAGAACATTTCTCTCACAAACTCTCCTCCACCTTCGACTTATTATTTAGTCTGCATTTTTGTCTCATGTAATAATTCTCAAACTCTTTTACAGCAGAATCTGTAAAACAAAAGAGCAAAAACCTGCCCAAGGGACAGATGGTATCATCCTGAGGTGCAGACATGTCAGGTGCTTCCTTCCTGAGACACTCTTTTCTTTAGACTTGGCCCTTCGACTCAAGACTTGGGCACTTGCTAGGAGAAAAGAAATTTTGGCTCCTGGCAAGCAGGCAAAAAAAAATGTGGACTTACTAAGAATCTAACATATGCCTGCCTCTTTTATTTATGTTCTCTCATTTTCCTCTTCACAACACCCCCATGAACTGCTACCCATTGTATAAATAAGAAAGTGAAGCACCTTGCCCAAGCTAGTGGCAGCTAGTCAGGGGGAATGGCTGAGATTGAAGGGGGTGCCTGGACTCGATGCAAGGAGATGACTGCCTCTCAGACACCCTTTCAAGCTGTTTGAGTTATCTAGTCAGCCATATTGCCTTTTCAGAGTGGATAAGAAGTCCTGAGTCAGAGAGTATGCCTTCTGCCCAGCCATGCTGATTCCCCGAGTGGGTGGATACCCCAAGCTTGGTGGGCAACAAGCTGCAGTGGAAACTTTTCTGTTTGCTGCTGTGTGGGGGCTCTACCCGCATGCTGGGAGTCAGTGCTGGGTGCTGCTGTGGGAGGGCCACCCAGCCACATAGGCCTTTCAGAGAGGAAGCACCTTGGCTTGGGTCTGAAATTGAGCCTCCTCTAGGGACTTTGAAAAGGTGGTTTTTGTACAGTTCTTAATGGCCCAGATGTTCCTAAAAGAGGAAGCACAGCAACATTTTTAGAATACTTAGTGGGTGCAGCAGAACCCAAGGACTGTACCCACAGAAACTCTCCCCCTTCAGAAAGGGTTGCATCTGAAAATCCTCGGTGTTCGCGGAGCAAGCACCTGCCCCAGGCCAGGCCCTGTGCTCTGTCCTGGATTGCCAACCTCTCCCTCTTGGAGGGTCCCTTCCTCTCTGTGTTTACACGTGCTCAAGTCTGTCCCAACCTCGAAACACGCCACCTCAAAGCCCTCACTCATCTCTGCCTCACCTTTAGTTACTTCCTTCTCTCCTCTTTGTAAGCAGAACTTTCCGAAGGAAAGCACAGTCTATACTTATTATCGGCATTCACTCACCTCCTGTTCACGCCTCAGCCCCACTGCAGCCTGGCCTTTGCTTTTACTGGTTAGAAGCTCTCCAAGGTTACCAAAGACCCACCAATTTCAAGGGCACGTTCCTTCATGTGGTCTCAGCAGCATTCACACTGTTGACCTGGCCTTCCTCCAGAAAAGTTTTCTCCCTTTGACTTCAGTAGTCTTGATTTCCTTCCTACCTCTTTAATAATCCTCAGTCGACATGGTAGGCTCCTCCTCTTTGGCCCACATTTTAGACGTCAGATTCCCTCAGAATTCTGCCCTTCTTCTTCTGTTTGCTCGCACACTTAGTGCAGCCTTCTCTCCTGAGCTCCCAACACGTGTGCATACAGCTGCTTAGTAGCCACCCGGACTTGGAGAACTGAATGGCATCTCAAATATTCCAAACCCAGCTCTTCAAACCTTTCTCCCAAGCCCATTTCTTCTCAGATGTTCCGCATTTTAGTAAGGAAGACCATCATCCACCACGACCAGGTTACAGGATTTTAATCCTGTCTAGTCTGTCCTCTACCGACTCTCTGGGTTCAGCTTAGGCTACATATTCCTCCATTCTCTGCTGCAACCAAACTGGCTGCCACCTGGTTCTCCTCCCTCTTCTTAACTTTTCATTTTGAGATTATAGAGTCACATGCAGTTGTAAGCAATAATCCAGAGAGATCTTATGAGCTCTTCACCCAGTTTTCTCCGAGGGTAACATCTTGCATTCTCTAGTGCGATATCGTTCCTGGAAAACTGACATTGATACGATCCATTCCCCTTATTCATATTTCACTACCTTTCCGTGTACTCACCTATGTGTGTGTGTGTGTGCGTGTTTAGATATTCAGTTCCACGCAATGTTATCACGTGTGCAGATTCATGTGACCACCACTGCAGTGACGATACAGAACACATCCAACAGGAGGCTCCAACTAGCATTCTTGTGGTTCCTTCAGTGGGCCAACTTTCTTTTACTTCCGGGTCTTCACACAAGGTTGTCCCCCTATACCCTTCATTTGGTCAATTATTAGTTATCTTTCAGGCCTCAACTTAAATATCAATTCCTCAAAAAGACTTTCTCTGATGCACACTTGGTTAAGACCCTCGCTCTCTGTTCCGTGAGCACCCTGTACTCCTTCTCTCCCATCATAGCACCTGTGTCCTTATCACTTGAGAGTTAGGAGCCTGCACGAGGGCACAGGTTGTATGTAGCTAGTTCGTGTCTGTATCTCCCCAACTGAGCACAGTACCTGCAACAAGGTCATTCCTCAGCTAAAATGGGCAGGGGTAAGAAATCCATGAGAACTGATGAGTCGGGGGGAGCTCCCTCCCTCAAGGAGCTCTTAGTCATGAAACGCCAACACACGAATTAGCACTGTCTTACGGTGAAGCAGTGAAGGTTGTGAGGATCTGGAGTATGTGTTGTCCTTCCAGCTTCTAGGTATAATAGAATCGGGCACCCAGGACCAGAAGTCCTCGAATATACGTGCCCAGAACCCTTTAGCACGTGTGGCAGGTCAGCTAAGTGGAGCAGACACTGTGGTAATACGCCCAAAGGCCTGATTTCAAAGACCTCAACTGGACAATTTTCTCAGCCTTATAACCACAGACTGAGTAGCAATCGTGGTCACAGACTGAGTTCTGTTGTTAGCCACAGGATGAGCCCTGATCTTGGCACAGGTCCTGACACTAGCCAACCATGTGATAAATATAGCATCTTCTACAAGAACAGGTAAGGCACACAGGTATGGCAAACAGGTAAGGCACACAGGTATGGGAAACTATCAGGCCAAACACACTCTGACACAAGGAAGGCAGAATCCAAAGCGTATGTCCTGCTAGGGGGTCAATGGAATAAACATCCATTTCATACCCTAAGATGAGAAATAGAATTATTGAGTCCTGACGCATTCCAGCTGGAAGGGCCCTTAAAGGCATTATGCTCCCTCACATCACCTTTCATAGCACAGGGAATGGGGGTTGAGCTCACTGTATATAGGAGTACAGACGTTAACATTTCACATCTAGCTTTAGACGCAGAAGCCTTTGTTCTCATTTCTAAGTTTTCTCTAATTAATTTTACCAAAGCATAACTGACCTTTGACTCAGAAACATCAACCTGAAGATTTCACCTGGCCTCCAGCTAGCCCTCTCCAATATACTCCCCCCACCAGCCCAAGTGACCCATTTAAAGCACAAAGCTGGCCAGGTTACTCTCTTGCTTGAAACCTTTCAGCAGCCTCCCATCACCTTCAGGATGCAGTCCAGGTTCCTTAGTCTCCAGATTCAGCACAGCCCTTCTTCCCCTCCAGCCTTCTCTCTGGCATCTCCTCACACCCCACTTTACTGAGCACACCATGGTGTTCTATGCTGCTGTTGAAGTGTGCCTCTTCCCAGAATGTTTTTCTCACCAATATTTGCCTGGTTAACTGTTTCTTAACCTTCAAGCTCCACCTTAGCCATTATTTCTTCCAGAGAGCCTTGACGGAACTCTTGAGTTGGGTTACTGTCCTCTTACCCTGTCCTATCACCTTGCCCTCTCCCCCCATTATGCCACTTAGAACCTCTGACAGGGACATGTTATCTGTGAGGCCGTGTCTCTAGATGCCTGGGCTTCTGCAGGACAGGAACTGCATCTTCCTTGTCCCTCTCCGTGCCCACCACAGGACCTGGCACATGGAAGTCTGCTGGAAAGGGAAAGCTAGTTCGTGACTGACCTCCTCTGAGGGTTAACTGTGGGGACCGGCTGGTAGGTGCTTCACATGTATCACGTCACTTCATCCTCCTCATAGCACCAGGACCACTGAGTACTCTGAGCAAGCCCTCCACAAACCAGAGTAGTGACTGCGAGTGTCGCCTTGAGGCTCCAGGGATACCCAAAGACAGTCTCTAGGCCCTGGCCTTGGCCCCCCCCTCCACCACAACCCATGGCCACTGGACTCAAGTCTGCCCTCTCGCCTCACACCTAGACTTGCTTCTCTACCCAGCCCTTTCAGATAGGATTCAGGGTCAGACTCTTTGCCTGTGCTTCATTTTCATGTCCACCTCAGACACTGGCTCTCACCCTCAGGATCAAGCTCTGCATTCTGCATACCAAACCTGTTCCACCCCAGGGGACAGCCAAGGCTCTAGACCTTGCATCCCAACCCAGCATTCCAGGTCCTGGAATGATCACCGTGGACTGATTACATGACTAGTCCAAGGACAACAAGGAAGCTCAGTTAAGGAGTGTGCCCAAGATCACATGGCCTGGTTTCTGCCCAATGCCGAGACCCAGACTAAGCATCTCCCCTTGTGTGGGGGGCACACTCCCTCTTCTTTCAAACAGCCTCCTTCTGTAGCCCTTTGAATGCCTGCCTGCATGTCCATTTCACACCTTGGTCGTGAGATGCCCTAGCTGGGGCTGTTACCTAGCACTATCCCCTGGTGTCCAGCCTGGCATAGAGATGAGCCTTGGGAAAGGCACGAATCTTGGAATCTTCCTTTGCATTTGGTTTGGGACCAAAGAAGCAAAGCTTCTCTAATGCTGCCCCAACAAATGCATTTTCTTGTCAATTTTTTGTAATTGATACTAAATCTCTCTGTAAAGAAGCACACACCCTCAACGTCTTAAGGAAAGCTAGTCATGGTATAAGCGTTTAAATAAAGGGATTGTGAGATTTGGGGGAAAGTACCAATCTCTACTTTATCCCTTCTGTCCTGAGGACATCAAGCTTTCAGATGAAATGATCTGAGGCTGTGAAAAGAGAAAATGCTTTGGAGTTACATAAAGTTGGGTTAAACGTTGGCTTTGCCTCCCAAGCGCTGTGGGCCTTAGGAAAGAAACCCAAGAGTCATTCTATGCTCTACCCTTTTCCTTACTCGCTCCAGCCAATCTCTCAACAAGTCCTGCCAGTTTCACCTTCTAAATGGATCTTCTCCAATCTCCACCTCAGTTGTGAGCTAGTCCAGTGATTAAGCACTTAGGCTCTGGAGTGAAACTGTCTGGACTTGAACCCCAGTTTTCTTATTTACTATGCCATCCTGGGCAATTGACTTAATGTCTCAATGACTGTTTCCTCATCTGCAAAATGAGGATTAAAAATCTTGGGTTGCTAACAGATTCAATGAAATAATCCCTACCAAGTGCAAGCATAATTCCTGGCCCAGAGTCAGAGCCTGTAAACACGAATCTTCTTATTTTTTGTATCTTATTACCTCCTCTGTTCAGGCCGTTATCATCTGCAACTCCACACTCCCCTCTGCCCCTTGCTCCCCTTGCTCCTCGCTTCCTTCAACCCCTTCCCAGTCCTACAAGGTTTCCTGCCTGGTTTCTCTTCTCTACTGCCTCTTCTCCAATCCATTCTCTGTGCCATTGCTAGAATGTTCTCTCTAAAAGGCAGATTTGATCATGTGATTTGCAGACAGGAAGCCCTGTGGTGGTGCCCCATTGTCCACAGATAAATATTGTCCCTAGCTTTGCAGATAAGGCAGGGTTCCCTGCGTACTTCCCAACAATCCTGAGAAGGAAATTTTACCCCCCATCTTATTGCCTCAGAGTGGTTAAGTAAATGTCTCAAAGACCTACAGTTATTTACTGGTCCAGTTGAGATTCGGACCCGTCTTCTGAGCCAAAGCCTGTGTTCTGTGCATTGGCCACACTGCCCCTCCCCACACTGACCATCCACAAACTGACGATAAGCACTGAAGAAGCCGGAGAGGAAGGGCGCTGAGATGAGGAAGAGGAGCTGGTGTGGAGATATCCTGGTGGGCTGCCTGACTGGGGAAAGCTTCCTGGAGAGGCTAGAACTCTGGGGACCTGGAGGGGCAGGGTAGCCGGGGTGATACTGGAGAAAACGCTGAAGCTGTGATTCCAGAACTGTCTGGTGAGATGAAGTGAGATTCAAGTTTGAGTGGAAACATGTGCTTCAGATGCTGCTCTCTTCTTCCCTGACACTGGCAGAACCCCAGGAAGCTCTGAGGTTTGCTTCTCGGTTTCAGTCACTGTTAGTGGGGTTGGAAGTACTATGTTCGGTTGGAGGGCTTGCCAGGGCCTCTTTGTTATCCACAGATTAATGTACTCTAGGTTGGTTGGGGAGGGGGGGAGAGTCCTCCCTCTCAAGTTCTTACCCTGCAGTGATACTGCTCAAAAATCCATCCATTTGTTCAGCAAGCCTTCCCAGACACCTGTGGGGCACCAGGCCCCACGCTGGAAATGCAGAAAACAATCAGAGGTGGTTCCTGGCTTTAAAGTCGTCATGATTTAGTGGGGAGAATATCCCACATACAGTGACAATACCGTGTGGAAAGTGCCCTGGGGTCTGGGGTATGGAGAGCTAGGCAAGTCTTCTCGGGAGTGATACACCAGCCCAAGTTTCAGAGTGAGCATATGCCTTTAAGAGGATTACTTGCGTTCATTTTGAAAGGCAAATTTGGGTTATGGCTTTTTGTGATTGTAGTTGCAGAACAATACGTTCTTGCCTGGTGTCACGTAGAACTTTCAGAGCATGCAGGGGAGAATAGCGGCGTGGTAGACTCCCTGGTTCGGGGGACCTAAAATGTAGTTCCAAATAGTCCGTGAAATTGCCCCAACTATAGACCAGGGATAACACCATCACTGCCCAAGATTTCATAGCCTAGCAGCAAGTCTGCAGGTCGCACGAACGGAGGGACACACTCTCTGGCCATACTCGGGACCCAGGGAGGTAATGCAAAAGGACAGGGGCCTGGGACACAGGCAACTCTGCCACTGACTAGCCATGTGACTCTGCACAGGTTAATTAACCCCACGGAGCCTCAGTTGCCTCTTTTGCCCAGTGGGGACAACATTACCTTGCCTGGTCACTAAATGGTAGCTACTGGTCCCAGGTCTCTCATTTCCATGCTGTATGTCCCCCTCTCAGCCTACTTCCTCATCTGTGAATAAGGCAGGATGGTGAGGCTGTGTGCAGAGAAAGACGAGGGAATATTCTCTAAGGGCTGTTTAGCTTTGACATCCCATGCATAAAACAACAGCCAGATTGGACTGTTGCTTAATTCTATCCAAACTGCCAGATAGGCATTTGAATAAGTAATCTAATATATACATTTTTATTCTATTCAATATTCAGGTCGTCTCCTGGCTGGAATGAGTATTCAGAATGATGATTGCTTAGAAACATACCATTCCAAATACGAATGAGAATATTTTTGCAATATTCAGTTCAACAAGGATAGGGAGGTATGAGATTAGGTTCTGCAAATAATCACATCTTTCACATCTTGGACGCCTCTACACATACTTACTACACGTCTTTCTTCACAACCTTGGAAATGCAAATCCCTGTACTCTTAGAGGCCTGAGCAGCCCTCCTGTGCTAAGTCAATTCCCATGTGAAGGTGAGAGTGCAAGGCAAAAAGATGTGGCCTCTCCCCTGGAGTCTGAGGTTCCGCTACAATATCCTCCCCACCCAGTAAGCTGTAATCTAGTCCTCTCATACTCAAGCAGGGACAGGGAGCTCACTACTTCTCAAAGCAGCTAATCCCACTGGTGGGCAGCTTTGACTTGGGCAAATAGCCTCACATGCTGAGCAGTCTGGCAACTCCTGGTGTTCTTACATTAATCCTCGTCCTGCCCTCAGATATTCCTGCAGAGATTGAAGGCAGTGCCGCTATTCCTTTCACCAAGTCAGCCTTTTCCTGAGCTGAATCCTCACTTCCTCCACCCAGAAGCCTGCTCTTCCTTTGTCCTCAGCACAAGGATCCATAGGGATTAGCCTAAGAACACCAAGAGCAAAGGTGAGGCCCTGGTGAATTCCTTTTTCTCTGGCTTTCCATGCCATTCGGTAAGAGAGAATGAAGCTTTTAAAGTTAATATGGGCAAAGTAGCTAATTCTGAGGAAGCTTTTGCCAAGGCTTTTCAGGAAACAGAAACACCACTGAGGAAGGAAGATCTTGGATTACAGCAGGAGGTGCAGAGTGTTACCCAGCAGCTGTTCCCAACCAGCACGGCACCCATCTCAGGTGTGTGTATGCAGGTGTGTGAGTACCGACCCATTCGCTCAGCAGTGCCCTGGTGGTGTCAGAACAGAATAAGCGCCTCATGTGGGCAACTGTCACATGTCTTCGAGATTCACTCGCCATCACCTCTTCAGGAAGCAGCCCTTGACACGCCCTCCTTACCTTAACCAAGCCTGCACCCCCACGAAGCTTTCTGCACTTTTCCTCTGTACTGTCCAGTTCCCTGCCTGTCTGCCCCTTTGGACGGTGGCACCTTCTTGAGGGTCCTGACAGTGTCCGATTCTTCTCTGTCCCCCTGGGCCTTGTACCGCGTCGGTGCTTCATACGTGTTGGTTGCAGGAATGTTTTGTGGAAGAGTGTCTGAGTCCTATTTTGGGGCTCTTACCACTGCCTCTGCCACCATGATTCTCTTTTCCTACTTATGAGAGGCTAATGTGATACAAATTAGGTAGAGTATAACCCTCATAAGGTGTGGGCATCTGAGGGGGATCACTTGGACGAGCCAGTGCTCTCCACGCTTCCGAAAGTACACCAGCCTTCCTGTGAGAGGCGCGAGTTGGGCTGAATAGTGCTGTTTCTCCACCCTTCGTTGACTCCGAGCTGACTGTTCCGAGCCCTGATCTGCTGTCCTCCCCTGCGCGGCCCCTCTGGAGGAGCCATTCTTCCCGAGTTGACACTCACATTTTCCTTCTTTTCAGCCAAGTCACAGCTTTTGGATGCTCGCTATGCAGATGTGCAGAATTCCTGCACACATCTGCATATCAGAGGGGCAGGGAAAGTTGCTTGGCAAGAGGCCCTGGCTCAGCAGGAGTGCTCTGTTGGCAAGCCTAAGAAAAGATCTCTCTCTGCACTGTTCTTGGCTGAAGAACTCAGCTGGGGACTGGGCTGGTCAGGGCTGGGTTTTGTCCTATGGAGGGAAGGCTGCAGTATGGCACATTTCTGGGGGGAGAGGAAACTCTAACATCTTAGCATCCTCTGAGATGTCTAAGAAAATCAGTGGACAAGTCTTGGGGCAAAGAACGGGTGTCTCGGGCAATGGCACAAAGGAAAGAGAGGGAAAATGCATTCATTTAGCTATTTATTTAAAAGAGCAGCCCAGGGGTGCCTGGGTGGTTCAGTCAGTTAGAGGTCTGCCTTCGGCTCAGGTCATGATCCCAGCATCCTGGGATCGAGCCCCACATCGGGCTCCCTGCTCAGTGGAGAGTCTGCTCTTCCCTCTCTCTCTCCCTCTGTGCTCTCTTTCTCACTCTCTCTGTCTCTCAAATAGATAAATAGATCTAAAAAAAATAAAAAAAATTAAAGAGTAGCCCAACAACCCCATTTGCAGAGGGTCTGCTTTGTGCCAAGCAGTATAAGACAGTGAGTCATTCAATATGAAGGTCTGCTTCACTTCTGAGACCTGCCCTCGTCAAGGTCTGAGACCTTGGGTAAGTCCTTTAACCCGTCCTGGTATCAGTTTCCACATCTGTAAACTGGAATGATACCCGTACCTACTACGCCTACTGATTAAGGTCGAGGGGGTGGTAAATGACATAAGCCCAGTAAAGCACTTAGCGGAGCATGTGTCAACATGCTTTAGTAAACATCAGTTCTTTTCGAGCTCTTTGTTTACTTTATATTTACTATGTGTCAGGCCTCATCATGGGTACCTTAAACATTTTGTCATACTTACTTCCCACAGTAAACCTCCAAGATAGGTCTTATTACCCCTCATTTGCAATCAAGTAAACTGAGGCCCAGAGACATTAAGATACTTCTGAAGGCCACACAGCACATACAAAGGCTGCCAGATTTAACTTTCAGGGCCATGGAAAGCCAGATGCAAATGTCACTGCTGAGGCAGGGCCAGCGTTGGAGAGTCCCAGGGAAAGAAGGCCTAAGCCTGTATAGAGACCAGGGGAAAGGAGGAGATCATTTACTTGTCCAGGGTGGCTGAGTGCGCAGCTGGAAAGACGTGCTGGATACCAGATCTGATGGATGAAACAGAAGAAGAGGGAGAAGAAATGGTGCAGGTGGCAATGAGGAAGGCCAAGAAAGCAGCCATGACAGGCTCTCCGGGGAGGCCGCAGCCAGGCAATCAGGGCAAAGGGGAGTGAGTGACCGTTAGGCGTTTTCCCTCCCTGGACCTGAAGAAGGGGGTAATGGCTCTTAGATCACAGGGCTGAGGTAAGGACTAAATGAAGCCCTGCACAGAAAGCTCTTTTTGTAATGTTTGGAACGCGACAAGTGTTTAACAAAAGCATCTGGAGGAAAATATCCAGACTAGCATTTGGACAAACCAATTTCAGAAAGGGTAACAGAGGTCATTTTATTCATCCTTCAGAGGAGGGGGTCCCAGCATTAATGTATTATGAAGGACGGTTGGAGCAGACTCTTGCAGAGCTAGAAATGTAGAGTGGGGGAAAGGAATATTTTCCCGATTTTTGGACTGAAAGACTCCAGCTTTGGTTGCTATAGTATTTCTTGTCCTGGAAGCTTGGTATCGTAAGCAGGAAATACCTTTGGTAGGGTCATGGGATTTCTCCTGGTGGGTGTTGGGACTGACGAGGGTGGAGCACTCCCAGTTACAGGAAGCCGGAAGCGGGGAACCTCATGGGAGGGGCTGGGCAGGAAAGAACCAACATGGTAGATAGCATGTAGAAGCAGAACACATCCTTTGTGAGCTTAAGTGTGAAGCCACTTGGAGACTTCCAGAAATAACTGAGCAAGACTTTGAAGGAGACTGGAGTCCTGCATTAGCAGGTAGGCACCAGCAAATCACAGGTGATTACCATAAATGGCACCCCATTTGTGCCCACACACTGAGGTGGTCTGGGGGCACATCACTTACATACTCCTGCTCATGACCTACATGGCTCCCCAGGGTCTGAGGTCATCTCTGAAGATGGGTATGCTTACACCTCTTCTATGTATTTCCTCTGACATCTTGATGGTTAATAAGTCCTCTTGTTGCAACCCTGAAATAACCCCCAAATTCGCTTCATCCCTATCGCTCCAGCTTTATTCTCGGTGCATGAGGAATAGGGTCCACTTTTCAGTGAGTGAGGGTGGTAGCAAGGGTTAATATATTATGTTATTATGTTAAATGCAGGAAATATAAGAAGCAGTAGAGCATGGACTTTTTCCTTAAGGATTTATGAGCTGATTTCAACCATTCATCTGAAGACTCCTCAAAACTGCAAAAATGGAATGAATTCAACTCACTCATTCATTTAACCAATGAACAAACATTCTCCGGGCACTGTGCCAGGCTTGGCGTTAGCAGCTGGGGACATGTGGCCCTCAGGTCCTGAGGCCTTAAGATCCTTATGATCTAGGGCGACCAGCACACAACAGAGGGCTGTGCAGTAAGTTGCATGGTCAACGGTGGCGAAGCTGAAAGAACAATGCAGGCCATTTCTGTGAAAAGACATTCCTTAGGTCATTTGCCAGATGATTGCCTTTCCTCATTCTCTCCCTTGGAAGATACACCTGAATGATGTGGGCTAGGGAGAGGGCCATGGGGGAGGCAGTGTGGAGTCAGGGAAAGAGCACGAGCCATGCGGCTGGACAGCCATGGGTTTCAGTACCCAGTTCGGCCAGTTGGTAGTTATCTGACTTTAGTCATGTCACCTCTCTGAGTTTCCCATTTCTTCATGTGTAAGAAGGGCATCATTCGTATAAAGCATATAGAATAGTCCTGGGCATATAATAGGTACTCAGTAAATGGAAGCTATTTTCATTTTATCCCAAATTTCAGGTTTGCAAAATTTGTTAGTGTTCAACAAATGAATGAACTTTACTATGATGAGCTACTGAAAGTTTAGAGTTTATCTGTTCCAACAGCCTAGTCCAATCTATACGACTAACGCAAATGGCCAAGATACGGCCTTGTTGTATTCACCCATTTGACGCAGCAGTTCAGATCTGCTTGCTCAGTTCATTTTTTTTGTTTCTCTTTTAAATTCCAAGATGCTAATTTGACCTTTGGAGGATTCTAGTTGGCAAAAGGCCCAAGTTTTCCCCCATGCTGATTGTCTGCTGTGCCTGGGCCCAGTCCCTACATACGTGCTAGGACAATAACACTTGTAACTGATCTTGCAAGGAGGCCCTCCTTCCCTCCCTCTTCTCCTCAGCTCTCTGGAAAGCATCAAGAATAAACAAGAGCACATGTGGCAGGAGCATTCCTCTCTCTCGAACTGTGTTCCAACAGATGAGACCCAAGAGGTAACCCTCCAGAGCCCTGATTATCAGCAGATTAGGGATGGGCAATGGGGGCTGGACGATGGAGGAAAGCTCAAGTTCTTCAGGTCACACCTGTCTGTGTTATGGAGTTAAGAGCTGAGAGGGACTTCTGAGACTGGTACATAATTTTTCTGGGACAGGTTGGGGAAGAGACATGTCTACAGCCACCAGCCCTCTAATGACAAAGCCAGAACGTCAGACTCAGGTCTCCTAATTTCCAGTCTGTGCCTTCTCCATGTTCCTGGGCAACTTTGTTCAAACATCTACAATGGCTTCCTATTTCCAACTGTATCAAATTAAAATGTTCTGGTCTGGCATTCAATGTCTAAGATCTGCTCCTCCCTCTACCTTTCTACATTTATTGAAAACCCAGTGGACAGCTGGGACTGGTACTTCCTGCTTTTGAGAATTTGATTAGAATTTCCCTCTACTTTTGTTTAAATACCCCTCTTCTCTGGCTTCTGCTCTGGGATCCCTTGTTGTTGCTTATTACTTAGTGTCTTCTTGGCTCTGTTCTGTCATGGCCACTTTGGTTTCTGGCTAAGGTTCGGCTTTCTTCATCACGGTGCCATTTAGAGGCTTATTTAGAGGGGCACTTTATGCTGTGTCAGGCGAAGCAGCGGGGAAGGGGGTGGGCTCTGCTGTTAGAGACTTCTACCAGAGGGGTTGACTCAGCAGTATCCAGGGCATGGCTGTTTGTGACACCAGAGGACAGATGCCAAGAAGGTCTGAAATTAAAGGCAAGGAGCCCTTCAACAAAGGCTTATACGGGGGCTTAAACAGGGGCTGGGTAACTGGGAGATAACTTGGAAGTTCAAGCAGAAACTGAGGAAAGTCCGTGTGGGGGTGAGGGCAGCATAGCCAGGGAAGGTGGTGACAGGCTACTGTCCGAAGCTCAGTCAGAGAATCAGTGTGAGTCCTCTAGTGCGGTTGGAAACCTGTAGGAGAGGAATCGCTTTTGAGGGCATCACAATGGAGAGATGTTTCAAAGGGATGAGTTAGGACAGAAGCAGGGTTTCCCAAGGCTAAGAGTTGCCCAGAGAAAGCAACAAAGATGGAGTCAGGAATGGGAATGCACATGGTACCATGGGGGAAGAGGCTGGGTGTGATTTTAGAATCAACAGCAATTTTTCCGGCTATGGGTTATGAGGAACAGAAGGAAGAGGTCGGTTAGGGGGTTCATCTTAATTCACAATAAGGACTCTGGATCAGACATTCCTTTTTATTCCCTCCCTCCTGGACCAGACAAATTTATAATTTCTTAATTTACTCATTCATCAAACACTCCCTGCTCTGTGCCAGATTTTGGGGTAGAAACTGAGGGAAAAAAAATGAATCATATACATTCCCTGCCCCTAAGGATTTTGTTAGGGAAAAACATTCATGTAAACTCAAAAATAATATGGAGTGGTAAGTGCTGTGAGAGACGGAAGCCAAGGGGCATTGGAAGCAGAGAGGAGGCACCTAACCCAGCTTGGAAGCAGAGTACGGGTAGGAAAAGGAAGGAGTGAGGCAGGAAACGTTTCTAGAAGAAGGAAGAAAAAGAGTTAATTTGTAAAGAAGGGATAGTGTCAGATTGTTATAGAGAGACAGAGGCGGACTTGGGAGATGAACTGGCAGAAAACCAAAATAAAATAAAAATGAAAACAAAAACCCCTCAGTTCACAAGCAGAATTCAGTGATGATGAGACCGAGCAGATAGTTCTCAGATGCCCAGATTAACAAGCACATGCCATTGGGAGGACCTGGACTCTTGGCTGGGGTTCAAGAGAAGAAAGGAGAGATTTTAGGACCCGAAGAAGAGGTTGGCCTCATTTAAAGAAAGTCTAGGTTTGATGGTAGAAGCTTCAAAAATTATCTCATTTACTCTTTACCGGATCCACAATCTAGTTTCCAGGGCTCTCCACATTAGGGTTTGAGCCCAAAACTCCAGCTAAGAATGAGGTCCTGTTTTACTTCTGATGGGTCAGACTTTATGTATTTTCCTCCCCTGGAGTCTTGGTGGAAAGGAATAATTGGTCATGGAGCAGAATTGGGAGAGGTATGCCCTAGCAATGGAGTTACTGCCCTTCCTTGTGTGGACTTCCTTTCTCCTTTCTCTCTGGCTCTGATGGGGACACTTTGGGCACCTTTTTCTAGAAGCCAAGGCTCAGGGCATTAAAGAAAATAGAAGAGGACTTGGGAGTTTGTTCCCCCCCACCCCCGACAATTTGAACCTCATATGCTTGGGATAAAATAACTCACATTTTTGTTCAGTTCAGCTCAGGGGAGTTCTGCACTAAGATTTGGAGCCAAAGTCTCAGGTAATAATAACTGACTTCTCCTTCCTTGTGAATATATTTGCCTCAGGGAGAATTGGCTGTGATGAAGTTGGATCTGGGTATTTTGAGTCCGCTGGTCAAACGCTATCGTGATATCATCTCAGCAACACCTTCAGCAATATTGTTGTCTACTGGTTTTAGCCAAAGACTGATTATCTCCAGTTCTCTGCCAACGTCCTCCTTGGGATTTGAATCTCTTTGCTCTTCTTTGGAACCTCAGCCAAGAGTCTAGACTTCCTTGATGCCATTTACTTGCTAGTGTGGATATCTAAGAACTACCTGCTTGATTTTTTCCCCACCACTAAGCTCTGCTAGTTTGCTACTTTTATTGGGACTGTAGATGCAGACCGCTTGAATGATAATGGCGATTTCCCAAATAGCCAAGTAGAGTACTCAGCCTCTTATTCGATCACATTCTTCCTTCCCCTTTCCTTCACTCTTGAACAGAACTATGAGCTGAGTTATGGAGAGTTAATGGGCTGGGAGCTGGGGTGAACTACCAAGGTAACAGCAATAATGGTCATTTGTAGAGCACTGTGGCATACCAGAAAGAACATACCAGAAAGAGTCAGACAGAATTAATTTTGAATCCGTGCTTAGCTACTTAAAAGCTAAGTGGCTTTCAACAAGTCTCTTCACCCTCTTCAGCCTCAGTTTCCTCATTTGTAAAGATAAGGGTAATAATTCCACCAGATAAGACCTTTGAGAGAATAAACTGTATTTAATTCCTCAAGGGTTGAGTCAGTGGCTATGCTCTTCCTTGTGCCCTCAGTACCTAAGTGCACCTGGCATACAATAGGTGAACAATAAATGAGAGCAGTTAGCAATACTTATTTGAAAAGAATATATTCTGAACATCCAGGCAAATCAATAATAAGAAAAAGAAAAAGAGAAAATAATCATCTTGTTGTTCACTGTATGGACCTAGAAATCAGAGAAGCAGATAGGTTAAGAGTTCAAGGCGATTCTAATTACAACACTGATATTATTAGTTGTTAATCATCTGCCTGTTGCTATCATCTCTGCTCAGAATCAGATATGCTTTCTCTTTCTGAAAGCAAATACCAGTTCTCTAAAACATCTTTAATATAATTAATGTATTTCATTACCTTTGTTCTGGCATTAGCTGCTCAAACTAAATAAAACATGGGTACGTTTCAGCTACTCATTGAAGATTTGTGGTGTGTATATATGGTGGGAGGGAGAGAGAGAGAGAGAGACAGAGAGAGAGAGAGAACAAGAAACAGAGAATGAGAGGGAGGGAGGGAAGGATGAAGGAAGGGGCGGGGAGAGGGAGGGAGGGAGAAAGGGAGAGAGAATGTGGTCAGTTCTGTTGATTTATCGAATTTGTTATGTTAAATGCTTGTGTCAGGGTAGCCGTGGTTGGGTAGGGGGAGTTCGTGCATAAGTTAAGCAATGAAGGCAACCTTTAAAATAATTGCTTTTTGGGTGGGCAGGGAAAATTTGAAGTGCCTTGATCAAATCCGAGACCATCCCTTTGTGGCTGAACAACCAGATTTCACTCTGCCAAGTCAATCTAAAAATGAGCTCAAACAGAACTGTGGAGGGGCCTGGACTTCATCTTCAGGCTTTTGTGGGAATGAGATAAGGATTGTGTCCCTGTTACATGAGGTGTAATAGTGCTTTAAGTACTTTCTAACTGTATGGCCACTCAGGCAGGAACTGCTTCTGAAGAGAAGGCAAGGTGGTCCACCTTTGCTAGGCTGTTACCCCAAGGGTTAGGAATCAGCATTCGTTTCCCTAGTGGATTATGAGAGCTGGTCACTATAAAAAATAAGCATGAAACCTCTGGCACCTTTAGACTCTTGCACCATGGAAGAGGTTTCTTCATGCATACATTCATTCATTCAACACATATTTGAACACCAACTTTATACCCAACAGAGAGATTAATAAAATATGGTTCTGTCGTAAAAAGCCCACAGTCTAATGCAGTAAAAAGACATTGTAATATAGTGTGATACATGCTAAGATGGAGCTTTGGGCAAACCGCTGTAGGAGCACAGATGTGTGCTCAGGGAATGCCCGCAGAGGTTGTCAGGATGAAGAGGAATTAACCAGACTAGAAGGTGTGAGGGAAATCATTCAAGGCAGAGGGCCCAACATATGCAAAAACCCGAAAACGAGAGAGAACTTGGTCTATTCTAGGAATTGCAAATACTTGGGAATAGTTTGAGCACAGAGAAAAAAAACTGAGTGGCAGATAGAAAAACTGAGGCTGGAAAGGTTTTTGCCCAAGTGCTTCATGGGAGCTGGGGACTAGTGTCTCTCCCTCACCTGGCCCCCAACATATATTTGGCATTTTGAGTGCTGCTATTTCTTGCCCCCAAGGATTCTTGGTCACCGGGGACAGTGCTCTGTTAAGTTTAGGAGGCTTCAAACTGTCTATTTAAAAGGGAATTTGGTTGACCTGACCAATTTCTAGAATCAAATGAAATAGTGGGTATAAAGAACTGAAAATACTCCTGTCACTCCATGGAGTCAAAAGACCTGGTATATTGCCCAGATTTGCCATTTAGGGCTGTGTGAACTTGGGAAAGTTATTTAATTTCTTGAACTTCAGTTTCTTCATTTATCAAATGAGTATGATTATGGAGAAGATTCAACAAAATCATTTGCTATCATTCTATTTGTAAATTGAGGCATGCTGTGTAAGTGAAAGAGTCTATTCGTAGTAATTAGGATTCATTTCTAATTCCCCTGGACCCTATTCCACTTATGCATGTGTCTGGATCAAGTTCTTCCCTTTCCTGCACCTCTCAGCTTGGGCTCTCCTACCAGCTGTGGTCAGCTAGAATCCCAGCTGACCAAACTGACTGGCTCTCTGCTGCCCCCACCTGTCTAGAGCCAGGATCCCACCGTAGTCATAGGACCAGAAGCCCAGCTTGGGGTTGCTTGGGCCTCCTTTTACCCAGAGATGGCAGCATCCAGGTGCCAACCTCAGCTCATAACTCTTCCCAATGTGTGTTTATGTGTGTTTTCAGAGGCAACTGGGAGACGCAGGCCCATTTTGGGTGGGTAGCAGGCAAAAGGCCAAGGCATTCCTTTTCTGTCCAGAGCCTTGGCGACTCCTTGAGCACCTGATAGTCTGCAGCCACACTAGGAATGTTCCAGAGATTAGGCCAAATTCATATCTGAGAGACAGATTTGGAAAGGGTATCATCCTTCTTCAGAAGCAAATGATTTCACCAGCTCCATCTTCCAGCTGTGCAAATTGGTTAATTACAAGGGCTGTAATTTGCAATCAATATTATCTCCTTGGCATCTACTTCACTGAAGGCAAATATTTATGGCCACATTTGAGAAAGGGCACATTGTCTTAATCAGGGGACATACACTGAACACTGGGCTAAGTGACTCTTTCGGCACTGATGTCAGTTTTTGCTTTTTTTGTTCTTGAAGATTTGGGGGAGAAAACACAGGCGGATCCTAGATCAAGGCCCTGATTTTCACAAGATAAAAACAACCACAGGCACTGATCCCAAAGAATAAATTCTAAACACAGAGACATGCTTTATGCACAAAGATGCCTGTCATAGGTTTTTTTTATAATGGTGAAAAAAATAGTAACTTAAATGTTCAATAGAAAGGGGTAAATAAGCTATTATGCATTAACTTGATGGAATATTATCCAGCCATTAAGAATAATGGTAATGAAGAAATGCATACTAAAAGTGGAGAATTCTTACATCGTGCTGTTAAAAAAAAAACGGTGGGAAACAAAATGAGGTAGGTGTTCAACATCTTCTTAAATATATGCATAGAAAAAAAGCCTGGTGTGGTGCCTGGGTGGCTCAGTCAGTTAAGCATCCAACTCTTCTTTTGGCTCAGGTCATGATCTAAGGGTTATGAGATGGAGCCCTGTGTGGGGCTCTGTGCTTAGCCCAGAGTCTGCTTGGGATTCTCTTTCCCTCTCCCTCTGCTCCTCCCCCCACCCTCTCTCTCCAATTACTAAATAAATCTTTAGAAAAAAAGTCTGTAAGGAAATACATCAGTTTGGCAATGGCGATAGTCTTTGAGCATTTCACCTATTTTTTTTTACATTTTTCTTAAATGAATATGTATTAATTTTACAATTAAAAATCATTTAAAAAGGCAAGCAGAAGAATGGTTGGTCATATTGGCAACTTCGCAAAGTCGCTGTATTTTACATCCTGGAGTGAGGAAGCCAACTTCCATCACAGAAATATATTTTCATTTGGTCAGGACGTAAGTCTGACAAATCCGTATGGCAGGCCCCACTACTAAATGCTCGTCTTTGCCTTTGAGGCAAAGGACAGCTCCCCTACTATGTTAAAGAGTTTGATTCCGGAGTGTTGGGTGAGTCCAGAGCAGGCTCCTAAACCAGCCTGAGTGATCAGTGAGGACTTCTTGGAGGTGGTAAAATTCAAAATAGATTCTGAAGGATATGGAGGCAGAGAAGCAGGAAAGAGCATTCTAAACAAAGAAAACGGTCAAAAAGATAGATGAAAGAACCCGTTTGGGAAATAACTGGTACTTCATTATGGCTGAAGTGCTGGGTGCACAGGAAAAGAGAAATAGAAAGGGGCCCTGAGGCCAGATTCTGAAGGGCCTTGAATGCCAGTCTAAGGCAGCCCTTCTCTAAGAAAGGATGGAGAGGTGAGGATTTATCCTGAGGGCAGTAAGGAGCCATTGAGAGAGTTAAGCAGGGGCAGGAATTGGTCCAAGCTGTGTGCTAAGAATGTCTCTCTGGCTGCAGCATGAACTTGGGAACAGATTTGGGGGATAGATTTGTGGGGACAGAGGTAGAGATTGAAGGTAGAGAGACCAGTATGGGGACTACAGCAGTAGTTCTGGTGAAAGATACGGAAGTGTGAACCAAGGAATGCCGGACTTACAAGAGCTCTTAGAAATCTTCTAGTCCCATGCCTGCATTTGTTTGACATTGAAAAAAAAAGCATGTTTTTGGATGGATTTAACATTTAAATCAATAGACGAAGTAAAGCAGACTGTTCTCCCTAATGTGGGTGGGCCTTATCCAATCATGTGAAGGTCTAAATAGAACAAAAGACTGACTCCTCCCACCCCCGGCTCCCAAATAAGAGAGAACTCTTCCTGCTTGACTGCTTTTAAGTTGGGACATCTGTTTTTCTCTGCCTTTGGACCCTAACTGACCTTGGTTCTTCTGGGTCTCGAGGCTGCCTGCCCTGACCGCCTTTGGACTAGAACCACACCATCAGCTCTCCTGGGTCTGCAGCTCGCCATCTGAAGATCTTGGCACTTGTCAGTCTCCATAATACTTGAGCCAGTTCCTTAAAACAAATATCACCAACCACAGATAGATAGATGATAGAGAGAGAGAGAGAGAGATACATATAGATAGATCTATCTATTGGTACTGGTTCTGTTCTTATAATGAGACTTTTGCAATACAGCCTGTGATCACACTGGTCCTTTTGACATCTGCCTTACCTCACTGGCACCAGGTTAGCACAACCAGTGGCAATTCTCTTATTGCCTACACCAGCTCTTCTAGTAACAGACTTTCCAAGATTCTAGAAGGGCAAAGTCTTGGTTTTTGAACATATCTAATTATTCACTACATGGTTATCCATTAAGACAGCAAAGATTTCCTTCCTTCTGATAGTGTGTTTTTCAGTAGGCACAGTCGGAGACAAATCCTGACACAATTTTGCCTTCCCATTACTGTCTATCACCTCTGGTGCCCTCCTTTATGTCCAACCCTGCTCAGTAGGCTGGAACACAGTGCCAAATAATTAACCAACCTGCCCTGCTAAGTGAGCCAGCCCCACCTGAAGACCAACCCACACTAGAGTTTGGCTAGACTCTGGCACCAGGGCAAAGGTCAGCTGGGGAAGACTGAGGACTCTGGTGATCAAAGGTACAGGTCACTGCCTGTCACCTTTCCTGGTTCTGTCCTTCTCCACTCCCCAAGGCCTCTGCTTAGAACGCACCCCCCAGCCGCTCGATGCCCAGCTTCCACGCCTCCTGCTCTAGGTGGAGCTTCCCGCTCCCCCAGGTGTTCATGCAGCATCCGGGCACATTTCTCCCCAAGCATGACTACTGTACATCCTCACGTTGCCTTTTCTTTTTTTGGACTTTGTCTAGGTCAAGAATCAAGTCTGATTCTTCTGTACCGCAGTGCCCAGCAATAGAAGATGCACCCGAGTGTATATAATGCATGAATGAATAAGTGAATGAGTGAATAAGTGATTAATAATTTGAATTTCAGGTCTGCTTATTTCATCTCTGAACCAAGGCACTATTATTAGGCCTTAATTTTGGCATCTATAGAATGGGATTATCTGCTTTACAGAACTTTTAAATGAAGAATATATGAAAGAAGGGGTGGTGGGACTCTGTGGTCACTCAGCAAAGTTGTGTGTATGCAGGGCAGCATACCTGTCAGCCGCTGGGGTAGTTACCTTCTCCCCAGATGTGTCAAGATTGTGAGCCCTCCAAGACCCGTATGTTTCTTTGAGTCTGTTTTGAACCTCCATCTTTCCTTTCCTTTCTCTCTCTCTTGTCCCTCTTTTCTTTTCTTTTCTTTTCTTTTCTTTTCTTTTCTTTTCTTTTCTTTTCTTTTCTTTCTTTCCTTCTTTCTTTCTTCTTTCTTTCTTTCCTCCCTCTTATTTTTACTGAATACCCATTATCTGTCAGGCACTGGGGATACAATGACAGGAAAGTCAAACCTATTTTCTGCCTTTAAGGGCTCATAGCAAGGGTGTCTGATATAAAATGGCAATCAGAATCCAGCATGCCAAGAGCTGGGACCCAGAAAACACAGGGGCTGGGTGGAGCATGGAAGAAGAGCATTCACCATAGTCCATATAGTCAGAGCAGACTTCCCTTAGGATGATTTAACCTCCCATATAAATAGCAGTTAGTTAATTGAAGCTTGTTCTAGACTTAAGGACAGACTCGTTTGGAAGAGTAGAGATGAGAGAGAATGGAAGATGCCAGGAAGCTCAGTGTTAGGTGTAAAGTGTTAGGTGAGCTGAAGTGTTAACGGAGGAGATGGTGGTTGGGTACGTGGTAAAATAGAACACTGCCGAGCAGACAGGGGCCAATCACACAAGGCTCTGTTAGCTACAGTGAGGTACGGCCTTCCCCTGCAGGTCAGTGGGGCTGGAGGATGAATCTCACGTGAGGCTGGGTTACCTCAGGGAGTAACATGCCCAGAACTGCTCCCAAAGAGTGAAGCAGGAACACCATGGGACGGGAACATCTGGTGGGGGGAGGCTCTGCTCTTGCCGTCTTTGGGGTAAAAGCGAAAGGCTGGGGAGCCTGGCCTAGAGAAGAGAAGACTTAGAGGTCAGCCAGGTTGTTGTCTTCACGTCTGAGGGGCTGCGGGTGGAGAGGAAGCAAATGTGTGTGTGTGTGCTCCTCCATGGCCAGGACCAGTGGGTGTGACCGGCTGGCTTGGAATCTCAGCCCTGCCACTTACTACCTGTGTCAACCTGGCAACTGGCTTAACCCCTCTGAGCCTCAGTTTCCTCATTCGTAAAATGAGAACTGCCATGCTGACTTCAGCACACTGCCGTCAGGCTTTCACGAGAAGACGCACGTCAGGTGTCCAGCACATGTTTGGCACATGAGAGATGCGCGTGTGAGGCGCCTCATGACTCTAAACATAAATACTGCGATCGGGTGAGAAGCACGTTGGCAGGGGGAGCACAGAGGGAGGAGGGAAACAAAAATACTTTCAGCTTCAAACACAAAAACAATTCCGTTTGCTTCCTATTTTGGGAATTGCTGCGGAGGCCAGGAGGGAAGGAAGGATCCCATTTTAGTGCAACCCGCCTTCTCACTGGGGCTGTGACTTCCAGTACTCCAACCTGACTCTCGAATCAACTTTATAAAAGATTTGGTAGCTGAACTGACCTAAGGAGCCTGCGAGACTTCCTTCAAGGATCAGCTTAAATATCCTGCTTCAGAAAAGCTCTCCCTGATGAGGGAACCTATCCAGGACCTTCTGGTGGGTTATCTTATTACAGCACGTATTTCCCCCTTATTATAGATGGGCCTTATATACTTGTATGATTGTTCGATGCTTTTCTCCTTGCCCCAAGAGGCAGAGGTGGTTTTTTATTTTCTCTATTGTGTTCTTGGTGCCTGGAGCAGTGCCTGGCACTTGGTAGGCACTTTATTCACTGACTGACTAAAGGTGGCTCAGTCGGTTAACTGTCTGCCTTCGGCTCGGGTCATGATCCCGGGACCCTGGGCTCAAGCCCTGCATTGGG
Source organism: Ursus maritimus (assembly GCF_017311325.1). Lineage (NCBI taxonomy): Eukaryota > Metazoa > Chordata > Mammalia > Carnivora > Ursidae > Ursus > Ursus maritimus. The sequence goes on along the minus strand of NW_024423564.1, from coordinate 65,449,850 downwards.
CTTCCCTCCTCGGGGAGGAGCCTGCTTCTCCCTCTCTTCCTGCCTGCTGCTCCCCCTACTTGTGCTCTCTCTCTGTCAAATAAATAAATAAAATCTTTTAAAAAAATTAAAGAAGAAGTGCATGAATAAATGAACAAGCAGGAACCAAGGGGACAGGGCATTTTTGGCAGAGCAAACAAAACAAAACAAAACAAAAAAAAACTGAGCAAAGCCATACATGTGGCGAAATGTACTATGCCAGTGTCAGGTGACAAGCTGAGTATGTCTAAGAGATAAAGATGGAAAAGTCTTTTGGGCCAGACTGCAAAATCTCCGATGCCCTGCTACAGACATTGAGCTGTCTCCTGTGGGTGACAGGGAGACACTGAAGGTACAAAAGCAGGGAAGTCCCTGTGCCGCCATACTTAGTAGGGGAGAGACTGGACAGGCTTGGTCCTCTGTTCTGTTCAGGACCTTTGTTTTGGATCTCAAAGCCCTTCTTCCTTCTCCAACCATTGCCCAAAATTTAATTTGATAGAGACTCTATCTCTTATGACAGATTCCTTTACTCCATTCAAGCCCCAAGCTTTAAGGAACCATTCCTTCCTCACAGTCCCAGATAATGAGAGTTCCCGTCATTCCTTAGCTAACCCTTCTCTGCACAATTAAGCACTTAACTAGCTCTAGGCCAGCCTTGCTCCCATCATACACCTCAATCTCTCATTCTGGAAAATGGAATTGGTGGAAATTGCATCTATTCTCGCAGGGTTGGCAGGAAAATGAAACCTGATAAAGGATGTGAAAGTTTGCTGAACTGCACAGCACTGTCAAAGCCACACGCCGTCACTGTGAAGTACCGAAGCTGGCACTCTGGACTGGAACACAGGCATACATTAGCGAAACAGAAATCTGGGCTCCAATCCCAGTCCACCACCCCAAACCCCTACCAAAAGCAAGTCTGTGGTAAGAGATATAAGCTTCATTCAGGGACACTCCAGGGTCCAAGGATCAGATGAACTGGCTAAGAAATTTCCAGAAATAGCCCCACAACCGGAGAAAGAAGACATCAAGAAAAAGGAGACCAGGGACTTGGTGGTTATAATTCTCTCTAGCTAACAGGCTGAATAAAGGCCTAGGCAGGAGAAGAATAATTTGCAACTCAAGCTTTGTCCTGCTCCTCTGAATTAAGTGTTTCCCTGAGTTGCTGCCAGAAGATAGCCTTTTTGAGCTCAACCTTCTAAACCCTAAATGACTCCACAAATGCTGAGGTTTTCTGGTCCATTGAGGGCCCTCAACAATGCAGCCCCGACGTCTTCCCCACCCTTACCTTCTGCTGCCTACCTTCATACTCTCTCCTACTCCCATGGCCCAAAGTCTATGCACGCTGTCCCCAGATATGCCCAGCACACGTTCACCTCCAGGCCTCTGTACATGCTGTTCCCACTGCCCAAACGCTCTCTCTCCCTTCTCTACCAATCATGACTTTCTTGTGCTTCAAGGTCTTTGTCAAATGCAATTTCTTCTCTGAAACTTGTTTTGATTTCTTATATGGAATTAATCTGTCTTTTTTTATTGCTTCCCAGAAGATACTATTGTACTGTACTTTTATTTGGGAGACAGTCTGTTGTATTTGAATTTTAGTGGGTTGCTTCTATGTCCTCCTCCATTATACTGTATCCCTATACCTATTGCCTAGCACCGGTCTTCATATAGCTGAGGTGCTTGGTAAATATGTGTTGAAGCAAATGGAATTATTATTTTTTACTGTATATCATATAGCATGTCAAGCACTTTGTAGTTATTGACTCTTATAATCCTGGCTCTCCCCAGCTTCCCAGGCTATGGGCCTTTAAACACAGTCCAACATCCCTTGCCTACACTGCAGAAAAGCCTTGAAGCCTGATGGAGTGAAAGCTCTGGTTTCTTGTCTTCGTGTTCTCTGCCACTGTCTACTCTGCTCTCTGTTCTGGCTTCTGGATTGTCTGACTCCAAGTTCTGGCTCTTGGTAATGACCCCATGCAGTTATCAACTTCAAGTTGAGCTAATAATCCTCTCTTGAGTAACCATTATGTACAGTTATGTTGTTCTCCACGCTTTCCTATTTGGGAAGACCTCTTAGGTGCAGCTGCAGGGAAGAGATAGTCTTAGCTGCACAGAATCACAACAGCTGAGAGATTTTCATAGGCTAACGGATGAGACAAACCTCATACGGGGAGTAATCTCTTTACAACTGGAGCCACAAGTTTCAGAGAGGCTGGGGAGCAGCAGGGAGGTTACACTGCTAGTAAGTGTTGAAGCTTAGGTTCAAAGCCAGGATGACTCAGACAGTGGAAGAGAGAAACCAGGCATCCCTCCATCCACATGGAGGTGTCTCTAGAAGGGGCTGTGTCTCCTCCATGGCTCCAGGTTCCGCTGGACATGTGGTCATGGTTCTAGCTTTGGCTGGGTAACTAGCTCCTGGGCTCCAATATCACCTGTCCTCCCTAGACCCCCCTCCTGTTGCTAACCTCTGAGTTTTTTCACCATTCTCTGTTTGGCTTCTTAGCTGATACCTATTCTATGCATTGAATCCTCTTTGTTTTAAATATTTGGAGTGGTTTCTTTTCCTTAGTTATACACTTACTAATATATCCAGATACAGAGAAAACTAAAAAAAAAATGGCAATGATGCATAACAATAAGTTAGAATGAGCTAGAACTATGAACCGGTTAACCATGCAGTTAGAGCGGTAGCACCAGCCACCGATGACAGGGCGTGCCTTAGGTGCCCCCACACTGCCAGCCACAGTCCGCTCTCCAGCTCCAGTTCTAGCTCTGCTCCTATACTTTCCCCTCATATCTGAATAGTAAGAAAATAAAAAACGACAAAACTGCAGGGTAACCGTAAGTTTGTTCTACCTGATACAAAAAAGTAAATTATTTGTAAACCTCAGTGTTTCACCGTGTTAGTCACACTTCTGTGGGTGTGTGTGTATGAGACATCTCATAAGCACTGCTCTCGGCCAGGATGCCTTACAAAACAAAGGGCTATTGGGATAGAAGAGCTCTTTAGTGTTGGCCAGCTATGAGTCTGGAACCAGAACCCCCAAGTCTAGATGGGCCCTGTACCAGAACTCTCTTTAGGGATTTCTGTCCCTGCCACCCATCAGCATCATCATCATCACCATAGCAAACAGTCATGAGTGCCTGCTACGTACCAGGCGTTGTGGTCTTCATGTTGACATAGGAGCTCAGGGAGCCATCATGACTACCTTGTGAGGAAACTGAGTCACAAAGAAATTAAACAACTTGCCCAAGATCACATAGATATAGTAAAGGGGCAGAGTTTGGACGTGATCCCAAGCAGTTTGGCTCCAGAATTAGAGTCTTGAGCTGTTAGCCACAGTGTCTTAGCGCCTCTCTGAAGAGTGGGCTTGTCTACCTAGTGGCCCATTCATTGTAGCCTGAACTCTGTTCCTCTCCTCTCAGACTCTTTTCTCAAAGCATCACATCTCTCCCTCCCTCACCCACACTCTTACGACAGGAATGTGCACATTTCATAATCCTTCCATTGAAAAAGTATGAGTTCTGCTCTATGGGGTGACCGAGGGGATCAAAGGGTTCTGTCTCATACAATTCCTCTTCACCCCTGAATATAACCTGTCAGAGAGGCTGGAATGTCCCTCAAGGGAAGAGTTTGAGGAACAGAAAATAGGATATTTAGAAGGATTTGTCTTTCCAGGAGTTAACTCAGTTTAGAATGGAAAGCATAAGAAAAAAATAAATAAATAAACACCCACAAAAATGATTTTCTGCTTTTTTTTAACTTAAAATTATGGAAATTGTTTCTGACAGCAAATTGCTCCTAATTAATTTCTTGGCTCTGCTGGGAAAATGTACTGTTCTGTTGATTTCTAAATTCCACCAGCTTAATTATCAAAAGACATTTTTTCCCCTAAAACTATTAAATGTGGGTTTGCAATTGGGGGTTTGTCAGCATAATGTGAAGGGCAAGAGGAGAATGGGGAGACAGGGGTTGGATGGGCAACAGAAGGCCTAGGGACCCAACTCAAGGCCTGACCCCCACATTTCAAAGTCTGGGAGAAGGTTATGTCCCCAGGAAAAGAAGTCTAAATGGTGTAGTGCAGGCAGATTCATAATTCAGAGAACGCCTGGGTTTGGAGTTGGGGGAGTTGAATTCAAATTCCATTTCTATTACCTTAGACAAACAGTTGGGCCCCCTTTGTGAGCCTCAGTCATTTTTGTAAAATGTATATAGTTGACATATAGTATATTGTTGACATTTATAGGACTCTTGCAATGTGCCAAGCAGGATCCTAAGCTTTCAGGCACATTAACATGTGATTTTTCCCCAGTGTCCTATGAAACAGTTATTGCAACTCTCTCCATTTTACAGATGAGAAAACAGGTTCAGGGAAGCCAAGCAGATTGCCTACCATTTCACATGTGATGAGTGGCAGAGGCCAGAAAAGGCCACTGTAGAGAAAAGGAGGTCTCGTTTCCAACTACTGGTTAACTTGTCTGCCTTCCTCCTTTGACTGAGAGCATCTCAAGGTCAGGGGATCATTTTCTAATTGATTTTGTATCCATAATGCAGTTAATGTCTGATAAAGAAATAAATGAATGAACAAATAGTTTAGATGCTCAATTCAATACTGGCAGAATTTAAACCTGGAGTCAGTTAATTTGGTGCAGCTCAAGAAAAAAGTATTCAGACACTTTTCCAATGAGGACATACAAATGGCCAACAGACACATGAAAAAATGTTCAAAATCATTAGCCATCAGGGAAATTCAAATCAAAACCACACTAAGATACCACCTTACGCCAGTTAGAATGGCAAAAATTGACAAGGCAAGAAACAACAATTGTTGGAAAGGATGTGGAGAAAGGGGATCCCTCCTACATTGTTGGTGGGAATGCAAGTTGGTACAGCCACTCTGGAAACAGTGTGGAGGTCCCTTAAAAAGTTAAAAATTGAGGTACCCTGTGACCCAGCCATTGCACTACTGGGTATTTACCCCAAAGATAAAGATGTAGTGAAGAGAAGGGCCATATGCACCCCAATGTTCATAGCAGCATTGTCCACAATAGCTAAATCGTGGAAGGAGCCGAGATGCCCTTCAACAGATGACTGGATTAAGAAGTTGTGGTCCATATATACAATGGAATATTACTCAGCTATCAGAAAGAACGAGTTCTCAACATTTGCTGCAACATGGATGGCACTGGAGGAGATAATGCTAAGTGAAATAAGTCAAGCAGAGAAAGACAATTATCATATGATTTCTCTCATCTATGGAACATAAGAACTAGGAAGATCGGTAGGGGAAGAAAGGGATAAAGAAAGGGGGGGTAATCAGAAGGGGGAATGAAGCATGAGAGACTATGGACTATGAGAAACAAACTGAGGGCTTCAGAGGGGAGGGGGGTGGGGGAATGGGATAGACCGGTGATGGGTAGTAAGGAGGGTACGTATTGCATGGTGCACTGGGTGTTATATGCAACTAATGAATCATCGAATTTTACATAAAAAAAAAAGGAAGGAAAGGAGCCACAGGAAATGGACCCCAAATGCAGGTAAGGGAAGAAAATGACCACTTTTCCGGCATCCACCCTATACCAGCTGGTGTGTGGCAAGTACCTCTCATTTTATCCTCATTATCGTTAATACGTCAGCCACTTTACAACCAGCTCCCTAGGGCTTGGAGTAGTTGGAAGGAGGGACGATGCTGGGGGTGGGGGGCTAGGAGGGTGGAAGTTTGGGAGGGAGGCTCAGCAGCCCTGCTCAGCCCGTGTCAATCCATATTATGACCCCCTCAGACATCTCACCTCCAAGACCAAATCTCCCATTGTTTTCACCTCCCAGATTTTGTATTTCATGTAAGTACTTCTCGATTTATCCTTCTTGCTTGGAACAGTGGAGGTACTTCATCTTTTAGGCACACTCCAAGAACCCACAGAACTCTCACAAGTGTCTGGAGGGTCAAAGGAAGCAGCAACTTTCTTCCCTAATAATCTCTTTCCCCGCCGCAAAAAAAAAAAAAAAACCAAAAAACAAAAAACCAACAAAAAAACACAAAAAAACCCCTGTATTCTCTGGTTCTCTGTCTTATACTCTGGGGCTCCCATTTTCATTTGTGCCTGTCACTGGGCTGTTCCATACACTATAAAAATCGTTTGGCATGGGAAAAAAAAAAAGAAAAAAGTATTCAATTTTAGTCATTCAGCAGATGTTAATAAAATATCCACTGTATGCCAATCACTGCACTAATCAATGAATACCTTGGACACTCAGCAATTTTGCTTTTGGGGCCTGATCCTAAGGAAATATTGGATAATTGTATAGAGATAGATAAACAAGGATTTTCATCACAGCATTCATTCATTCATTCATTCATTCATACATGCAACAAATATTTGTTGAGAGCCTCCTGTGTACCAAGCATTGTTCTAGGCACTCCCATTGAATGAGGCAAGAAAAAAAAAATCCCTGCCTTCATGTAAATCTCAAGCTTGTGGGGCAGACAGACAAAAACCAAATGTACATATGACGTCAGGTAGTGATAAGAGCTAAGAACTCAAATGAAGCAGGGCAGGGTAAGGGTTTGGGGCCCAGCAAAAGCGCCTCTGAGTGGGGGAAACTCGAGTCCAGATCTTAATGACAGGAGGTAGTGAGCCACACGAATGACTGGTGTGGAGCAAAAGTGGAGTTTATAAACTAGTCTTCTTTGTGATGTCAGGAAAACCACCCTAGCTCTCTAGTGTCCTGGGCTGGTTCAGAGCAAGGTCTCTCCTCTATCCTCCTACCTGTGTTCCAGGAACTCCACCCTCCCACTGGGGCCCAGAACAAGACAATTTGTATCTGAGAGAGTCGCCCCTTACCAAAAGATTTTGCAAAATCCCAAGTGCTACACAAAGGTAAGTCAATCCTACTGCTCTGCTGAAGCCCCACTCAACTATTACTCCTTCTCTAATGCCTTTCCCTTACTTCGTCAGGGTGGATGTTTCTGGAGTCCCCTTTATACTTTTTACATACTTTTACTGTAGCATTTAGTTTTTTACAGGGCCTGATTTTTTAATTTTTGAGACAAGGAAAATGTCTCATCTGCTTCTAAATCACAGTCCCTAACTCAGGGCCTGGCACATGGTAGCGCTTAATATGAAATAGCTAAATTGACTTGAAAAGGCATTTGGAGATTGGACACAATTTTGACATGAGTTATGTATGGCTTTCAGTTACAATTCAAATCTATTCCCTTATACATAGTAGGCATACAAGAGAAGCTCATTGTATGAATAAACTCATGCAGTAAAAAATAGGGGTTTTTTGGTGAGTGAGGATTATCTCATTCCTGCAAGAAAATCCTTGTTTTGACAACAGCCAGACATGTACAGGGATGCAGAGTGGAGACAAGTGGAGAGATGTGAGAAGTATTCACAGTTGCTAAAGATTTACTCTATGGCAGGCAATGTGTTAGGTAGACCATTGAATCATTATTCCTAATTGAGACAAATCCTGAAGGTAGTTATTAAACTCAGAGAAATTAAGGCATTACTTTCATGTACAAAGTTAAAAGGAAGAGGAGAACCAAGAAGCAAGGAGTGTCTGGTACCAATGTCCTTGTTCTCCCGAGCCCTTGCTATGGCAGGAGGTTGAGGAGAGACTATAAAAGGCTTCAAGAGAGCTCTGGAAGATGCTGGGTTTTTTTCTCCCAGAGCTTCATCAGCTCACTGGCTCTTACATGGGGAGATGGTTGCTGTTTTTAGAAGGCACTCATAGACCCACAGTCACACAAGTAAACATTTTGGTGCTTTGGTAAGTTGAAGGATCTGCAGCATGGATTCTGTATAGCCCAGACTCCATCTCAGGTAATAAGAGATCTTTCCCAGGTTGCCATGTTTGTTCAATTACTTCTCTTTTATATTGTTGCCAACAGATTTCCCCTGCTAAATTGTAAGCATTTTGAGATTCAAGGCTGGGTTTTCCCACCTCTCCTGTTCCTACCCCAGAGCCTGGCATAAAGAAGTCCTTAAATTATTGTAGATAAGAGGAACAAGACTGTGATAGTTAATTGTATGTGTCAGTTTATTGGGCCATGGGGTAGCCAGATATTTGGTTAAACATTATTTCTGGGTATGTCTATGAGGATGTTTCTGGATGAGATTATCATTTGAATAGGTAAACTGAGTAAAGTAGAATCGCCCTCCTCAATGAGGGGGGATACCATCTAATTTGTTGAGGGCCTGAATAGAACAGAAAATTTGAATGAAGGGAAAATTTTCTATCTCTAGGCCTGACTGCTGAGCTGGAACATTGGTTTTTCTCCAGATTGGGACTGAATGCCATCTGCTCTTCTGGTTCTTAGGCCTTTTAACTCAGACTGGAACTATACTATTGGCTTTCCTGAGTCTTCAGCTTGCTGACTGCAGACCTTAGGACTTCCTTTTCAGACTCCATAATTACTTGAGCCAATTACTTAAAGTCTCTTTTGTGTGTTACACACACACACACACACACACACACACACACACACACACACACCCCAATACATACACTCATACACCACCCCTCACCCCTCACCCCCCACACATAGTGTCAGTCAGTTCTGTTTCTCAGTCAGTTCTGTTTCTAATACAAATATTTTGGTACTGAGAAGTGGGGTGCTTGTGTGATGAATACTTTAGAATGTGAAGGCAGCTTTAGAATTGGGTAATGGATAGAGACAGATAATTTTGGGGTGTATACTAGAAATATGAACATTAAAGGGGATTCTGGTGAGGTCTCAGATAGAAATGAGGAAGACATTATTAGAAACTGGAGAAAAGGTGATCGTGTTATAAAGTGGCAAAGAACTTGGCTGAACTGTGTTCTAGTCTTTTATGGGAGGTAGAACTTGTGTGCAATGAACTTGGACACTTAGCTGAGGAGATTTCTCAGTGAAGTATTAATGGCCTGGTTCCTCTTGACTGCTTATAGTAAAACATAAGAAAAGAGAGATGAATTGAAGAAGGGATTATTAAGCAAAAAAGAACCATAGATTAGAGATTTGGAAAATTCTCAGCCTGTTCATGTTAACAACAAAAAAAGTGTTTTTGGAAGAGAACACCAAGGATGTAGCTAGACCATCACTTGATAAAGAGATCACGGGCACAACTCATGAACTTAGTCACTTAGTAGAAGCCAGGAATACAGATGGGATTATACCAGAAGAAACACCACCAGCTGGGACAAAAAGGAGACAGAGGAAGTGGGATGGAATGAAGGAAGACTAACAGATTTCTTGGATTCTGCAAGACGGACCATAGACTTATTTGGCCGTGAATGTGCTCTATTCCTCAAGAAAAGGGAAGAATGACACCAAAGGAGATCCAGAGATCATCAGGGCTGCCATTCCCATCACAGGTCTCGGAGACAGGCCTGTTCCTCCTTAGTTTAAAAGGTTGATGTTACCTTTCCAGTTTTGGCAGCCAAGATGCCCCTGCCTAATACCTTGGGTACAGGGCCCTCATGGAGAGCCACGGCGTTGGGCCCCATGGAGCTGAAAAAGCGGGGTTGCCGTGGGGATGACACTGTCACCGGGTGCACCTGAAAGCACAACACCGAACCAAAGAGGAATACTGTCAAAACTTAAAATCTAATGGAGTTTGCTTTGCTAAGTTTTGGACTTGCATAAGACATGCCACTTATTTCTTCTTTCCAATTTCTCCCTTTGCAGTGGGAATGTCTATCCTATGTCTGTCTCGCCACTGTATTTTGAAAGCACATAACTTGTCTGGTTTCATGGGTTCACAGCTGGAGAGGAATTTTGCCTCAGGATAAATCATACCTCGAGTTTCACTCATATCTGAGTTAGATGATATTTAAATGAGATTTTAGACTTACACTTTATAGTTGATGCTGGAATGAGTTAAATCTTTTGGGCCTATTGGGATGGAATGAATATATTTTACATGTAGAAAGACATGAACTTGGGGCGGGTGGCAGGGAGGGCAAAGGCAGAATATTATGGACTTAATGTCTGTTCCCCAAAATTCATATGCTGAAACCCTACCCCCTAATCTGATGGTATTTGGAGGTGGGATCTTGAGATCTTTGGGAAGTAATTAGATATAGATGAGATCACGGGGGTGGGCCTCCATGGTTAGATTAGTACCATTATAAAAGGAGGAAGGGAGAACCAGAATGTGCTCTCTCTCTTTCTCTCTGCCATGTGAACACACAGAGAGGAGGCGTCCCCCTGCAAGTCAGGAACAGCGCCCTTATCAGGAACTGAATTTGTGGGCACCTTGATCTTTGCCTTCTCAGCCTCGAGAACTGTGAGAAATAAATGCCTGCTGTTTAAACCCCCAGTCTGATATTTTCTTACAGCAACCTGAATACACTAACAGAGATTTAGGAAACTTCTCACTTTCAACTGGAATTTGTGTTGTGAATAAAATACAACATGTTGAACCTTGTCATCCATGAATAATACTTTCATAAAGCTCTCAATTTCTTGCTTGGTGAGAGTTGCTATAAATTCAGATTCCAGGGTGACTAAGTTTTCTCTAGAACCGGGGTGCTGGTGGTCACTGGCCTGGCTCATCTGCTTTGTCATATGTTCTTGTAATCAAGCTTTGATGTGATGGAGTTTTCAAATAAGTACCTTATCCCAATAAAAAGTGGGCACCTATCATGGACCCCAGGGTTCCTCTGTGAATGGTGAATCATGAATGCGTTAAATACTCATATGCTTTAAATCTGAAAAGGATTTCTCAGAAATGTGGGCTTTGAAACACTGTTCTAGTTTACTAAGAGCACGGAAGGGTGTAACCCCACTCTAAGGTTTGGGATGATGGAGCCAATCTGCCCTAACCAAATTCCTTTTAGAACCTCCAACAGAGGTAGAATGCTGAGATTTATCCATTATTCAATAGATTAAGCACCTTTCAAGTGCTGAGATGATGCCAGATGCTAAGTTCTAATGGCCAGCAAAAGCAGACATGGGCTCTGCCCTCATGGAACTTACAGGCTATTGGAAGAGACAGCTGTTCTTCAAATAATCACACAAATATGCGTATAATTGCACTCCAAGATAAGTACTATGAAAGAAAGATCAGTGTTCTATGAGTGCATGTAGGAAAGGAACCTGGCCAAGATTAGGGTTCAAGGAGGGTTCCCCTGAGTCAGTAAGCTTGTGCTGAGATATGAATGATGTGTAGGTAGTATTGGGGTGAAGGGGGGCAGCAAGAACACTACAGGAAAGTGGTTGCACCAAGGTAGTTTAGGGGTCCCTAATCTTAATGAAGACTCCACCAACTCCAAATAAACAATTTAAAATAAAATACAATCTTAGTAAAAATAATTGGCTATATAAAATAATTGCTATATAAAAATGCCGCTTCAAGACCCTAGAATTCTCTTTCCAACTAAGATGCTATTTTTAAGTTCCTCCAATAAAGAAATATGGGGCCAACACTGATCCAGGCTATATTGTAAATTTTAAAACTTCGTATTTTCCTGCTGTCTCAACATCCCCACAAACAGGTTATAAACACCCTGCCCAGGTAACCAGACACACCGATGTGAAAGGCTGGCCTTTGTCACTAGTTTCCATTTCTTATCCTCCCCTGACCATTACCTAGTAAGATCCACATGTGTCAATGAAATCCCCTAACATCTTTTCTGTGTACTCCCCCCCGCCTCCGGCCCCAGTAAAGGCACTAGCCCATGGTTTTCACTCCCTACTCCCCACCTGCTTGGGTGAGCCCACTCCCTTGGCAATGGCACCCATATGACCCCTTCTTGGTCTGTGGTGACTCTGTCTCTCTAGGACCTGTGAGTATAATAAACTTTGTTTCTCTGTACCTCTCCTTGTGTCCTCTCTTGTGCCCCCCACCCCTTAACTGACCATCACCTAAAAGAGCACAACGTAAGCAGAGGGAATAATATGTTCACAAGTCTTGTGATCAGAGGGAATATGTAGGTTCTAGGAATTGGAAGAAGCCAGTATAGAAAGAATGTTGGAGGAGGAGAGGGGTCTGAGACAAGCCTGGAGAGATTATACCGAAAGTTCTGGAAAGCCAGTGGAAAGGTTTAAGCCAATAGAGATGGAAAAAGTGGGGTACTGAAATGATCATATGTGCTGTTGGACAAATAGGCTCAGGGAGACCAGTTAGGGGGCTACTGCAGTTCAGATGGGAGACCATGACATTTTGGACCAAGGTGGTGGGAGTGTAGAAAAGTGGATGGATTTAGATCTTCAGGAGAAGCAACAGAAAAAGCAGGGATAAAGGATATGTGACCCAGATACCTGTCCCGATTCTGTTACAAATTTCTTTAAGACCTTGCACAAATCCTTTTTTGGGATCTCAGAATCCCCCTCAACCACCAGGGAAGCCCTCAAGCCTCTTTCAAGAAATGGCAGGAATCTGCAAATCATAGGATCCTGGAATCTTTCAGAGATCGTCTGGTGCTGATGACTTGTAGTTCAATAATTTTGCGATTCTTTTTTTTTTTTTAAAGATTTTATTTATTTATTTGACAGAGAGAGAGACAGCCAGAGAGAGAGGGAACACAAGCAGGGGGAGTAGGAGAGGAAGAAGCAGGCTCCCAGCGGAGGAGCCCGATGCGGGGCTCGATCCCATAATGCTGGGATCACGCCCTGAGCCGAAGGCAGATGCCCAACGACTGAGCCACTCAGGCGCCCCAATAATTTTGCAGTTCTAATCCATTGCTCCTCTCTCCCTCAAATGCCAAAGACTATCTTTTCTGAAAACTTCCTTGCTGAAATAATACCCAAGCCTGTAGCTTGATGATAAATAGTTGTGACACCTTGTATCAGGCTATGAACCAAACATTGCCAGGTGTCTGCTGCACAAAAGAAAAGAATAAGAATCTCTTATTGGAAGTTTACCCTAGAGACCAAAAAAAAAAAAAAAAAAAGAATAATAAAAAAAAAATCAGTGTCAGATGGGGAAATGCCTTGGCTGATGATAATGATGATGATACTCATAATAATTCCTTAACTTCATTTAGTGTCTCAATATGCCTTGTCTCATTCGACACAACAACCTGTGAGGTATCCCAGTTCATTGAGATGAGTAGAATGAGCTCAGGAGAGAAGAAAAGAAATGTCATTGCTTTAGGTACTCATCTGACGAATATTTGTCAAACCCCTACTATGTGCCAGGTGAGGTCTCTGTTCTTAAGGGGGTTAAAAGATAATAAAATATATAATAATCTATAATATATAACAATATTATATAATAATACATATAAAATATAATAAAATAATAGTTACTGTTTATAATAAGCTTTTATGAAGGGAAATTAGTAGGATGGTGAGTTAGCAAGTAAACGGAGAAGGCTTTTTTTTAACAGAGTAGCCAGAAGGCATTCTTGGCAAGGTGGCATTATGGACAAAAAGAACAGTAACCTTGAAAGTCAGTTATGGGAAAGGGCTTGATTTATCTTTTTTTCTTAAGGTTTTATTTATTTATTTGTCAGAGAGAGAAAAAGAGAGAGAGAAAGCACAAACAAGGGGAGTAGCAGGCAGAGGGAGAAGCAGGCTCCCTGCTGAGCAAGGAGCCCAAGGCAGGACTAGATCCCGGGACCCAGGGATCATGACCTGAGCTGAAGGCAGACACTTAACTGATTGAGCCACACAGGTGTCCCAGGCTTGATTTGTCTTAAGAATGAAATGGACAACAGCTTGGCTGGAGCACAATGAATGAGACAGAGAGAGTGATACGAGAGGAGGCGGGTGTGGACTGTGGAAAGGAGTTTGGATTTTAAGTGATGGGAAGTGATTAGGAGGGTGAAATGATCAGATTTTAGTTCTTAGAGGGTCACTCTGGCTGATGGGTAGATACTGGACCATATTGTGGCAAGAGTTAAAATTAGCCAGCAGCCAGACCGAGTAGGAGGCTACTGAAGTAAGTTGTCCAGGTGAGAGCGGGGGTTGGTGGCTGAAAGAGAAACATAGCGGAGATGAAAAGCATTGGGTAAATTCAAGATACATCAGGGGAGTAGAACAGACAGGAATGGGTGATGAATTTGGATGCTGGTTAAAGGACATTGTTTTAACCTCTTTGTCTTTATATGTGGGCACGCTGAGGCGCAGGAAAGAACAGAGATGGGAAATAACTGAACCAGAACTTGAACTCAAACCTTTGAACTCCACATACAGTGAGTGCTCTTCCCAGTGCACCACACATCTCTGCTCCAAGCGACACCCGGCATATGGCGGGTGGAGGGTGCTTAGTTGAGTTGGGGCATATAACGCTTAATAACCCTTAACAGGTGCCAAGTTGGTGTGTGGCAGGAAGGCTTCTAGGCCTCCGTGTATTGGTACATGGACAGGAGTCCTGCATTGCTTCATTCCCCACTTGCCAACTGCTAGTTCTCCCTGCCCAGGGCTGGGATCAGGAAAGGGAGATGGCCTCCAACCCTGCTGAGGGCATATGGCTGCTCTCTGCTGATGCAGGAGAGAGACGTGGGCAGATGGTGAGTGTGCTTCGTGGCTTCCCAGCTTCGCAGACGAAGCGATGGAGCTACATCAATCCGGGCCCAGACTCCTCCACAGCGTCATGTTACCTTTGGTCTCTCAGTTTTCATACTTTCATTAGGATATTTTGGAACCATGGTCCGTGAAAGCCCACCTCACCTGGCTTGCCCCTCACTCTTCTACTCTTGTGTCCTCTTCACACGGAACACTTCTTTGTTTCTATTCTGCATCTTTCTTATTAAACTACAAGACCGCCAAAGACAGAGGCATCTTCGTGTGCAGCAGGGCCTGGCAGAGCACCTGGCCCAGAGTATATCCTCCGTAACTGTTTACTGAGGGGATAGCGCAGGTCCCCTCACCTGGCCTTGGTTTCCCCAAGTTCTAAAGTGGAATAATTCATGGCTATCTTATAAGACTGGGAAGTTGAAATGAGCCCACATGCGTGTAAGGTACCTAACACGGTGTAGGAGCCTGAGAAATGAGTTCATCTATTACCCATATAGCAGAAGCCTTCCCTTGCTCAACATCATCAGGGAATGCAAATTAAAACTGTAAAAAGATATCACTACAGATTCATCAGACTGGCTAAAGTTTTTAAAAAATACTGACGATCGCAAGGACTGGTGAGGTTGCAGAGCAATGGGAACCCTCGTACATTGCCAGTCGGAGTGCAAACCTGTCACATGACCCAGGAGTCCACTGCTAGGTAGTTACCTAGAGAAACGAAAACTAGGTTCACACAAAAGCCTATAACTGAATGTTCACAGCCTCTCTACTCATGATTGCCCAAACTGGAAACAATCCAAATGTCCTTCAACGGTGAACGCGTAAAAAACGGTGGTACATCTGTGCGGCTGAGTCGTCCTCAGCAGCGGCAGGACCGAACTCTTGATAAACACAAAGATCTGAAGAACTGCAAAAGCATTAAGCTAAGTGAAGGAAGCCAGTCTCCGAAGGTTACCTGTTGTATGATTCCATTTTCATGACATTCTAGAGGAGACACAAGGACAGTGGTCCCTGCTTGCCAGGGCTGGGGGAAGGCTGTGGCTACAAAGGGACATTGCAAGGGAGTCCTTGGGTGATGGAACTGTTCTGTGTCCTGATCATGGTGGCAGATACACAGATGTGTACCTGTGTGAAACTTCATGGAGCTACACATGAAAAAGCTAGTTTCACTGTGTGTTAACCTAAAAAATTAAGTAAAATAAAAATCTTTCTCATATTGGCATGAATACCTGGTACCTGAGGCCTCTTAATTCGAAGGTGTGTGCTTGTTTTTAATCTAAGGGTAGTATCTTGGTTATTCAAGCTACATCTCATTACGAAATGTAAAAGATGAGAGAGAAGGAGCAAGTTGTGGACAGTGTAGAAGTACATGGGAGACTGCCTTGTCTGGAAGTTTCTAAAGCTCAAGCAGCTATATCATTTCAATTCAATCCTGAACTTTCAAAGAGGAAGCAGCCCCCCTACCCTTATAAAGCTTTGCTAGTAAAACTGTCCTTGCACTGGGCCAGTGATAAATCTACAGAACGCCATGGTAATACCCGTGGAGAAGGCAAAAGGGGCTTCATAAACCATACGATTTGAACTAGTACAGATGTTGCAGTGGGAATTTATGGTTTTCGACGGATCCTTATCTCTTCTTGCCAGTTTCTGCACATTGAATCACGCACTAAGCAGAGTCTATTTTAAGAGCCATCATTTTTTTCTTTAAATATTAAAAAAAAATCTGTGGCAATTAATTTCTTCCATACTGTTCTATCGTGACAAATAAATGTGAAATGCATATTTACAGAGCACATGTAATTGCATTTGGGCACATGCAAATGACATGCAAATCTTACATTCTAAATGAGTTTGTTTATCATTCCTGAATTCTAATCCAAGGACCTTACTTTTTAAATTCAGTTTACATTCTGACATGTATACAAATGAGTTTGACTCTGGAAAATAACTTAATAAACTTGGGGTTAGCTATGCAATTAGAGGAGGCATCTGGGAGCTATAAAATCTGGGAAACAACATTTACATCTTTTTTCTGCATTCAAGGTTTCAATTTCCTAGCTCAAACCCTCTCCCTACCAGCCTGTACTCCCCCCACTCTACCGCCCCATTTCCCATCATTCCTGCAAATCCATCATGTGAAATGACTTTCGTTTTTTTCTGGGGGAAGATAGACGAGTGGATTTCACTGAGGATGATCTCATCAAGTCATTGTCCTTGGTGCAGCATTTTCAAAAACTAAAGTCAGAGTGATCAATGAAATGAAAACTAATAGAATTAGCATTGATCAGGACTTCCATTCAGGTTTCTTATTATTATGGCTGACCCACTTCTCCCGTGGGTGCTAAAGTCTTCCCGTGGATGACTGACCCTCTCAAGAAAGCTATGAGCAGCCACAAATCTGATTTGTCAAAGGACATAAGAAAGAGAAAAGAAAGTGGGATTATATCCTGCCAGAGCTTTCAGAGGGAGGAAAACAGAACCATAAAACAGAATGGAATGGAGGTTCGTCAAAACATTAAAAATAAAACAACCATACGATCTAACGATACCATTTCTTTTTTTTATATAATAATATTTTTTTATTATATTATGTTAGTCACCATACAGTACATCTCCGGTTTTTAATGTAAAGTTCGATGATTCATTAGTTGCGTATAACACCCAGTGCACCATGCAACACGTGCCCTCCTTACTACCCATCACCAGTCTATCCCATTCCCTCACCCCCTCCCCTCTGAAGCCCTCAGTTTGTTTCTCAGAGTCCATAGTCTCTCATGCTTCAACAATACCGTTTCTGAGCATACATCCAAAAGAACAAAAAGCTGGGTCTTGAAGAGATATTTGCACACCCATGTTCATAGAAGAACTATTTACAACTGCCAAGAGGTGGAAACAAGTCAAATGTCCATTGATGGAGGGAAGGATAAACAAAATGTGGTCTATACATACAATGGAATATTATTCAGCCTTTGAGCAAGGAAATCCTGTCAGATACTACAACATGGATGAATCCTGAGGACATTATGTTAAGTGAAATAAGCGACTTACAAAAAGACAAATACTATATGATTCCACTCATGTGAGGTATTAAAAATAGTCAAATTCATAGCAAAGTCATTCTTTGCGAATAACCTCTCTTCACCCCTCCTGCCCATGCTTTCACCCGTGTTAACTTCCGTGCACCCTTTAAGACCCAATTGGTATTTCCTCCTCCTGAAGCTTTCTCTGCCTGCCTTCAAAAAGAGTTGATCTCTTGCCTCTTCACTTGTGCATTCTATTTAAGACACCTGTCACCTTTATCATCCTACATGCACTTACACATTTGTACCTAATGTGGATTGCATTCTTCTCGGGGCAGGCCGGCAGGGGCATGTCTGACACGTCTCTGTGTGCTAAGATGAGACGGCACCTTATGATCCCTTCCCCCATTTGTGCCCGCTTCCCTCTGCATTCCTATCAGAGGGAGACTTACACTGAAGCAAACCATCAAATAATCTCTTAGTGAGCAAATAAGCGCATGAGAACTACCATATGAGACTCTGTCCTTGGGCAGGAAAGATGTGAACCCGGTAGCTAGTGTTGTTTTCTTATATTAGGGACTGGTCCCTAGAAGAGGTAGAAGCACCTGAATATTTCTCAGAACAACAATGTGGAGAGTAGCGGATTGGTCCTAAAGAGTGAGGCTAAAACTATGCTAATGAGGCAGGGGATAAGGCTGTACCATCTCAGAGCAAAGTGCTTGTCACTGTGAGGGATGCGTAGTTCATATAATTCCTAGTGATCATGGCTTTACCTGGAATAGAATGACGCATATTTACCTTTACTCATCAACCCGGGACCCAGTCTGCCTCCAGAGCCTGGAAGAACGGAGCAAACATGAATAGCAGCAGCCATCAGGCTGAAGCCTGAGCGAAAGCACCCGGTTACACTGGTAGGAATCTGGCGGAGAGCAGATTTGTTTTGAAGGAATAGGGTGTGGTTACCAGGCTGAGAGAATCGGAGAGGTGCCTGCATGGGTGGGAGTCAGAGAAGGTAAGAAAGCCCGAAGTGAAGTCCGGGAGGAATTGATCACCCTCCTTGTGAAAGCTAAGTGTGGAGTTCTTCACCTCCCACCCTTTGAGATGCACGGGGTAGCTGAATCGGCTGGCACTGTACCTTTATTCCTCCTACAACCGCCTTTTGAGAGTTTCCTGATTCTTAAGAGCATGTATATGAGAAATAGAGCAGGGTGGGTAAGAGTAAACTCCGGAGCTGAACTGCCTTTGTCACCTACCAGCTGTGAAACCTTGGGTAAGTGACTTGCCCTTTCCGTGGCTCAGTTTGTTCATCTGTTAAATGGTAATAATTATGGTATTGGCTTCAGCGGTATAAACTTCTTTGGTGATCGGCAGTGTGAGACCCACAGCCTGGGAGATACCAGGGGACCCCAGGCCCAAAGCACATTATTTAGATGAAACTTTCGTTGGTATCCCATTAGGAAGTGATAGAAGAGAGCAATTTGTACTTAACAAAAGGAGGGCCTGCTACATTTGGGTTATTGTGAGTCTCCCCAAAGCTGGCGCATGGCAAGTGCTCAATAAATTTGTAGGTCAAATGAATGGTGGGTGGCAGGACACAAATAGCCCGTACAGATCAAAGGAAGCAAGTACTAAGTCCTGCCTACTTCCCCACTGACCCTGACACTCTGTCTCTGGCTTCAGGCTAATATTCTACCAGCACTTGTAAATGCTGCGGTCTGCAACTCCTTGAACTGCCACTCATTCATTTCCTGACTTTAGGCAAGTCCTTTCTTCTTTCTGGGCCCAGGTTACTTCATATGCAAAACGAAGCAGTTAGCCGGTTCAGGTATAGCAGGTGGGTTTTCCCTCGCGTGCAGATCTCAGTGTTTGGATGGTAGCCGGTAGAACACTGCACAGAGAGATTTTGAAACTGAATTGAAGCTGAGCATGATGATTTAGCAATGACGTGGGTACGAGATAAGTGAATGGCAGTCTGTGTGTCATGTATATTTTTTTTACTCTTGAAGTAGATAATATACTCTACACCCATTTGCTTTCCGAGTATTCCTAAAGAATTACCCAGGCTGCATGAGCACATCAATTATGGTGCCGCTCTTCTTCTAATTATAAAAAGTAGTTATGCTTTTGCACATGCGAGTTACCAGTAAAAAGACTTACGCTACCAGAAACTTCTCCACTCAAGCGCAAGTAGATGAAATCAGGTCAAAGAGGACCCCTCCACAAGGGAAGGAGGCAAAAAAGCCCAGACTGCAGCCAGCATGCTTAGCCACTTACAACCCGGGTGATTCTGAGACAATCGCACAACCTGTCTAAACCTTAGCTGCTGCTTCACAATGGGGTAAGAATATTTATCATCACAGGACGGTAGTTAGGATTTAGACAATTATAAAATATATAGCACCTAGTACAGTCAAGTACGTATGTATGCAAGACCCTCAATATCAGTTCCCTGTCTCATCTTCAAAGTGAATACAGTGAGTTCTGGACTATAAATGCCTTAGGGATAGAGATTGTGTCCTATTTGTCTCTTTATACCTAATTCTTGACACAAAATAAATGTTTAAGAAATATTTACTGGCTTGAATTGAATCAAATTCAATAGAAATGAAACTAGATTGGTCTTTTAGATTCCTCTCGGTACCAAGCACAGAACCCGGCATGTAAGCTGTGCTCGTAAACGCTGGCCGAATACAGAATGTGGTGGCCTGATTCCAGGATTAGACACATTAATGGAAAAGTGTGTAATTTTCAGAGGGGCTCTGGAGGAAGGGCCACACAGCCACCTGCTGCTGGTACTGTCTCATCAGAAAAGCTGCCACTTGCAGTTACTTCCTGCTCCATACTCTGCTTCTCAGAGGGAAGGAAGTGGCCCAGATACATCTATTATGCTCTTTCTGCATTTACAAGGAGAAAAAGATTCTAATTTTCTGCTGTGGACCCAGGGGACACTCAGAAATCATGTCCTCTCTTGTCTGGGCCCAGACTATGTTGTCCTTGCCCAATGGTATGAAAACCACTGCTCTCCTTCCCCACCGTGTCCCCTTCCCTCCTGTCCCAGTGACACTGAACAGACCACAACAATTTCAAATATGTGGGTCATTATCTCATTGTTCTAAATGACATATTTTGCCACTGGACCTATAACTGTCCTCCTTTAGGTGAGTCCTGAAGAATTTTGTGGCCTTAATGAGTACATCAATTATTGTTCATGGAAGAGACCATGTCTTCTTAAAGGTTATTTGAAGGTTGATTGCTATCTCAGTGCTTATATCCATCCAGCAAATCTGTCTCAGCCTTATGAATGTATTTGACCTTTTTACAGGTACAGGGGAAAAATAACAGAACAAAAGTTAATTTAGACCTCTATAATACAACATTTTTTTTTTTCTGACAGAAATAAAAGGGCATTGAAATCGATACCTGCACAATAACACGCTGATGAATGTTGGGACCCAATTTTCTCATTTTGCTAACTCGAGATTGGGAATTCTGAATAGTTTTCAATCCTGCATTCTTTGGGCACTGTGAAGTCTGCTGTATTGTGTCCACACAATGCCGCTGCACACTCATTATGGGAGTACCAGTGGTCCTGAAAAGGTCAGTTAGTTAGAAATGTCAGCGTTCAATGGAGCCGCACAGACCTGTGTGCGCACAGATCCAATTAGAGTGGCCAGGCACCACCGCTGTAACCCGGAATCCTAATGAGCAAGCAGAGGAAAGGCGGAGGCGTCTTTTTTCCCTTTCTTTCTTCTTATTCAAAAGAAATGGAGATTGCTTTTCAACCACCCTACATGGGGTTGTTTAAACTTTACCAACACCACTTAGGCTCCAGGTAAGCTGGGAGGGAACCCCAGCTTCTGCAAAGGCTGAACCCGCCCAGCGCCGCCAGATGTGGAAGGAACGCAATGAAGCGGGCGGGAGCATACTTCAGACTTCGGGCTGGTGGAAGGGAAGTCTTCACAAGACTTACTCAGGTTGAAAACTAACTAAGAGGAAAATGGCCTTTTTATTAAGTTCATTTCTAAATCATGTCTAGGCCCATACTGTGTGGCAGGTCTTGTGATTGAAAACTGGCCTTTACTGGGGCACCTGGGTGGCTCAGTCGGTTAGGCATCTGACTTTTGGTTTCAGCTCAGGTCATGATCTCAGGGGCATGGGACGGAGCCCCTCGTCAGGCTCTGTGCTCAGTGCAGAGTCTGCGTGGGATTCTTTCTCTCCCTCTCCCTCTCCCTCTCCCCCTTCCCCCGCTCACGTGCTCTCTCTCTCCCTCTAAAATAAATAAATATATAACATCTTTTAAAAAAAAACTGGCCTTAGGGGCGCCTGGGTGGCACAGCGGTTAGGCGTCTGCCTTCGGCTCAGGGCGTAATCCTGGCGTTATGGGATCGAGCCCCACATCAGGCTCTTCCGCTATGAGCCTGCTTCTTCTTCTCCCACTCCCCCTGCTGTGTTTCCTCTCTCGCTGGCTGTCTCTATCTCTGTTGAATAATAAATAAAATCTTTAAAAAAAAACAAAAAACTGGCCTTAAAATTTTTGGCGAACCTAAACCACTTGTACAAACTTGTTGGCTGATGTTTCCCGAATTCACCTATACCTGCGCTCTCTAATCCATCACAAACTGACATTTTGGAAACATCCACTGACCGTGAACATGGATGCTACAGCAATGTCAAATTGCTATTAAAGTTTCTAAATACTTCTCGCCATTTCTGTATTTATCTCATTGTGGACAAACAGTTTACACCCTACCACCCATCTGTGGACAATGCTTTGAGTAGAACTGCTCTGGCTACCCCTCATTTGTTTGCCCAGGTTTACCTGCCATTCCTCACCTTCACTGACCCCCACTGTTCCGGGCTGACAATCACACCAGACCCTCTTTTCTGGTTCAATCACTGCATAATTCTTTAAAACAGTTTTTGATATTTACCTTTTGGACCACAGCCCCCTCCTATAGTTAGAACACTCTTCCAGTGGCCTCTGGTCTAGAGTTCAGTGGACTAACTAGCTAAAACATCAAATAGAACCTTGGGTAACTTTGTTACAAGTGATTCAGGGGCCATACTTCCAGAACCAACGAAGGATTTTACAGAGAACCTTACTGTTGGATTTTTAAGCTCAACAGGCAGTAATGACCTGCTTGATTCCAGGACCCAGACACTCCAGCTTCCCGTCCCTTCCACCCTTCCACTGAGGCCACTGAGCCCCTCTTGCCATCTGCCAGATCCCAGGTTCATTCTGGATTCACAGTCAGGTAAGGGCAGGGGCAGTGGGTATGACATGTTGGATTAATAAATTAGCTTGTTACCCATGGCAGGTGGGTTTCATGTCTGTTTTTGTTCAGATCTTTCTGCCTAGTTTCCCACATCCAGACCTTTGTTTCAGGCCCTGTGACTGTTTCTTATCCTAACACTCCTTCTCTCATTCAGTTTTCTTTTACTATCTCTGCAAACTCTGGGTGAACTAGCACCTGTGATTAGGAAGGTAGCTGAGAAGTCAGAAGTCCATTGGATGTTGAGTCAGAACACCTGCGTTCAAACTCTTACTTTTAAAACTACAAGCTTTTGTGAATTTAGGCAAATTCTATCATTTCCCTAAGATAAAGATGCCTACTTCTTAGGGTTGTTTTGTTGTTTAAACAAAGTACTGGATGCAAAATCACTTTGATACTGTAACATGCTATATCGAAGCCAGTTGTGGGGATGGTCATCATGGTTGCCACTGTTATCGCCTCCAGAGAAGAGAAGATGGTTAGGTGGTCCCTCCTCTGAAACTTCAGGGAGGAAGGAAAGAAGTATCCAGACGTTTGGAGTAGAAAAGCAGAGAGAGAATCAGGGCAGAGGACTTGGTGGGAACAATAGGAACATATGTTTGAGACAGCCACTGTTGATTAACTCTAGGGAACAAGATGTGGCCAGAGGCCAGAGCATGGGAGGGAGTTGTCACCAGACCCAGGTCTCTAAGATAGTACAGTAAAGTGTTATGAAATGCTTCCCAATGCACCACCTAAGGCTGGATCTGAGCTCACTTCACTAACTAATGTAATGACACTTAATATGGAAAAAGCAAGTTTTGTTTCCCCTAAAAACAGCTAAAACCCACCAATTCTCCTTTCACCACTCTGATTAAACACTCTTCTCCAACAAACCAGTCTTCTGTATAATCTTTACCGGAAAAAAAAAAAAAAAAAGAAAAAGCCTTCTGAAGGACATTTGGCCATCCATCCAAGAATGGAACTCAGCTGGGCTGACCCCCCCTTATTTTTTCAGTTTCTAAAGAGAAGTTTATCATGTTTACATGACAATGAGTCAGCCATCATCTGGAGGGGAGGAAATAGCACTGCAAGTGCCAAATGCAGATCCTACTGGCATTTCAGAGAATGACCTAGTAGGCTGAAGCTAGTTTAGTGAGAAAAAATAAGTTATCTGTGGTGACCAGCCTCAAAGAAGGACTTCCCATAATAACACGAGCTTTTCCATGGTTCTGATATATGCTAGCTACTTTATCTCATCTGACATTCACAACAACCCTATAGGGTCATTATTATTAGTCCCATTTTAGGAATTGGAGACCTGAAGCTCTAAGAGATTGAATTTTGTACAAAATCATATGAAGAGTAAATGGTAGAGATAAGATTTGAACCCTGGTCTAGCAAATCTCAAAATTTCTGCTGCCCGCTACCTAGAATTTCTTTCTTTTTCTTTTCTTCTCTCTCTCTCTCTCTCTTTTTGGTCATAGAGACTCGTTATTTTTTTGTCTCAATAGTTCTGAGTAGGCACTGGTAATGGCAGGTCAGTAAATCTTGCTAAGAGCAAACTCCCACATTCCTTAAGCCTTATCCTCATCACTCTCATTGATGATGATTTAGACCAGAGCATGAAAGATGTGTACAACCCTCTATGATCTGCCATTGTGTTCTTTGTTTCTGGGAATTTTAAGCACATGTACTTGGATCACACCTTGCCTCAACTCAGTAGCAGCCCAATACCCGTTTACCAGAGTGCAAAGGGCTGTTATAAACTGGGAACTGGATATTGGGGCACGCAACTTCCTTTTCCTAAATGAGAGATCTTACTTGCCTTAATCCATTGAGCCAAAAATATCTCTCACTTCCACGACAAATGCAAGGTTTCTTATAGTTTAGGCCTATATTAGGATAGAAAGATACAGATGGACAAATGGGGCTATTGATTTATGGAAGAAATAGTAGCTAGAGAAGTCTCAATATTTTTCTCAGAAACCTCTACCAGTCTTAAAAAGCCAGGCTAATACTCACATATCTTGGGAATAAGGGAAGAATCTTTGAACGAATCATAAAAGATAAATGGGTCTGAAAGGAACAAAGGATATAATACTGGTAATCATCATCATCATCATTATCATCATCATTAGCATTTTGGTAGCCAGCTTCCACGATGGCCCCTGAATGATGCTCACTTCCTGGCATTCATGTCCTTGTCTCTCACAGCAAAGAGGCTAACTTGCGTAACTAACAGGATATTACAGAATGACAGGATATGACTTCCTAGCCTGTATAAGAGACATTGCAACTTCTACCTTGTTCTCTCTTGGATTAGTCACTCTGAAGGAAGTCAGCTGCCATATTGTGAGGAGTCTTATTAAGCAGCCCTATAAAGAAGTCTGTGTGGCAAGGAACTGAGAGGCCTTCCATCAAATGGCAGCATCAACTTGCCATTCTTGAAAGATGATCCTCCAGTCTTCAGATAACCACAGCCTTGGCTGACATCTTAACTGAAACTTCATGAGAGACCCTGAGTCAAAACAATCCAGCTAAGCTGCTAGTAGATTCCTGAACCACACAAATTGTAGGATAATAAACATTTATTGTCATTTGAAAATGCTAAGGTTTGGGCAATTTGTCACAAAGCAGCTCAAACACACTAACAGCTATGTATTTAAAATCTACCATGGGCTATATACTTTATTATGCTGGCTACTTTATATATATCACATCTAATCTTTTACAAAATTCTAGTAAGTATTGTTATCATCCTGCTCTTTTAGAGACGGTAAAATGGAAGTAAGGCACAAAAAAGCTAATAGAGTTTCCTAAGGTCAAATCTCAGTGGAAGAGGTAGGATTTGAGCACATAATGTATGTATGTAATACAAAATCCCTGGCTCTTTCAAACGTACCCTGCTGTTCTGCACATGTACAATAAATAAATAGGAAAATAAATGAATAAGAAGTGCACAGAGCATATACCTGCTTTTGTGTTAATTTCTGTCAGATTAAAATACTTCTTACTATGACCAACTATATGCCAATAAATTGGATAACCTATAAGAAATTGATAAATTCCTAGAAACACACAATCTACTGGGAATGAGTTGCAAAGAAACAAAAAATCTGAACAGACCAATAATGACTAAGAAGATTGAAGCAGTAATCAAAAACCTCCCAATGAAGAGAAGCCAAGACCAGATGGTTTCACTGGTGAATTCTACAAACATTTAAAGAAGAATAGATGGCAATCCCTCTCAAACTCTTACAAAAAAATGAGGAGAAGGGAACATTCCCAAATTCATTTTATGAGGCCAACATTAACCTGATACCAAAGCCAGAGAAGGAGACTACAAGAAAAGAGAATTACAGGCCAATATCTCTAATGAATGTAAATGTAAAAATTCTCAACAAAATACTAGCAAATGGAATTCAACGGCACATTAAAAGAATCATCCACCATGATCAAATGGGATTCATCTCTGGGATACAAGGATGGTTCAACATACTCAGATCAAAAACATAATACACCTCATTAATAGAAAGAAGGATAAAACCATATGATCCTCTCAACGGATGCAGAAAAAAAATTTAACAAAATTCAACATCCTCACATGACAAAAACTCTAAAAAATATTGGGTATAAGAAGAATATACCTCAGGGCACCTGGGTTGTTCAGTCACTTAAGCATTCGGCTCAGGTCATGATCTCAGGGTTATGAGATCAAGCCCCACATCAGGCATGCACTCAGCAGGGAGTCTGATTCTCTCCTTCTCCCTCTCTCTCTGCTCCCCTCCCTTTCTCTCTCAA
The DNA here is from genome assembly GCF_017311325.1 of Ursus maritimus. Classification (NCBI taxonomy): domain Eukaryota; kingdom Metazoa; phylum Chordata; class Mammalia; order Carnivora; family Ursidae; genus Ursus; species Ursus maritimus. Next base: position 65,423,297 of record NW_024423564.1, on the reverse strand, counting down.
ATAAATAAATAAATAAATAAATAAATAAATAAATCTTTTAAAAAATGTATACCTCAACATAATAAAGCTGTATATGACAACCCCCCACCTAACGTCATATTCAACAGTGAAAGGTTGGTAGCTTTTTCTCTGATATCAGGAACGAGACAAGGGCGTCCACCCTCACCACACATATTCACTATAGTATTGGAAGTCCTAGTCAGAGCAGTTAGTAACAGAAAACACGTGAAGGGGATCTGAGTTGGAAAGGAAGAAATAAAACTGTTTCTGTTTGAAGATAACACGATCGTATATAGAGAAAACCCTAAGGGCTCCACCATAATGCTGTTAGAACTAAAAAACAAATTCAGTAGAGTCACAGGATACAAAATCGACACACACAAACGCGTTGCATTTCTATACACCAACAACAAACTATCTTAAAGAGAAATAAAACAATCCTATTCACAATAACATCAAAGCCAATAAAATACTTAAGAATAAATTTACCTAAGGTGAAAATCTGTACACTGTAACCTTTAAGACAATGATGAAAGAAATTGTAAAAGAGGGGTGTCTGGGTGGCTTGGTCAGTTAAGTGTCTGTCTTCAGCTCAGATAATGATCCCAGGGTTCTGGGACTGAGTCCCTTGTTGAACTCCCTGCCCAGCAGGCAGTCTGCTTCTCCCTCTGCCCCCCCACTTGTTCTCTCTCCTCTCTCTCTCTTATAAATAAATAAAATATTTAAAAAAGAAATTGTAAAAGACACAAATAAATGGAAAGATCCTGTGTTCACGTATTGAGAAAATTAATATTATTAAAATGTCTGTACTATTCACCGGGTAATGGGTCCTGTCCCAGCACAGAGATTCTAGCCATAGAGCCTCAGCTGGGCCTTGCTCTTTCAATAGAAGGTTTGCTGCAGAACAGATCAATGCTTTCTCTGCTCTCAGACCTCACAATTCATATACTTGGTTTAATGTAGCCACAGAGATAATCATTGCAAAAATTCACGTGATCTTGGGCCATTGGTTAATGCCAGGGCCCAATTTATCACCCAATTTCATGGATGATGCTTATAACTCAACTCTCAGCCAATCAGCACAGTGGATTTCCCTGGACACAGGTACTTGTTCAGAGTCAGCTCATAATGACATAATCACAAAATGAGAAGCAACAGAGATTCTGCTGGGACTTCTGGGTGAGAGTCTCTTGATTTTTCCAGTTAGACTAGAATTGGAGAGAATGTAAATTTTGCAGCTTCTACAGCCATCTCGAGACCACATGTGGCCTGGGAAAGCAGTCAACACCAAGCAAGTGGAGTTAAGAGAAGGACGAAAACAGACTGGGTCCTATGAGCCCTATATCAAGATGCACAAGGCTACCTTATTTCTAGATTATCTATTCACATGAACCAATGAATTGCCTATTTTTCACTTAAACTAATTAGGTTGTGATTAGAGACCCCTAATTACACAGCTCCTGTGCCTTAATTTTACCATGCATGCCTTGAATTACAGTTTGTCTAGGCCTAGGGCCTGCACTCAGTCTGATGGCCAAGGTCTTACCAGCTCCTTCCTGTTTGGACCTACCTCATACTGATCAGCTATGGTCCCTTGGGGGCCCCGCCTCCACTTCCCCTCCCCAGAGCTCAGCCCACCCACTAGGATGTTCCAAAATGGGGTCCTTGATCCCTTCCCATCAACCTTCTCACCTGAGTCCTGGGGTATGGCATCTGTAATAGGTTTCCCAGGACAAAGATCCTAGGAACATACCACTCAGTTTGTCTCGAAGGGACCATGAGAATAAACAAAACATGTTTCTCCTTGCCTTTATATGTTTCTAAAATTATTTTACTTAATTTAATAAGTCTTCTGAGTGGCACCCAATGCTGTTGTTTTTCCTTGTTGGCATGAGAGATGGAGGTTGGGGAATGGAGTTGGGAATGTAAATTGATACAAACTTCCTGGAAAATGAGCTGGTAACAAGGCACAATAATTCCTTAAACATTAGTGCTCTCTGGCCCATAAATTCTGCTTCTAAAATACCAGATATAAAACTTATATAAAAGAAGTAAAAAGCTTTTTCACAAATAGTTTTATGGTAGAGTTATTTATAAGAGAAAACATCTGGAAATAACATGAATGCACAACAATAGGATGCAGATTTTTGTAAACCAGACTATATATAAAAGATGGAAAATACTAGAGCTTTTAAAAATAAATATGCCTTTAAAATGCTCATGGATGTAGTAATTCAATCCCTAGTAATATATCTTAAGACAATAACCTAAAATGTAGAGAAAAATATATACATAAAGGTTTATAAATTATTCATAACATCGAGAAACCAGAATTTAAGTTAAATATACAACATTATTGGCATGGGGAAATATTTTTCTTGTAATATTAAGTGCAAAATCAGGATAAAATTTTATATTCTACATGATCTCAACTATGTAAAACAAAATTATACATGCATAGAAAAAAGGGCAAAGAAGTAAATGTGTTAAAATATTAAATAGTGATTGCCTCCGGGAGATAACTGATATTTTCATCTTTATAACTTCTCTGTGTTTTTCAAAATTTGCACCATGGGCATGTGCAATTTTTTAATAGAGAAAGTTATTATAAAAAGATGGTAAGTATGTAAACTACATAGCAACATGAAGATTGTTTATGAAATAATGTTAAGTGAAAAAAGATGTATATAAAAACTTACTGTGATTGCAATTATGTAAATATGTTTCTGCTTATAGACAAGAACTGAAAGGGAAAATGTATAAATAGAATTAGGTTTTGTATTGTGCTAAGGCTGTAGGACTAGGAGTAATTTATTTTTCTTCTTAAAAAAATCTCTTTAAAGTTGTTTTAATGACGTGTATGCAGTTTTTGGAACCATCCACTCTATGCATTTCCACTGTGTTGCTAACCTTCTGGCAGTGAGCCAGGAGTCATCTGGCTTGGCTTCACTCCTGGTCCTGGCCACTCTGGACTGGTTCCACAGGCCTTCTGTTGGCTCTAAAAATGGCCAGAGGCACATAACAGTGGCTAGTTTGGCCTCTCTTGTTCCTTTATTTTCCAGAGACGCTGAGTTTACATCATGTGGGACTTTAACTGGAGACCAAGTTCAAAGTTGTCTTGTAATGGTCAGCATCCCCAGTCTATCACCATTCAGCATAGGTATTGCTTTAACAAGGTTAAGAGGTGATAACCCCCCCCCCCCCATTTTTTTTTTAAATTATTTATTTATTTATTTGACAGAGATAGAGACAGCCAGCGAGAGAGGGAACACAAGCAGGGGGAGTGGGAGAGGAAGAAGCAGGCTCCTACCGGAGGAGCCTGATGTGGGGCTCAATCCCATAGTGCCGGGATCACGCCCTGAGCCGAAGGCAGACGCTTAACCGCTGTGCCACCCAGGCGCCCCTAACCTTAGGATATTTCAAATCAGAAACAGATCTAGCAGTGATTTCTTTCTGGAGGTTTCTATGTTATCTTAGGAAATAAATTGTCTCTTCAGGACATAGCCTAGTTAGTGGGAAAGCCCCAGTGACTGTGATATCACTGACAATGAAGACTTTCCTTATCCCCAGAGAAGTGGGTCAGCCTGAATTCTGTCTGGGAAAGAAGACTCCATGGGCCAATATCACAAGTGAAGTAATATTTATATGTAGCAGTAGCAGAAAAGGCAAAGGATTCAGAGTCAGACAGATCTGGATTTGAATCCTGACTCCATCACTTGTTAACTGTGTTCAAGCGGGCAAGTCACGTAATTGTGCAGCACCTTCATTTTTCATCTGGGAAAGAGAAATGGTGATACCTGTCTGATGGGACAGTTGGGAAAATTATGTGAAAAATATATGTAAAGCACTTAACACAGCTCTGGCACTGAGTGCCACTATTTAGATACTTCCTAAATGCTGCCCTTTTAGTCTATACCATCAAAGAGCTATGACAATTTGAGAAGAGCACCAAGATAATTCAACAGGGGAAAAACAGTCTTTTCAACAAATGGTGCTGGGAAAACTGAACACATTCAAAAGAGGTAAGCTGGACTCCTACCTCACATCATATAAAAAAATTAACTCTCAAGAGTACATCTTTGTGACCTTGGGTTAGGTAATGTTTTCCAAGATATACCAAAAATAGAAGTAACAAAAAGAGGGGCGCCTGGGTGGCACAGCGGTTGGGCGTCTGCCTTCGGCTCGGGGCGTGATCCCGGTGATCTGGGATCGAGCCCCACATCAGGCTCTTCTGTTATGAGCCTGCTTCTTCCTCTCCCACTCCCCCTGCTTGTGTTCCCTCTCTCGCTGTCTGTCTCTATCTCTGTCGAATAAATAAATAAAATCTTTAAAAAAAAAAAAGAAGTAACAAAAAGAAAAAAAAATGGGTAAATTGAACTTCATCACAGTTAAAAACTTTTTTTTTTTTTGCTCAAAAGAACATCAGGTAGGTGAAAAGACAACCCATGGAACAGGAAAAAATATTTGCAAATCATATATCTGATAAAAGACCTTGTATTCAGAATATATATTTTAAAACTCTTACAATTTAATAATAAAAAAACTAATATAACTTAATTAAAATGAGTGAGGAAAAATAATTTGACTAAACATTTCTCCAAAGAAGATATTTAAATGGCCAAAAAGGACATGAAAATATGCTCAACGTCACTAGTCATTAGGGACATGGAAATCAAAACTACAATGAGATACCACTTCACCCCCACCACGATGACTATAATCAAGAGACAGATAATAACAAGTGTCAGAGAGGATGTGGGGAAATTGGATGTGTCCTACATTGCTGATAAGAATGGAAAATGGTACAGCTATTTTGGAAAACAGTTTGGCAGTTCCTCAAAATGTATATCCTAACATTTACCATATGACCCAACAATTCTATTCCTAAGGTTTATACCCAAGAGAACTAAAAACATATGTCTACACAAAGACTTATACACAAATGCTCATAGCAGCATTATTCACAACAGACAAAAATGGAAACAAATGAAATAACCATCAAGAGATGAATAAATTGTAGTATATCCACATAATGGAATATTACTCAGCAATAAAAAAGAATGAAGTACTGATACACGCTACAATATGGATGAACTTGAAAATATTACACTAAGTGGAAAAATCCAGTCAAGAAAGGCAGTATATTGTACAATTCTATTTATATGAAATGTCCAGAATAGGCAAATCCAGAAAGACAGAAAGTAGATTAGTGGTTTCCAGAGCATGGGGGAAGGCAGAAATAGGGAGTGACCGTTAACAGAGTTTCTTTTTGGGGTGGTGATAATGTTCTCAAATTAGTGATGATGGTTACACAACTCTGTGAATATACTGAAAACCACTAAATGATGCATTTAAAAGATGGATTTGATGGCATGTGAATTATTTCTCCATAAAAACACTTTTTTAAAAAAAAGGTATGACCAGCACTTTTGACGATGGGAACATGAAAATCTTAGTAGAAATATGATTAAGAAATCACTGCCAATTATTCTAGTTCTCCTCACTGCAGTCCCCTTCCCTGTGGGAAGAGTCTACATCTCCACCCTGTTGAATTTAGGAGTGGTCATATGACTTGCTTTGACCAAGGAAATGGAGGCAGAAGTGACTCCTTCCAAATTTTTTTAAGAACAAGTACATGGCTCACCATCTCTCCCTTTTCCCTCTGCTACGGAGACCCAGATGGCAGGTGCTGCAATCTCACATATTCCCCTAGCAATTCTTCGTGCAACTCTATCCTGACAGCTTTCTGTGGCCACTGGAATCTGCTATGTCCATACTCTGAGCGGATTGGAAGTGTCAGGGAATTAACACACCCATTCTCATTCTCACTCCTTCGTCCTTTGGAGGAATACCTCTGAGGCTTATTTTCCACACTGACTTCCAGGGTTCCCCAGTTTGATTATGTTCCAGTTGCCTTTAGTGGCAGTTTGCTTGATAATGAAACTTTCTTGGCTTTCTTTTTTTCCTGCATTGCTTCCTTGCTTTTCCTTCCAAGGTCTCTGGGATTATCTCCCAAATAAATATCTTGCACTGAAATCTTTGTCTCAAGGTCTTCTTCGGGAACCCAAACTACAACACTCAGCTATGTTCCAAATAATGCTTGGTCTGGGTGCTAGAGTAAAGGTCATGTAAAGCAGAGTTGACTCTAATCCATGAGGAACATGTACCAAAAGTGAGAAATAAGCCTTTGTTTTTTAAGCTTCTGCAATTTTGATGTCATTGTTACTTCAGTGTAATGTAGCTTGTCATGACTAGTGAACTATGTACACCTTTCCACAGTAATTCTCATTTTAGGTATTTTTCCTAAACAGGTAATTAGAAATGCATACAAAGGTCTAGATAAAAGAATATTCACTTTGGTGTTATTTATAATTAAATAATTGGGTACAATTTAATATACAACAGTAGAGTTACAACAGAATGCTTTTCAACTATATGAAATTTACTCTTAGAGAATACTTAATAACATTCAGAAATGTTCATACTACATTCAAATAAAACAGTTTATATAGTATCATCTGAGTTTTTTAAAAATTACATATATATTCGTATATACGTGTGCAAAAATAACAATCTCTCTTCTCAGTCAGTCTGGTAGTTAGGGGTTTTACTTGGATAGAAGAAAAATATTTCTTCATACTGTCTTCCTTTTACTGTAGAGGTTATAGAATAAACTTTCTAAAAAGTAAAGAAGAAACTATAGATGGATTTTGGGTCAACTGGCTAAATAAGTTCATGCTTCAATAAGCCTGTTCATTCCCATCAAATAGTAATATTGGATACCATATGAACAAAGAAATGAAAATATATATTTGGGCTCTGTTGTGAGAGGGATATCCCCACAAAGCTGAAATGTACAGAAATGTAAAAGGTAAGTTGCCCCAAGGCTACTTGCTTGCTGATATCTGAACACATAAGCAGGAAGCAGCAGCTGAAGTTTGCCTCCTATGAGATAACAGAGACTAAAAGTACTCTGGAACATGAGGATCAGAAACAAGATCTGCTTAGAGCCCTAGGGTGGGGCTCTCATGTCTTGAAAGGATACTAGGGGGGAAAAGGGTTGCTGCACAACTTTCTGACAGATAGCCCCTGCGTACTATAGGCCTAGAGAGGTGAGGGATATAGACACAGAACACAGAAGCCATGCCAAGCTATTCTGCTGACATTGGTCACTGGATCGAGTATATCCCCATTATTTACCAGGTCCAATACTGAAGATGTGGGTAGAGCTAACAACGAAAACCACCACACAGGGAGATGCAAGCACAGCAGGGATTTGGGGGTGGGGGGGTCGGGGATGAGGAAAGAGAAAACCAGAAAACTTCCTTCTCAAAGTGATCTTACAAATTAAAATTTCAAAATGCATGAAGAAATTAAATGCTAAAAATGATACTAAACAAAATTAACAATTATAACTTGAACTCTCTCCAGATGAAACTTATTTTATAGAACAGTCAGGGGTTTTAAAATAAGCATATTGAGGATGTTCAGAGAAACAAATGAAGGCATTAAAACAGAATAAGAAATTATGAAACAGAATAGGCAGAAATAAAACAAGAACAGGTGGATATGAACAAAATTAGAAATCTTGGAAATTAAAAATATATAGTCATTGAAATATTGAAAAAGACAGGGAAAAAAGTCTAGACTAGACATGCTCGAAAAATGAATTTATAAATGCAAGTTACTTGTAGGGGCCTCAGAATCAGTGCAGTAAGACAAAATTATAAAAAATTATGAAATATCAGTTAACAGCCATGGAGGGCCACTTGAGAGAATCCAACAGTCATCTAATAGAAATTCTTGAAGAAGAGAGTCTGAGGAATAAGGGAAAAGCAATATTCAGAGTATATTCAGAGTACCAAGCAGGGTAAATAGAAATAAATTCACATCTACATACATCAAAGTGAAAAAAACGGAACGTTAAGATTAAAAAACATCTTGGAACCTATCAAAAAGAAGATAAGTTGTCAAAAACAAATAATGGAAGACTTCTCATCAGCAACTCTGTATGTCAGAAAACAATCTTTAAAAATCTTCAAAGTACAAAGGAAAGTCTTCCTCAAACTAAAATTTATACCTAGCCAAACTATTATTCCAGAGGAAGTCAAAATAAGGACATGTAGAGATTAAGAGGATTGCCCATGGACTCTCACTATAGCTATTAAAGGACTTACTTTAATAAGGTAACACAGGAAATCTTAGAATATAATAAATAGGAGAACACAAAACATCATAAGCTATGTAGGAAAAGTAAATTAGCTCAATGCTATTACTAATTCATTGTTTTTCTTTTTTGCAAAAGTTTAACTTTAAAGTTTCACTTAAAAGTCTAAATAATAATAACAAGGTGGTAAGGGGGCAGTGTTCAATAGGTGGTTAAAACTTGTTTACATATGAAAAACCCATCGTCTCAGCACCATACAACAACTAGTTTATCTTTTTCTTTTTTAACAGTTTATTTTTTTGAGTAATCTCTACCCTCAATGTGGGGCTTGAACTCATGACCCTGACCCGACATCAAGAATTGTATGCTCCATTAACTGAGCCAGCCAGGTGCCTCAACTAGTCCATCTTTTATTCCACTTATTATGAAGGCTAGTTTTGTCAAAGGCTGTAGATTTTGTAAGAAAATATATCATCAAATGTACATCGAAAGGGTAACCAGTTTAGATAGAAATAAAATCAATAGCATCCAAATCTATAGATGGAGAGGGGGAAGGTAGGTAATATATAAAACATAATACCAAAAAAGGCAGGAGAAGAGAAAAAAAAAAGAAAATGAATAATAGCACAAATATGGTGGTAGGTATTTATGCAAATATACCAGTAATTATAATAAATATAAATAGATTAAGTTCACCTGTCACAATATGTGGATTATTAGATTTTATTTAAAAAAAAAAAAACAGGTGACAGTGTTTCCAAAGGTTACCACAAAAGGAAAAGGGAGAAGGATATCTCCCTAGTAATTAGAAAGATAATATTAAAATTAAGATTTATTATAAATAAGACAGTATGGAGTTAATGCAGAATAAGTGTGGCAGACCAATGGAATAATACAGAGAGCTCATAGGAAAATTGCTATATGACAGATATATAATTGCCAATAAGTGGGAGAAAGGATGTACTAGTTGTTGTATGGTGCTGAGACAATAGGTTATCCATATGTAAACAAAAAATTAAATCCCTAAGTCGTATTATGCACAAAGATCAGTACTAAATGAGATAAAGACCCAAGTATGACACAAAACTTGACAATTCCTAGAAATAAGTACAGAAGACTATGATAACCAGGTAGGGAAAGATTTCTTAAATAAGTCACAAAAGCAAAGCTCATAAAGCAAGAGATTGATTAATTTAACCCCATTAAAGTTTTTAAAATCTTCCACGTAAAAGTACAGTATTAATTAAAAAAACCATCCACACAAGCCACAGTCTGGGAGAAGATATTTGCAATGCATATAAGTGACAAATAATAAAGAACTATAAACCAAAAAAAGAAATGACAACCCAATGGAAAATGGAAAAAGGATGTGAAAAGTCAATTTAACAAAGAAGAAACCAAAGTGGTCAATAAACATATGAAAAGATACTCAACCCTATCAGTAATCAGGGAAACAAATATAAAAACAAAGGGATATTTCATATTTATCAGGATGACAGGTAAAATTTTGTAAGTCTGACAATTCCAAGTATTGAGGATTCAAGGAAGTGGAAACCCTTATACTTTACTGCTGGAAGTATATTTGTTCAACTACCTTAGAAAATAATTGGCCATTACATAGTAAATTTGAAGATGCATATAGTCAATGATTCCTCTCCTAACTATATGCCCTTATACACAAGGAGACAGGCACAAAAATGCTCTTAGTAGCATTGCTTGCGATTATAAAAAATTATTTAAAAAACCTGGGAATAGCCTAAATTATGATCAATAAAGTGGATAAATAAATTGTGATATAATCATATGTGAAATACTATATAGCAGTTAAAATGAATAAACCAGAGGTACATGAATCTACCTGAATCAATCTCTACAATATAATAATGATTAGGGGGAAAGTCACAGAATGCCATTTACAGTGTGACATCATTTAGAGGAATTTGTAAAAAAAAAATACCAGTTATACCTATTCTATTTGTGTGTGTGTGTGTGTGTGTGTGTGTGTGCGTATATGGAAAAAACAGAATTTATTGTAGTGGTTACTTATACGGTAAAGGAAGAAAGTTGCCATCAGATAAAAGTATAGAAGAGTCTCAACTAAATTTATCAATTTTTTTAAATAGGGGACTCTCTGGCGTAGACGGTACAAATGGTAACATACGGCACGTGATAATACATGGCACAAGTGGGTATTTGTCTGACACACTGGAGCGAGGTTACCGCCTTGGGGGCTCCAGCTGTCCAGGTCCTACCTGTGTCCTGAGAGGTAAGTGGATTAATATCTCACAAGTGCATATCTTACGATATCACACAAAGGCAGCCTATCTGCAGGACACCAGTACACCACAGCACACCTTTTGGGAACTTTGACCCAGGAGGTATTTTTCTCACATCTAAAAGTAGGCAAGATTATAAACCATTCCAAACTCTGGCGGCGCTCAGCATCTTGCAGTTCCACAGCTCTTCCGAAGGAGTACCCTTAGAGTCACCATTACTCTGCTTGAATTTATGCAGCAGCAATTAGGAACAGAAAGAGCTAGTACAAAAGACTGCAGTAAACAGGGTCTGAAGACATATCGAGACCCCCCTCCAATTTATACATCAGCATCGTATCAGGGTGTGCCCAGATGAGACTGGAATGTGGAAGCAGGCAATCCAGGTCGGCGTACGTGGAGTAGAAGAGTACACAATCACAACGGACAGAGATAATCCTCACCAGCACCTTAGTGGGGAGGGATTGGTAGGTCACAGGAGTGGGTCACTCTTGTGATGTTAGCCCATGATTTGGAATTTCTACATATGTTAATCATATATATTAAACGCAGCTCATCTACAGAACAGATGAAACATTTTTCAAACCACTTCATTTCTGTTCTTCTAGAGTCCCAAGTTCACAAAGCTCTATCAGGTGGAAATACAGTAAGGTCACCTGAACTTGGTAGATTCAACTTACATTTGCAGCCACTGTCTTACACCTCAGCGACAGGGACCAGATGAACTAGCGTTTGCGCTAAGACAGTGACTGCAGAGGGCGATTTCTCAATCTCTTTGTAAGTGAGCCATGTGGCACGCAGCTACAGCACGGCAAGCTTGGTGAAAGGCAGAAACAACACGGTACGGCCGTACTGGACGCCAACATGTTGAAATGACCTCCGTATGTATCAGTAATTAGCCACTCTTAGAGCCCCCAACCCTGCCATGTGACCATTCTGCCACACTTGCCCCTCCCCCAGGATCCTATCTCCCCACAGTCCAGTAACCAAAGTGTTAATGCCTAGCACAGCAGGGGGTCACCAGGGCTGTTAAATATTTTGAACAGATGAAGATGACCCACAACACCCATTCTTGAATGCTCACTAACCCTGCTGGCATCGCCATCCTCGTGGATCCCAAAAGAGAACAGCACCTCTTGTTGGCCAGTTTTGTCTCAAGTTCCCAAACCAAAATAAAATACTTCTCTGGCAGGATTAAACTACTCAACCACTCTCTAGGCTAGATGCCAAGCTTGGGGGGAAGAAGGGAGTTTTTAATACCATGGCCACAGCTTTGTTAGGGAACTTGTCTTTCCCCTAAACAAGAGACAAGAGTTATTCTGACCCTGAGCGCAGAAGAGCAAATCTGGTCACTTTCTCAGACTAGTCCCTCCTCATGAGCCATCCTTCCTCCATTCCATGCCCCCTGCCAGGCAATTTGCCTGTTCCCCATGATTTCAAAACTTATTTCTCATGAGACCAGGACAATTCCTTGACACTTGAGTTTATCGAATGATCTGGGGAGAACTTGGCCCTGGAATACGCAGCAACATCAGAGTATCAGCCCTGCCATCTGCAGCGTCAAGAGGAGGCAGCACAGAGCTGGGAGGGAGGAAAAAAAAAACTGCCAAGGGGCAGAGGATGGAGGGAGAAGGGTTATATTCATGGAGCCAAGAATTCTGCTGTTCATCCAGGGAGCCAAAGGAGGAGGGCAGGAATTGCATTTGGCTAGGCCACCAGGCATCGCTCTGGGAAATAAGGAAAAAGCCAAAGCAGAACGGCCGCACCTACTCACCGGGACTGGTTATTGTCAGGAGGTCAAGCTGCCGCTGTTGCTGCAAAAGAAAACATACTGTGAGATCACTGAATTGAGCCAGAGCCGAACTGTGCTTAGCAGCTCAGGTGGACATGCAAAAGGGATGTTCGGACACACAGAGCAGGGCATAAGGTGGAGAACACGGCGTTCACTCACAATTCTGCACAGAGGCATTGCACCCTAGAGACAAAGGGATTGGATGGCCTTTTTGTTCATCCTTGGATGGTCAGAAGTGAGAGGCCTTAGAGGTCTTCCAGTCAAACCTATACCATATTTAGGGAAAGGCTATAGGCTCATTCTTCTGTACCAGACAGTCTTTGTTCACACTGGCCACACTGGTTAAGTGTCTCATATCCTGGCAATCCTCTTTGCCTTGGGTTCTTATGTCACTGTCACCCTCCTTATATTCCTTTCTAACCAAGATATTCCTGGGCTGGTTTATTTTTTTCATTTGCTCAGCAACGCTATGACAATTTGAATTACTGATGATCAAACCGTTCCTTTCTAATTGAATCCTCATCTCTGTACCATACAACAATCATAGCAAATATCTGTCTGGCACACTGGGCCATATGGATGAGGCTGCTTGTGTTTGGAGGCAACTGGCCCTGGCTAACCCAAGGGCTGAGGGACCAATATCTCAGTAGGCTTGCCGCACATCACAGCATACCTACAGGGAGGCTCTGTCCTGAACTGGGTGTCATGGGAACCTGCGGATGGAGAAGTGGGTATTGGAGGCTGGGGGTGGGGCAGTGAGCAACTCTCCTAGAGACTTCAGTCAGGATTCCTTAAGCCCCAGATGACTTCTTTCTCTTTTCTACACTTGACTTTCCATAAATAGTCCTGGAAATCTGTATTTTTTTTTCTCAAAAGGGGTTCAAACAAACTCCACTTTGAGAACCACTGTTCTAGGCAACATATTACAGGAGCTTCTGATTATCTGGTATTTCTTTTAATGGATTCTTTGCCATATTTCACCTTATCTGCATTTCCCACTCTATCTTGCCTCTCTTCAAGAATGGAGAACAGCTTCCTGGAATTCTGCTTAAGCAGAAACGGGAAGGCAGCAACATTTTTGGGGCAACAACCATAGGCCAGGCACAGTACCAGGTGCTTTGACATGTCATTTCTTTTCATACTCTTGGAAATCCTGCGGGGTCAGTATTACATGAGGTTCAGAGAAGGAAATTATCTGCTCAAGGCAACATCTTCATTAAATGTCAGGGCCAAGATTAGAATTCAGTCCGTTCTAATGCTGCCTTGAAAGCCCAAAATGTGCATAAATCATTATGATAGGTGCTCAATAAAAAGACACAGTATTGATGCTGTTGTTATTACTACAGTCCATGTGATCCTTGGTTTATATAAGCTATTTTTTTCCTTTTTCATAGAATTATGGATACTTGGGGGGTACCTGGGTGGCTCAGGCAGTTAAGGGGCCGACTCTTGATTTCAGCTCAGGTCATGATCTCAGGGTCCTGGGATGGAGCCACGTGTTGGGCTCCATGCTCAGCAGGAGTCTGCTTGAATTCTCTCTCTCCCTTTGCCTCTCACCACACTCATGTGCACTCTCTCAAATAAATCAATCTTAGAGAAAAACAGAATCATGAATACTTCGAGCTCAAAGGTTATTGAGTTTGACCTGCTGTCAGGACAGGAATCCCCTCTGCGATGGCCCCACCAGTTGTATGAATTGCATGTTTCATCTTTTCTTAAATGGGGAACTCACTACTTCTTATCAGTTTGTTAGCTCTCCTTTGCGCAGGTTTAAAAGCAGCTTCCTTATGACAACGTCACTGTTTCTAGCTGCCTCAGCCCATGACAAGAGTTTGGACATCTGTAGATCTATGTCTTCTCTCCAGGCTAAACATGCCGAGTCCTATGTCCTTTCCTCATAAGACCTGGTCTCAAAACTCCTTGCCTTCATGGCCTCCTTCCTCCTCTGTTTAACTTTGATCTGTCCCAGTCAAAAACTCTTTAAGATCTCTCTACCTCTTACTTCACTGACTTCTCATGAGCCTAAAAGCAGATCTGTGTCCCCTCATGGACTTCTCAATCAACCTCACTGTTTTCCTGCCAGCTAATAACTCATTCCAGCTGACATTTTCAAGCAAACAATGCAACTCTAAGATGTCACTGACCTACACAGTGAACACACATCCTCACTCTGAAAAGAAACACACACCCACACACATGGGCTAGAAGGAATGCTGGAGCCGGACTGCCTTCCCTCCCAAACACAGAACCAGGCCAGTAGCACAATTGGCTCAAGCTGCCTTTGCCAAGGCCAACCTGTATGGCTTGGCACTTCTCTCACGCATGAGGAAAGGATACAATACATCCTTCTATTTTTCCATAAGCTTGACTTTGTGATGCCTGTGGTTGGTGAAAGAAATTTATTTATCTGAGAAGAGTCTATTTCCTAATTAAGAGCTATCTCTAAATGGTGACTCTGTGTCCAGGCTCCGGTAGAGAAAAAGAGAAGAAAACCTGACAGGTGGCAGACAGACGTGGGCTTGTGTCTTGGCTTCTCTGTGGAGTTTGGATAACTTACTGTATGTCTCTGGCCTCAAACTTCACACCTGTAAAATGAGGGCTAGTGAAATACGTTCAGGGATAGGGAGCCAAATGCAACCGGGTACTGTGCTTGCGGGCTCCCTCTTCTGGTATAAAGTGTTCCCTGAGAATCCCTGTAGACAGAGCACTGGGGGCTCAAAGGACAGAGTCAGAATTTAGAAGGGGCCAAATTTTTCAGCTATCCTCTCACATCGCAATTACCAGTGGATGTGTGTCTTCCTCACTAGCTGGGGAGCATGTTAAGGGCCTAGAAGATGCATTATTCAGTCCAGGGCATACAGTACCCCTCTGTAAGCATTTGCTAAATTCAACGAAGCATTCCTGAAATCCACATTATCCTTTCCCCTCCGCCCCCCAGTCTTTGCTCATGCTATTCTCTCTGCCTAATCTTTCATGGTCTTCTGTCTTCTAGGAGGTCTCCCCTCAATGCTCGGGACATCCATGACATCTTCTGTGCATGCCAACTTCCAAACCTAATCTCTGTCTGTCCTTCGCTCTTCTAATGCATCTTGTAAAGCCAACCTCTTATATCATGCTCTGTTTTAACTGTCTGTTTCTTCTGTTTTCCTCATGAGGTCCTTATTCAAGGATAAGACTGTCATTTCATCCCTCTATCTCTGGTGCCAGCAGAAAGGTCTGGAAGGAATGTTTGATGTCATCTGGTTCAAACGATTCAACTATTCTGTCATTCCCTCTGCCACGGCCCTCTTAAGTCGGAATTAATCAGCATGGAAAGCAACCATGCCACTTCCTCTACAGGACTTTCTCTCTGCCACGTCTTTAGGCTTTCTTGCCTTTATGATTTTGTTCCTGTCATCTCCACAGCCAGCAATACTGGCTCCCACCTCCTGTGGGAGACCTTCCTTCTTTTACCTCCACCCACAGGATCACTGTCTCTTCTGGACTCCAGCAGCTCCTACTGTCTGTACCACTCCTGTGGTGATGAATTAAATCTAACCTGGTGACAAGCCCATTTAACCTATAGTTCACAGACATATATGTGCACCACCTAGTGGCCTAAGCAGATAAGTGTAGGCTATTGTTTAACCTGTAGCTCTTAAGACAGGACGGCAATATCTGCCTGTTGTATGTGTAAACAAGAATGAAAAAATAAAAAGAAAAATTCTTGCAGAGTGCCTTCAAGAATCACTGTGTGATGAGTTTTACCTAAGAAACTGGAATGTCCAAATAATTGAAGGACTTCTATCAAAGTTCTTCAAAAATAAAAGGAATGGAATGAAAGATAAAATTTTCATTACTAAATAGTCTGCCTAGTATCATCATTTGGGATTGCCAATGAAAACTGTACACTTTTAAAATTAGGGCACATGATTTGTGTATGTAATGTTTAATCAGTTATATATAGAGGGGGCATATTGGACCTAAAGAACTACCAAATTATAATTAGTTACCAACTGAGAGAGATAAGGGTCTTTCGAACGGAGAGGATATGTGATCTAACCACTTGGGTGGGAGAACATGACTGTTAGCTGGAGGAAATGAAGTTGGCTAGCTGGGTGGCAGGTTTGCTAGGTTAACAGGGGCTGCTGGCTGAGAGCTGACCAGCTGAACCACTAGCTGACCATAAGCTACTGTCTCAGGAAGGCCAGGCCTTCGCATGTGTGGTAGCAGTAGTGTGGGCCTGTGTGTATGTGTGTGCATGTGCGTGTGATTTGAGGGGTGTTAGGGGAGAACGTTCCTTCTCAGGTGAAGGAATTCCAGGCCTCCACACACGGAAATGTGTCCAACTGTGCCCGTATGGTATTCCATGAACTCCTGGAGGAGTGTGGCTAAGCCAGACCCGGGTCGATTAGGAGTTGAGGTATAGATTTTTGTCTGTGTGTGAACCCTGCATCCAGCCTTCTTGCCTTACAGACATTCAGAAGAAACCCATTTCTGTGCTTAACCACCATGTGTAAATGCTGAGTCATGACTGGATAAAGACCATGGGTGTTGGGGGTTCCAAGGTCAACAGGAACAATCTGAATTTGGTGCTAGCCAGGGATGGCCAGAGTATCTAGAGTGGGTGCTCAAGGAACTGTTGGCCAGCATACTTGCTCCAGGAGTTATCCTTATTTCCCCATGCATCCGGTGGAAGCTGTCTTGTGAATGCAATGTCACTCCACCTCTGGTCCCAGATAACTGCCCCAAGGGTGGAGATACTGAAAGGTGAGTCAATTAGAAACCTTACCCAGGAATTTTGGACCTTTTATGGGTTCAGTTATTCTCAATGAAAACTACTGTTGTCTCAAGTTCAAGAACCCATCTTTAAAAATTTCGTAATTATGAAAATGACACATGCTTATTTTTTTATAATTTTCCAAATTTCCAGAAAACTGAGAAAGTAAAAATTAATGAAATTCCACCACTGAAAGAGAACCACAGTTAGCATTATGGTGTACTTTCTTGTCATCTTTCTTGCTTGTGTTTAATTTAATGAGATCATATTTATATCTAATAAACGAAGTACTTTTTAATCTCATGCAACATTCTACTTTTTGTCCCAGGCTGAGTCTTTGTTCTGAAGTATGAGACTGTAAATCACATATATTTCTTGTCATAACGGATATGTTTGCTCTTAAAACTGTGGTTTTTTTTCTAGTCTCTTTTTCAGGGAACTCGGCATTAATCAGCAAGACAAGCAGTAGACTACCATTTGGTTATTTTGTTACAAGGAGGCAGTTTGAAAAGCCCAGCAACTACAGCCTTGTGGTGTAGACAAAGTCCTCTGAATATGGTGGAGACTTCCAGGCAGTAACCAACCAAGGAGATATTCTTTCCTCATATCTGAAGCCTCTCACTGCAGTTACAGAAAGCATTTTGTAGAAAGAGTCGAACTCAAAATGAGACAAAGGTGTGAATCCTGATCCTAGCATCGCTGAGCAGCGTTATCCCAGGCGTGCCCTTGAGGTAGCTGGCAGTTAGGTACCTCAACCATAAAAAGAGTGTAGACCAACTTCCAGGAGCCTAACAGGAAGGAGAAGCTGAGAAAAAGAGAAAGAATCCCTCTGGACATGGGCCAGGGGAGGGGAGACACCAGGCAGAGTGGGGAGCACATTGGCGGAAAGCCAGGCTCTCTGAGCGCCAGCTCCAGCTCTGCCCTCCCCTCTGGGCGAGACTTCGGGCTTCTCACCATATGGGACCTGCTCTTTTACAACAGCCTCTCAACCGGCTTCCCTAGTTCAAGTCTTGTGTCTTCCATTTGTCTACATTGCAGCCGCATCTGTAGTGAACTTTCTAGAATACACATCTTCAAACTAATTAGGGTTCCTACAGGAAAAAAAGTGTAACCTTTGGCTGTTATTGGACAACTTCCATGATCCGGTTCCCACCTGTTCTCCTGTTCTCTCGGGCCCTGAGCTCCAACCATGATAAACCACTTCTAGTTCCCCCAATTTGTTGTGCTCTCCCCTCTAGGCCTTTGCACAATCTCCTCTTCTTGGAACAATAATCCTGCACCCAACCTGCTTTGCCTGGCTAATTCCTACTTGTTACCCAGCTCTTGACTAGCATGCCACCTCTTCTGTAAAGTCTGTCTAGACCTGCCAAGGCCGACTGGATCTTGTCCTTAGATGCCCCTGACCTTCAGAGCACCATCACACTACATTTCCCTGGCCTATTTACTCCTCTGTCCTCTGCACTGGTTGTGTGAGCTCCCTGTTCTCCCGAGGGCAGGGGCTATAGCATCATTACTTCTCTCCCCTCTGACACTAGCCCAGTGTCTGACCAATAGATAATGCCCCATACAGATCCGCTGCTCACCTGTTACAGAATGACAACTAGACAGGGTCCTACTGAATTGGGCATCAGAGGAGGGCTTTAGTTTTGTTCCCCTCTCTCCCAGTACACACACACACTGGTCCCATAATTTTTCTCAGAATCCTCTCTTTCTGCCTTGGGGACCTAGGGATTGGACCCCAGAGACTTTGGCTTTCTTCATCTGGATGGGTAATTATGAGGCTATGGTTAAAAATGGACTTTTCATTTTGGTCACGAACTGCATTGCAATTACTTCTCAGAATGAGAAAGGGACGTGGTGTTCTGGGAGCTCAGGGGCTGGTTTGATGTGTGGGGTTCTGCGTGGTAGAAGAGAATAGTCGCTGATTATGTGTTCTGTTTTGCTTTCTGTGTTTCGTGCAGAATAGCTATTTGGGGAAAAGTCAGTCTTTCATGGCATAGACTGGAGATGATTTCAACAAGAGCACCAGTATCCCTGTGCATTCTCCTGTCACTCCAGAAGCTGGCCATCCTGGGGAAGACCTGACGATCGGTACCCTCCGGAAACAGGGGTCACAGGGGCACAGGCACACATTTGGATTCAGAGCTCAGGCCCTCCTTTTCCTGCAACCTCCCTTCCCTGTTCATTTGCTCCCCTCCCCAGCCATAGTCATTTTCAAAGCATCTCGGGCTCTCCTGCCCCCTCCCTGCCCTACCCAGGCATAGCCTGCTCCCTAGAAAAGTATTTCACATGCCGTTGGCCTCTCTCTAAACTCGCTGCTTCTGATCTCTCTTACTCCAGTCTAGCGTCCTCACTGGCTGTAGGACTGATCATTCTAAAATTAAATTTCTCCTTTCTTAGAATAATTTAATGATCCACATTGTATTTCTGATAAAGAGTACATTTGTTAGCTTGGCATTCAAGAAGGGTGTGAAAAATCTCCATGGGTTTTATGTGCTATTTGAAAAGGCAGTTTTTATATTTCAATGTAAACTTACATTTGGAAAACAAACGAAGAGCTACCTATTATGTTCAGGACCAAACTCCAGACAATAAAAGTGGGTCAGTGTTCTAAATAGAAGACTGACTCTCACAGGGGAAGGAGTGGGGAGAGCCAGTCCCCTCTGAGGAAAAGGAGTAGGGTTGATGAACGTTCGTAAACCAGCATCTCAAGGCCCTGAGCTCATGCCCACACCTCACTGAAGTGGGATGCCTCCCTTCTATTTGCCCGACCCTACTGCTCACCATCGCCTTCCCTGCTCCCCAGCCCCACCTTCTGCCCTCCACATGGCCCTCTTTCCGCTTCTCCTCATGCTAAACAAGGGCTGTGTGACGCGGCTTTCCCAGATAGCACCGTGCGTTCACTCTTTGACCCTTCACTTATTTATTTGTTTGTTAATTCAGTAAACATCAATGGAGCATCTGCCCTGTGCCGGGCATGTTCCTGAGGATAGGGCAAGAGAGACACAGCCTCTGTTTTCAGAGATAGCTAATAGTGAAATGAAAAAGCAAATTTCATATTAAGCAAACAATCATACAATATGAATTAATCTCAATTATAGTAAATGCTCCAAAGACAATTAGGAGGAAAAGTACTATGGCGAAGGTTGAAAGTATCCTCAAACCTCACCTGGCCCACCAGCTGATGCCCGGATACCCCTCCTGGGGATCCCCCAACCCCATCCCCTTCTGGGGCTGAGGCTCAGCCTCCCTTCGGGTACCTACTCCCATCAGAATAATAAAAAATGCCTTAGCTTTCCCTCAGGGAGAGAGCAAGCCTCCCTCAAGGTGGAGACCGAATCCCCCGACTAGGGGTTAAATTCAGCGGGATGTAGAGTGGGGTGGCAGACAAAAGCTGGGCCGCACGTGGAGATTGCTTCCGTATATTTCGCTGAGTGCTTTCTGCTCTCGGAGCTTCCTGTTATTGGAAAAGTCAGGCATGCAAGTGGCTTTCATCCCCAGGGCAGCTTAAAGGAGCGTTTTAGTTCAGCCTCTGGGAGCCTGCGCAAGGCAGGGCAAGCGGAAATGGAGGGGGCACAGGACACTGCAGAGCCATTCTGGAAGCAGGATTACTAGCAGCGGCGGCGGCTGCGGCTGCCACTTGCTGAGCACTTACTGGGCGCCAGTGCTCACACCTTCGGAGGCAGCCACTGCTACCCCTTTCTACAAATGAAGACGCTGGGGGCCGAGAGGTTAGATTACTTGCCCAAGCTCCCAGCGACTAAGTGGAAGAGTCTAGATTCAAACTGATACTGTTGACCTCTGAAGCCTATGTTCCGTTAGTCGTGAGAAACGAGGAAAATATCCTGGCTGCATTCCCAGGTTTGGAGGCCCAGGAGCAGTACGTGCTGTGGTGGGTGACGCTGTACGACCGGACCACCTCTGCACGCGGACTAGTGGTAGAAGCTACCGCTGACGTGTGGGTGACCTTCTGTGACTTCCCTTCGCTGTGTTCACAGGTGGAAATTCGACAGTGACCTTTGTGTTTTTCAAAGATTTTTTTTGGTTTTTAAGTAATCTCTACACCCAGTGTGGGGCTCGAACCCACAACCCTGGGATCCAGAGTCACACGCTCCACCGACTGAGCAGGCCAGGCGGCCCCTTTCACCTATGTTTATATTTGATTAATGTCATTCTGATTACAGTCCAGACTCCATGACTGAAAGGATGGAAGAGGGGACTGTGTCTTAAATGTGTGTTCAAAGATTGCATATGGAAGGGTAGATTAGGTTTTTAAAGAGGGCCGGATAAAAAACTGAAACCCTCACTCCTGCTGGAGAGAAATGCCACATGTCTCATCCTGATACCCCAAACAGTTAGAGAGGGGCTTCACCACCCCAGCTCTGGAGGAAAGACCCATGCATCAAGAAACAGCCAGAGGAAGGCTATTCCAGTCATGACTCAGAAGATTCTCTGCCAGGACAGATTGTTTCTTCCCTACCCTCTGCTCCAGGCAATATGAGGCCATGTGGGCACCTGCAAGAACAGACATGGCGTCTAAAGTGACGGTGCAGCTCAAGGCTGGAGAGGATGTATACGTAGCCGACAGATGCTCTCCCCGCCACCTACTGCCCAGGGCACCCATGGAGCTCAGAGCACTCAGGTGTTGATTTAATAGTGTCTCACATTATAATTAGGTGTTTACATACTACCCTGTTTTTTCTCCCACCTCCACCTCTCCTCTCTCCATCTCTTACCCCGTCCTCTCCTGCACGGTTGGGAGCTGCACATTTTTCGTATCTCTCTATTATCCCTGTATCTGCCTTCTGATAGGGCCTCGAGAAGTCTGTCGCAGATGTACCATTTTATATTATTACCAGAGCAAGTCATCTGATTAGAAATTCTCTTTCTTCATAGGTTTTGAGCAAGTTACAACTTTCTTTTACAGGATCCAGCTTCAGAGTTTAAAAGATAGGCCTCTGAGGCCCTCAATTTATACTTTAAAACTGTGATTACGCTTCATCCTTAAGATCACCAAGATGCAGCTCGAGTTGGGTTATCCCGTAACACAGCCTCTGGGGTATCAGAGCAAGGAGCTTTGGGAATCATCTAGCCCAACTACTTTATGTCAAAGCAAAGTAGACTGAGTCCACGGAGGGAAAGGGGCAGCTTGAGGTCACCTGTCACATTGCTTGTGTGCCTCCTTCAGTGGAGTGAAAAGAAAGGATCTAGGTCTATACCCCAGTGCCTAAAAAAGCACAGATGCCTAGAAAAAAATTAAGGAAAGCAAGGGAGCAGGGTAGGGGAGGATTTTGTTAGGAATTTGTTCTGAGTTCCAATGCCAAGTTGTTTACTTGCTTGAACTGGTTTTAACTGAGGGATTATCAAGAGGCCCTCCTTCAAGAGGTGGTAACTGAAATGGCCCCTAAAGTATAAAAGCTATTTTACTTTTCACTGGGAAAGTGAGGCAAACTTTTAAGAAAAAATAGGACAGGAGTCTGGACTGGCCACGAGGCCCTGGCTACCCTCTGTCTCTGGGAGCTAATGAGTCTGTTTACACTTGACATTTAGTAGACTGTCGGTATCTCCCAGAAACATCAACTGTTTGCTTATTTTCATATTTGGTCATTTAATAGATAACACTCATTCCAAAAAAGAATTTGAAGAAGCTTACAATGAAAGAATGCCACAAAATAAAAACCATGTAACTAAAGACATGGCGAAAAAGCAAAACAAGGACAGGAGAAATTAGCTGGTGCTAGGTATGAGGTCATAACTCACAACTCATACCCTAAGATACTCCCTTCACTTGCTGGGGGTGGGGTATGAATTTGGCTCTCGGCTTTTAAACAACCTTGGCACAGTGGAAAACTCAGTTACAAAATACCCAGTGTCCTAAGGGAAAAGCAAAAAAAAAAAAAAAAAAAAACCAAATAAAAACTCCAAATAAAACTGTTCAGTTACAGAATCTACCTTTCCTGACCCGAGGCATGAGGGAAATCTTTCCTTCGGGTCCTTAGAAAGGGTGTTTTGAGGCCTAGTGGTTGATAGGATTTGGCCAGGTCACGCAGTGACATACCAGCAGGGCTGTATTTGGACTTTTAGGATACTTTCTGAATAAGGCCTATGGAGCACAGACATAGGTGAAATGTGGTGGTCGTGAGAGTCCTGGGGCCAGAATAAGAAGCCACAGGTCTGCATCATGGATAACAGCAAAGGACAGACGATGGATTCAAATCCTAGCTTGTACACTCATGGGTGGTATAGCCCTTGAACAGATTACATAACCTATCTCTCGTTTCCATGTCTCTAAAATGGGGATAGGAAGTCTTTAAACCAAAATAAAATTTCATTCAGAATTTTTATATTACAACAAACATTACTGTATTATGGGATATAATGTAAAATCCACATCCCTTTCTTTTTTAAGATAAGACACAAGACTCAATAAAATTTTAAAGGTTCAGGTTTTTGAGAGTATCGAGGTCATTCTCCCCTACTTACAGAGAAGAGTTTGGAGGATCTGACTTCTAAAAAGATCTTATCGCACTCAAGTAAGTGTTCAACAAAGTCCTTTTGTTCCCATTCTGCTTCAGATTTAGCAAGAGTGCGAAGGAGTTCGCAGTAGCTCTGCACGGAACCGTGGTAAGGACTGAATCAGCTAATGGATCAGAAACACCTGGAAGCCAGAAGACAGGTGTTCTGGATCTAGCTTTGCCACTTACTTGCTGTATGAGCCAATGATTTGCCTTCTCTGAATCTGTCTCTACCACATACTGGCTAAATGACCACAGGCATGTCAGTAAAATACTTTGAAATGGGTTTAGCAACCCACCTACTAGTAAAGCAGTTAGCCTAGCGCCTGACATACAGCCTCTGGACAAACGGAACATAGTCTGGTAAGACTTTTATTTTTAATTCCAAGAATCCTTGCTTGGAAAGCCTTTCCTTCCCTCTTTCTCTATTTATGGCTTTTCTCTTGTGTCATCACCTCCTCCTCCTCCTCTCCCAGGCTGGGTGAGGTGCCTCTTCAAGGCCCCTCAGCACCTTGCGCTACCCTTGACCACAGACGTTATCCCTGTGGGTTGCAATTATCTGTGAGTCATCGGCTGTGAGCTCTTGTGGGCAAGGATGCTGTGTGATTCCGATCGGTATCTCCAGCTCCACCACTGTACTTGGCACAGAGCGGGACTTCAGTCATGTTTGCTGAATTGCATGAAACTGTGGAGTTCCTGGGAAAAATATCATGACATTCAGAATAAAACTCTGGCACTGAAAGTGAGGCAACATTAATCTGTGCTCCTGCCCCGCCAGAGTAATGCCTCTGCACGATGTCAGAGTCATATATACTGCAGGAAGTAAAAGTGCCAGGCCATGAAAGTCTATTTTCTGCATTTGACTGGCTCTCGTGGAAGCTCCATTCCATGCTGATTGACCACGACTTTCCATAAGACATTGCCAGCTTGATTGTGGGGAAAGAATCCAGATCTAATTGTTCTTTGTAAGCCTGGGACAGAAGGTATTGTTATTTGAAAAATGGAACTGTCTAAATTAATTTTCCTGAAACAAACATCTTTGCCAAATAAAAGCAATGCATAATAACAACCCATAATTAAAAGCAAAATGATACCTTTTGTTACGTGGGGAAAGGAAATGTGTTCACCACAAAAAAAGACCAAAATGTTATTTTCTTGGAACTCCACAGACACATCTTGAAGTCTGATGAGAGGGTGTGCGAGTGTGTGTGTGTGTGTGTGTGTGTTGTCTTGTGTTGTGTTGTGTATAGGAGTAGAGTGGGGTGAGGGAGATGTCTCTTTTTCATTTTTTCTTTTCTTTTGCTTTTGAAAAACAAGCATCGTTCATCTCTGCTTTCTGAACAAGGGAGACAGAATATTCTTAAATCCCATTATGCTTTGAAGAGATAGGAATTGGGAAAGTGGGGGGAATTAACGTTTATTAAACTGCCCTTATTTTCCTTGTTAAATTTTCCTAACCTATTTTTAATTTATTTCAACTTCTTTGATGTGTGTGTGTACATATGTGTATCTTTGTAAACTGATAAATCCTTTCTAGAAAAAACTTCAGATGTAAAAAATCATAATTGAACTTTTATGTAACAGGTGCATTGTTTAATGTTTATTCTTTTCTCCTCCCAGCACTCTCATAATGCTGGTCTTTAACCCTCATTTTAGAGATTAGGAAACTGACACTCAAAAAGGTTAAGTAAATTGCCTAGTCACATATCTAGTACATGACGGAGCTAAGATTGAAGCTGAGCTTCTGATTATAAAGCCCATGTCCTTAAAAATACTCTTTCCATAGTATATAGTACTATTAAATAATAATATTAATGATATCAAAATAAAGAGAAAAATACACATGAAAATCATAATGTCTCAACAACCATTTCCGTATTTTCCATGCTGTTTCCTGTCCTTGCCTAAGTAGCTGTGCTTGTACTGTAAGGGTAATAATAGTCGTGGCATAAATATGATTTTGTTACTTTCTTTTTTTACTGAGGTATAATTGACATACTATGTTATGTTAGTTTCAGGTGTACAATAGACATTCGACATTTGTGTACATTGTGAAATGATCACCACACTAAGTCTAGTTATCATTTGTCACCATAAAAAGTTAATACAATATTATTGACTATATTCCCCATTCTATACATTACACCCCCATGACATATTTTTTTTACAACTGGAATTTTATAATTCTTCATCCCTTCATCACATTTTGTATATCACCCCTTCCAAGCCCTCCTCTCTGGCAAACACCCATTTGTCTCTGTGTCTGTGAGTTTGGGCTTTGTTCTGTCTAGTTTCTTAGATTCCACATACAAATGAAATCAAGTGGTATTTGTCCTGCTCTGTCTCACTTACTTCACTTGCATAATACCCTAAAGTCCATCCACGTTGTTGCAAATGGCGAGACTTCATTCTTTATTATGGCTGAGTAGTATTCCACTGTATTTCAGAAAGAATTGAACATCTGAACAGACTTATTACTAGTAATGAAATTGAATCATTAGTCCAAAACCTCCCAACAAGTAAAAGTCTCAGGAGATTGTAAGTTTCTAGGAATTTATTCATTTCTTCTAGGTTATCCAATTTGTTGGTATTTGACTGTTCATAGTAGCCTCTTGTGATCCTTTATATTTCTGTGGTATCAGTTGTAACTTTTCCTCCTTCATTTATGATTGTATTTATTTGTGCCCTCCTTCTTTTTTTCTCAGTGAGTCTAGCTAATGGTTTGTCATTTTTGTTTACCTTTTCAAAGAACCAGCTCTTAATTTCATTGATCTTTTCTATTGTCTTTTTAGTCGCTATTTCATTTATTTTCATTCTGATCTTTATTATTTCCTTCCTTCTACTAACTGTGGGTGTTATTTGTTCTTGTTTTCCTAGTCCCTTACGTGTAAAATTAAATTGTTTGAGATTTCTCTTGTTTCTTGAGGTAGGCCTGTATTGCTATGAATTCCCCTCAGAGACCCACTTTTGCTGCATCCCTCAGATTTTGGTATGTTGTATTTCGGTTTTCATTTGTCTCTAGGTACTTTTGATTTCTCCCAGTAGATGTTCAGTAAACTTTTATTTAATCTCAATGTAGTTTTTCCAGTTTTCTTCTTGTAATTATTTCTAGTTTCATATTGATATGTTAAGCAAAGAACCTTAATATAATTTCGGTCTTCTTGAACTAACATTGGATCTATCCTAAAGAATGTTTCATGAGGACTTTAGAAGACTGTGTATTCTGCTGATTTTAGATGGAGTATTCTGTATATATCTATTAAGTCCATTTGGTGTACTGTGTCGTTTAAGGCTGATGTTTCCTTACTGATTTTCTGTCTGGATAATCTATCTACTGATGTAAGTGGGGTATTAAAATCCCCTACTATTGTTGTACTGCTGTCAATTTCTCCCTTTAGGTCTGTTAATATTTGCCTTATATTTTTTGGTACTCCTATGTTAAATGCATATATATTTATAAATGCTATATCTTCTTGCCAGAATGACCCCTTTATCATTATGTGGTGCCCCTCTTTGTCTTTTATTGCAGTCTCTGCTTTAAAGTCTCTTTTGTCTGATATGAATGTAGCTACATCAGTTTTCAACATGAGCGTTAGGGGCACCAACCTCCCCATGCAGTTGAAAATCCATGTAAACTTTTGATTCTCCAAAAACTTAAGTAGTAATAGCCTGCCCTTGACCAGAGTCTTACTGAGAACATAAACAGATGGTTCACACACATTTTGTATGTTACATGTATTACGTACTGTATTCTCACAATAAAATAAGCTAGAGAAAAGAAGACGTTATTAAGAAATCATACAAAAGAGGGGCCTCTGGGTGACTCAGTGGGTTGGGCATCTGCCTTTGCCTCAGGTCATGATCCTGGGACCCTGGGATGGAGTCCCGCATCGGGCTCCCTGCCGAGCACGGAGCCTGCTTCTCCCTCTTCCTCTGCTGCTCCCCTGCTTGTGCTCTCTCTCTGTCAAATAAATAAAATCTTCAAAAAAAAAAAAAAAAGAAATCCTACAAAAGAGAAAATACATATATAGTACTGCACTGCATTTATATAGAAAAATCTAGTTATAGGTGGACCCACACAATCCAAACCCATGTTGCTCCAGGATCAACCGTGTATATATAGCCCTGGGGGCACACAATCATAATCTCTGCTCGCCTCCAGACCAGGAGATCAGAAGGTGCTCAGTTGCAAAAATTGGGGCTCCAGATGAGTGGACGATCTCCTTTCTGAAAGGTCTCCTCAAGTTAAAGCAAGGCCAGTCTGGTGCACAAGGATGGTGTCTCCCTGCTTACTCTCCCTGGGAGTGCCTCCTTAGCCTCTAGACGTGTGGGAGACCTGAAGCCTATCCCTTGGGCTGAACTTTGTTCGCAGGAAGACCGGTGTTGCATTTCAGTGTGCTGTCTGTGCAGCGCTCTGACTGTGGTATAGCCTGCCAAGAGCTATCTTTTTGATTGTTACATTCTTGTGGAGCTCAGAAATGCCAGTCCCCTTGGCCACCAGGGCCAGGCAATCAAGGGACATCCCCTCTGTGGACTGTGTGTACCCACTGGCTTTAGATAAGCAGCTAGAGAGTATTGGGGGCAGGCCACAATTGCTGGCTTCAGAAAGGCAGTGGGACAAGGTCTTGACTGTGTGTGCCCATGGGCTTCAGGAAAGAAGTGGGATAGTGCCTTGTTTGCACTCTTGCTGGTTTTAGGCTGGAAACAGGAAAATGCTGCAACCATTAGTGCTTGCCAGCCCTAGCCAGGGAGGAGGCGAGTGTCACAATCACCCATGTTCCCTGACTTTTGCTAGGGAGCAGGAGAATGCCAGGACCATTTGCACTGGCCTGCTCCAGCCAGGGAGCAGGGCAGTGTTACAACCACCTGCACTCTCTCCAGCTTCAGCAAGGCAGTAGGTCAGTGCCACGACTGCTTGCCCCTGCCTGTTTTAGCAAGACAGCAGGAGGGTGCTGCAGCCAAGCTCAACCATCTGTGCTAGCAGGATAGGTACAGAGTGCAAAACGTATCTGCCAGCACCTCCATCTCCAGGGAGTTTCAACTCTCCTCTGCTCCTCCAGCAGATGCTTTTAGATGAGCAAGTGTATCGCCTTCACACATAGTCTAGGGGCTTTTCGAACTGTTGTTTTTTTGCTGGGTCTTGGTGTGATGGAGACTGCACAAAAGGCCTTTAGAGGGGAATCTCAGTTTCTAATAGCACTTTGAGTCCATTGGACACTGGTTTTCTAAGCCAGATGTTTTGGGAGCTAGTCTCTCTGGTGCAGATCCCAGGGGTTAGGATGCCTGATATAGGACACCAATCCCTTGCTCCTCAGAGAGAAACACCAGACTCCTGAGATTCCTCCCTATTGCTGCACAGAGGGTAGGGTTATTGACCCGTCTGTGTCTCTGCCTTTCCTACCTGTCCAGATGTGATCTCTTCATCCTTTTTTTTGGGGGGGAAGAAGCAGTTCATCTATTTCTCAGATCTTTTTCAGATGGAAATGGACCTTAGGTAGCTGTGGATCTGGTGTGTCCATGGGAGGAAGTGAGTTCAGGATCTTCCTATGCCAGCATCTTACAGAAATCTCTACTTTCTGTATTCTGCTATTTTTAGGTTACATTAGATCGTAAGACATTTTCCAACAGTATTACACAGTTATTCTAAACATTATTTTAATAACTTCATAATGTTCTATTTAGTGAAAGTGCACAGTTTACTTAAATGTAGGACATTAAGGCTGTTCTTACTTTGTATCGTAACTGACATTGTGATAAACAGCCTCCTGCATACAGGTTTCCCTTCATTTGGATTAGATTGTCTCTTTGGGACGAATACCCAAGAGCGGAATTACTGGGTCAGATAGTATGTACCTTTTTATTACTCTTGATACATGTTGCCAAATTGCTTTCCAGTAGGATCATTCCAATTTACACTCCCATGAACAGTGTGTGAGATAAAGATTTTACTGTAGTTTTGCCAGCATGGGGGATTATAACTTCGAAAACATTTTTTTGTTAATGTAATAATCATATGGGATCTGACTGTTATTTTAATTGTTTTTTTTTTTTAAAGATGATTCAGTGGGTTTGAACTCTTTTTCATTATCTTATTCATTCATTGTACTTCCTACAGGGAAAGTTGGCTTTTCACATTTGTCTGTCCAGCATTAAGGTTTTAGCTCTGTTTGCATTTTATTTTATTTTTTAAAACATTTTATTTATTTATGAGAGAGCATGCAAGCATGTGCATTAATGGGGAGGGGGAGACGGAGAGGCAGGCTCTCCGCTGAGCAGGGAGTCCTACGTGGGGCTATATCCCAGGACCCTGAGATCATGACCTGAGCCGAACGCAGATGCTTAACCAACTGAGGCACCCAGGTGCCCCTCTGTCTGAATTGTATTTTATTTTTTAATTTTTTTCTCTCTTTGCCTTTCTTTCTGTTGTTATTTTTAATTTTTAATTTTATTTATTTTTATATTGAAGTATAATTAACATACAACGTTATATTCATTTCAAGTGTACAACATAATGATTCAACAATTTTATGCATTACTCAATGCTCACTAAGATAAGTGTAGTCACCGTCTGCATTTTAAATTCTCAGGGGATGACCACCTCTCTTGTTCTTGGTTCTTCAACTTTGGTGGCACTGGAAATACCCTCTTGGACCTGATTTGGCACCAAATAAACTGCTTTCCCTAAAACAACAAGGCTCTTTTTAAAGTTTCCAGGCAAAGATGGATCCCAATAAAACTTCGAAATACACATCTAGATAGTGTTAGTATAGGCTCACAAGATTTAAGGATGCTCTGAGCTCCTCCTCTTCTCCTTTAATCACCTTCTAAGGATCAATGATGGTATTTCTCTTTGAGTATGAAGAGCTCTGCAGCAGATCAAGGAGACTGACTGGGTCATTGTATAAGAAGTGGGAGTTTTTCCCATGCTACCTCTAGATTTCTCTCTTCCAAGATTCTGTAGAGGAGAGAATAGTCCAAGGGCTTTTCTTCTTGGGAAGAGGTATTCTCCTCACCCTCAGAGAAAGCCAAGCAGGATCTCCCATGAGGTCTTAAGGAAGGGAAGCCATGTTGATTTGCCTCATCTTGCCAAATGGAGTTCTCCCAGAACTTAGGCTGAGGTTCCATACTGGGGCTTATCAGTTTCAAGTATTTTTTTGATTGTGTTTTGTTTTTTATTCTGTGGAATTTTCTTTTCTTGGGGTGAAGGGGGAGAGCTGTTGTTGTTCTTTGTGGATGTTTCCTTCCAAGAACTTGAGGGGAAAGATTTATTGTATGTTAGGATTTAGGTGTTCAGAACCCTGAGCAGTAGTCTACCCTCCGTCTATAAATATCATTGGCCTCCTCATTTTGATGCTTCTAGGGGACACCAGTCATTCAATAAGCAATAGATGCACCTTGCTTAGCACCTATTATATACAGAGCTCTGTGTTAAGCCTTGTGCAGGGGGGCATAGATAAGTACTTACCTGACCCAGTATTTTGTTTATATTGGCTCACTTAAGCCCTGCAATATTATGAGGCATGTTTCATAATTCTATTTTATAGATGAAGAAACAGGTTCAGAAATGCAAAGGAATCTATCCATGATCACAGTAGTGAGTTGGTCTTCCTGCTTTTAGTTTTACTTCCCTCAACCCATTCCCTACCTTGCAACCAGAGCCAAATTTCAAAAATGCAAATCTGACATGCTGCTCCTCTCTTTTAAATTTCCCATTGACAAAATAATGTCTAAACTATCTAACATGATCAACTCTGCCCCTGCCAGCCTCTGTGGCCTCCATGCTTGCCACCACTCCCCTCATAGTCCAGACTCCAGCCAGGCTGACCATCTTTAGTCCCCCTACACCACATTTTCCTCTTGCCTCCATCTCCTCTTATATGTTGTTTTCTGTGCCCGCCACATCCCTTCTGTCACAATCTGTGGTTACTTACTTCCCACTCCTCTTGCAGATCTCAGTTTATAGGTTACTTCCATCATTGGCTCGCCCCGCCCCCGCCCCCCCCATTGGTTTAGATGCCATTCTTCTGCATTTGTCCTTCTTTTACCATAGCACCTTAGCTCCCATCCTGTAATTGTCTATTTTCTCATTCAACTGTGAGAAACTTAAAGGAAAAACTGTGTCTCATTCAAAATTACAGCTCCAACATTTAATCGTAGTGCATGGCACAGGGTAGATGCTTGCTATAGACCGAATGTTTGTGTCCCCTCAAATTCATATATTGAAAATTAATCCCCAATATGATGGTATTTGGATGTGGGGCCTTTGGGAGGTGATTTGGTCTCCATCCTCACTAATAGGATTAATCTCCTTAATGAAAGAGACCACAGAGAGATGTCACCCCTTTTGCCATGTGAGGTGATAAGAAGATGGCCATTTATGAACCAGGAAGTGGGCTCTCACCAGATACTGAATCTGCCAGTGCTTGATCTTGGACTTCCAGCTTCCAGAACTATGAGAGAGAAATTTCTGTTGTTGATAAGCCAGCCAGCCTATAGCATTTTTGTTATAGCAGCCCAAACAGACTAACACGATGCCCAATAAATACACTTGGATAAATTAATGAATGAGCAGAATCAGAGGAGACTACAAGAGCTGGCAAAGAGTTGGTGACCTAAGAGGTCACCTTTGAGTTGCTAGATGTTCTTGTCCAGCATTCATTGGATCATTGGCAGAATTAAAAAGGTCTGATCACCGATAAACAAAGGAGAAGACATTATTTGTAGTTGGTCAAGTCTTTGTTTTCCCAGCTGTGGTCCCTAGAGCACTCCAGACCGCGTACTCAGGCAGCATTCTGCAGGGACCGTGCATTGCGATCACATCCTGGCTCGACTCCTGGCCCCGTCTTTCTCTAGCTCTAGGTTTTCAACAGCTACTACTGAGCAGACGCCTACCACGTGCCAGGTACTGTACTCTATGCCTTATTGCTCTTAGCTCAACTCTCTAATTCTTGTCAACAAACTTGAAATGTACGCATTACCCTTCTTACTGATGAGGAAACCAGAGCTTGAAGAATTTCAGTTACTTTTTCTAGGCAGCATGCCTCAAGTTCTGGCCCAGGGATTTAAATCCAAGTTCACAATTTCCACAGTTTGTGTTTTTTTTCACTGTATACTTCCCTGCTTCTAACAGCCTTCTAGCTATGAGCACACAGTAGGCAAATAAGAAAATATAATAAATTATTTGCATTCTTCTTATGAAGTGTTGCAATTTCTCTAAATCAAACCTTTTCTTCCCTGAGCCAGCTCCTGTATGTGGGCAGATGGCAGATGGTGACAATTGTCCACTGCTTCTCTGAATACCGTATTTGTATCCTATTCAAAAACACATTTATAAAGATGTGTCTGTGGATATAGATGGAGCAGAGAATAGAGGACATGCTTTTCTTCATCTGCCTATTATGTCCCTAAATGTGTCAATATTTTTTCTCTGCAAGTGGAGCACTACATTGGATCCCCTCTTGTCTCTGCTTCAATGGCTTTGTAATTACCCAGCAAGCAAGAATTCGGCAGCTGGCCCCCTATGGAAAGAGAGCATTGGCTCCAGTGCTTACACCAGTTGAAAGAAGAAAGAGCTCCTTGTGCTGGGATGGATGTATCAGTGGTTTTTTAAATCAGGTGTGTGTGTGTGTGTGTGTGTGTGTGTGTTTGGTGTATATGTAGGGAGAGTGAGAGTGAGAGTGAGAGAGGGAATGAAAGCAAGGGCAAGAAGATCTTGAGAGAGACTGAGAGATAAAACAAAAAACAAAAAACAGCAGAGGAAAAGAAAGTGAGAGTAAAGACTCAGCTTTCTGAATCGGAGCTCACCTGAGTGAGTGCCGGAAGGCCCTTAGAGATCGTCTCTCTCAAGTTCAGCAAACTGCAGGCCGCTGGCCAAATTTGGCCTGATGCCTATTTCTGTACAGCCCACAGCTAAAAATGGTTTCTATGTTTTTAAATGAATGAAAACTTATAAAAAGGAAATTAATTTGTGATGTGAAAGTTATATGAAATTCAAATTTCAGGTCCATAAATAAAGTTTTATTGGAACACAGTCATACTCTCATTTGTTTACACACTGAGTCTGACTGCTTCTGTGCTACAAAGGCGGAGCCGAGCAGCTGCGGCAGAGATTGGTTGGCCTGCAAAGTATAAAATATTGACTCTATTGTCCTTTATACAAAAAGTTTGCCAATTTCCTCAACTTGCCCAAACTCTAGACATAACCACCTTGGAGGCAGAGATTATAGTCCTGTGATTCAAATCTGTAGCCCTGGTGCCTAGCACAGAGCCTAACACCAAGACTGGCTACACGGTTTATGGGGCTCAGTACAAAATGAAAATACAGAGCCCCTCATTCAAAAAGCAGGATTAAAATGTCATTAAAGATACTAAGATATAAAAATTCTTTTCCTTTCTTCTGCTGCTTTTCTCTAGGCTTGTCATGGTATTTTTTATTTGCTATTTAATGTGATCCCTTGGGCATGGAGATAATCGTGGGGTGAGTACGATCATCAGGGGTGTCCAGGGGCTCCACCTTGAGACTGGGTACATAAATGTGCATGATCCACTGGCTGCTAGGATGCCCCTGTTCCCCCCCCTCCCCCGCCATCCCACCTCTCTAGCTGCTAGCTGGGGGCAGGGAGACTGAGGAGAACATTTCCCATTCCCATGGGCCGCCTGCCCCAATCGATTACAGATGACAGCCCCCAAGGGTATTGCAACTTTCACACTAGGACAGCCTAGATACCTGGATAGGGGTGGGCAAGAGGGTTACCCCTGCTGAATCATCTACTGAACATGACCTGGCACTGCCATCCTGGGAAGGGGAAGGTAGGGTGGGACCCAGGGCTCTAGAAGGTGAGGGAGAGGGTGGCCAAGAACCAGTCTTGAGCAGTTACGGAAGTGGTAAGAAGCAGGACTATGCATGAGGGCAGGCTCCACACCTCTGTGCATGCTTTATCGTCCCATCAGGTTTTGCTTATAAAATATGAAATCAAAGATACAATTACTAAGAGTTTTAAGATGGCAATCACAAAGCATGAAATACCAAGTGCTTCTGAGTATGAGGCCCTATGTTACTATACTAGTCACACAGCCAGAATCTGGTCCTGCTGTGTACACACTAGGGACTGAAAGACTGTTGCTTTATGAATGGTTTTGGATGAGACAGTGTGCCATGGTAGAAAAGAACCTTGATGCCCGGCTCTACTGCTTCCTAACTCGGAACCATTGTTTCTTCACTGTGTATCTCTTTAAGGGTTCAAGTGTGATACTAGCAAGTAACAATGCTCCCAAGCTTTTGGGCCTCACACTTCTCTAGGACCATCCTCAGAAATCTTAGTGAGCCAGAGTCTTCCTGGTGCCACACATTAGCTTCATTCTCAGTTCCCAGATCTGAAATATTCACAGAGGTTTCAGGATGGTGAGAGAAATTAGCCTATGCACCATTAGCTCCCGTCAAAGCCAGTAGATGGATGTGAGATGTCACAAGAGTGCTGTGGGATTCCAGAGATGAAAGCAGTTAAGTCCAAGTGAGGCATCCTGGGGAGTTTCTTGAGGAGAAGGCCTTAGACTACTTCTTATAGGATGGGTGAGATTTCTCTAGGTGGAGAAAAGTGAAAGGGGGCTTAGGGGTTCAGGCAGAGGCTCCTACGTGAGCCAAGGCTTACCGATGGGAAAGCATGTGTGCACCTGGGAAGTGGTGAATACTCCAGTATGACTGGAACATACAGTATGAAGAGGGATGTGTGGGAGATGGTTCTGAAAGGCTTGAGGGCATACTACAGAGTCTGGTCTGTCCTACTCAGCAGTTTGCATTTCATTCTTGAGGCCACTGAAAACCACTAAAGAGTTCGGGGATAGAGAGAGACAACTTGCTAATGTGTGCCCTTGGCCATGAATGTGCCTGTTTATAAAGCGTGAGAATGGCTCAGTACTGCCTATTGCCACCGGAGAGGCAAGCACAGGACGGGGGAGAGGGAACTAATATCTACAGACTGTCTATAACGAACTGAATCTATATTGAGCTTTATATCATATTATAACCACTCCCTTTTACAGGTGGAAACGGAGGCTCAAAGAGCTTCGGGTTCTCTCTGAAGATCCCATATAGCTAGCAAGGAGGCAGAGTCAGCATCTGGCCATGGGTCTATACCTAACATCATGGTCCAGACCCTTACTGATGACCTACTCTGCTTTTCAAGAATTCCAAGCAAGCATCCCAGAGCCACCCATTTGCTATGAGATGAACCACAGGCCTTGTCTAGAAGGCTCTTCATGAACTTTCAGGAGGAAGTGACCATTCCTTTCACTTTGCCCCAATTGGCCCTGATGATCTGTGTTGAAGTTCCCAGTATCTGAGACTGTGGACCCCTCAAGGGCTTCTCTCCTCTCTGTGTTCCCTGTGTCTAGCACAGGGCCTGGCACAAAGTAGGTGATTAGTCCTGATTTGCAAAATGCGTGAGCAAATTAAAGAGCAGACTAGTCCATTAATTAAAGACCTCCTCATTCATCTTGGGGTCCATGACCTTCTTCATCGGAAGCCAAGCCAAAAGCAACCCTTTCAGGAGCCGGCATGCTGAGGTTGAGGGCTGTGCGGGTGATGCGTGGTTCTCGCATCAGAACAAATTTACAGCAAATAGTGCCCATAAACAGCACAAGCTACTCAGTTAGGCTAATTTATGTTCACACCAGGGCCGTCCCGGCCCCCAAAGCCCAGAGCTCTTTACGATTCCAAAATGATTAAAAGCATCACACAAACCCATATTTTCCATTTTTATTAAAAGCACTAAAGCGGGCAGTGCTTTCTGCATGTCAATGGGGAGCCACTTCCAGACCCAGGGAGAAAAGTCTCTCCTCAGATGGCAAGGGCAGACTCCTCCACATCCTGCTCTGGGCATCCTTCTGTCTCTAAACTCCACTGTCTTCTCCCTCAAAGAAGGCTGCCCCACTTGTCCCATACTATGGCCTGTCCACCTAAGCCCCCCTTCGCTCAGAGTCTTTTCAGTCAGAGGCATATCCGTGCTTAAGATCTTTACACACTTCGACTGTCCCAACTCCTCAGCCCGGCATGTGAGGCCTTTTTTAGAGCGGCGCAAACTGCCTCTCCCGTCACAAGTCGTCTCTGACAGAAGAGGTCATGTTCTCAAAATACCCAGGATTTCTTTTTTCACTCAAAAACCTTTGCTCATGGTGTTCCTTGGGTGAAGGATGACTTTCCTTCTTTATCCACCTGGAAAATGCCTATTCTTATCACCATACCTCTAACTCAGTTTTCATCTTTTCTCCAAAGTATTGCTGAACTTCCCAAGACCAAGTGAGTTACTCCTTGTCCTTCTGCGTGAGTCCGTTCAAGTGCACGTTATACTGGATTGTGTAGCCTTGTGTGTCTGTCTCTCCCATGTGAGCTTCAAGCACAGGGCCTGGCACAGGGTAGGCAGCTGCTGAATATTCGATAAACAAATGAATCAATGAACTCTGACTTCCAACCTTGCTTACTATTTTCTGCGAGAGCAACTGCAGAATGTAAGAGCCCACACGGTAGCCACTCATGTGCTTGCACGAAGGCTCACATGCTCTTTCTCTCCTCGAGTTACAGTGCAGGA
Organism: Ursus maritimus; assembly: GCF_017311325.1. Taxonomy (NCBI): domain Eukaryota; kingdom Metazoa; phylum Chordata; class Mammalia; order Carnivora; family Ursidae; genus Ursus; species Ursus maritimus. Next base: position 65,386,208 of record NW_024423564.1, on the reverse strand, counting down.
ACCTTCCCCCACCCTGTCTAAGGCTATCCCCTCTACTGTTCACTTCCCCTACTAGCTTCCCTTCCTTTCTCACCTACTCAAGGACATTGCTCCAGCAATTTTTGCCTATCTTTTCTGCACCAAATTTTTCTAGCTTACTAGATCATTCTCACTGGTATAAAAACATGTTGTTAATTCAAAGTTAAACAACAACAACAACAGAAAAGGAGGCCTGGGTGGTTCAGATGGTTAAGCATCTGACTCTTGATTACAGCTCAGGTCATGATCTCATGGGTTGTGGGACTGAGCCCCTGTGGGCCTCCGTGCTCAGTGGGGAGTCTGCTAGGGATTGTCTCTTTATCTCTCCTTCTCCCCCTGCACATTCTCTCTCTCTCAAATAAATAAATAAATCTTACAAAACAAAAACAGAAAAGCACTTGGTTCCACTTCCCCTTTCCATTACTCTTTCATTTTTCTCCTTTCTTTCAAACAACTGTCGATATTACTGTCCCTGATTCCTCATCACTCCTTCCCTCTTAAACTCACTCCATTAAGGCCATCCCACCAAGCCACCAAAAGCACTCTTGTCAAGGTCTTAAGTCCAGTGGTTGGTTCTCAGTCTTTGGGAAACCCAACAGACCAGCAGCAGGTAGGCCCCTCCTCTCCGTGCCCCTTGTTTCCACCGACCTCTCGGATAGCACACTCTCCTACTTTTCTTCCAGTTGCGCGGGCCACTCCTTTCCACAGCTCCTTTGCGGGATCCTCTTCTTCTCCCAGACTTTTCAACCTTGGATTGAGCCAAGTCTTTGGAACTCTTTTCTTCTCAATCTACACCCACTCCTTAAATGATCTCCCTCAATTTAACAGATTCCAAAATTTCTATCTCCAGTTCTGAATTTTCCTTTAAGCTCCAGACTCACAGCCAACTGTATCTTCAACATCTCCATGTGAATGTTTAGCAGGCATCTCAAATTCAACATTCTAAATCCAAACCCCTAATTCCTTTCTCCAAATCTGTTCTGCCCACAGTCTCTCCCTTATCACTTATGGAAATGCCCTAACTCCATTTTCCTCAACGTTCAAGTGAGAATATTGGAGACATCTTTGACAATATATTTTCTTCCATGCTCCATATTCAGTCCTTCATCAAATCATGTTGGCTTTGTCTTCAGGATATCTAAATGTTGACCACTTCTTACCACCTCTAGCTGGTTCCTGCCACCATCATTGTTCACCTGGATTACAACACTAGACTCCCAACTGGTATTCTTGCTTCAGCTCTTGCCACACACTGCCCCTTTATGACTATTTTCAAAACATCATTTAGAGTTGTTGTGGTAAAATAATATGTCAGCTCAAAAGCTTTAGGTGACTGCCATCCTGTAACAGTAAAAGCCAAAATCCTTATAATGTCTTTAAAGGCCCTGCATTATCTGATGCTCCATTACCCCAATGACCTCATATCCTACTGCTTTTCCTCTCAGTCATTCCATGTTAGTCACTAGCTTCCCTGCAGCTCCTGGAACACACCAGCCTTGGTCCGTTCTAATGGACCAGATAACCACATATTGCTCCCTTACTTCCTTCATAGTGATGTCTTCCCTGACTATCCTATTTAAAATTGCAATCTGCTCCTTTCCCTGTACCCCTGTCCACAGCTTCTCCACCCCCTTTATTTCTCTTAGTTGTTTTATTTTCTGCCACAGCATTTTAGGGTGACCATTGTCCTGGTTTATACTTCTTTGGTAATTATTAATAGTTTTTTGCTTTCACCCTCAGAGGTGTCCTTGTTTGGACAATAAACTAAATAATCACCTTACTTTCCATCATCTAATATACTAAGTATTTCACTTATTTATTTTGCTTATGTATTCTCTCTCCTTTTAGAACATAAACGCTTTGAAGACAAGGAGGGAGTTTTGTATGTTTTGTTCCTTACTTAATCCAGTACCTGGAACATGGTAGGTGCTCAATAAATATTTGTGGAATGAGTGAATTTACATTTTGTAAATAACAACCAGGCAGTTTGCACTGTTGTTTGGTCTCCTTTCTTTGCAAAAGACTCGGTCTTGGCCTTAGCCTCAGGGCCATACTCATAACAGGTCAGGGAACCCTATTTTATTTCCTGACCCTCTTAACCCTCCAATTTTCAACAACAACAAAAAAATCACAGTGAATCAAGGAGCCCAAGAGGAAGGTCAATTTGTAAAGTTCATGCCATCAGGAATCTTAGAAATGTGATCCATCAAACTCAGGCTCACAGTAAGGAGGTAGTGCTTGGGACAGCCCCACAGAACAAAGAAAGACATTCTTCACATGTAAACACTTGCACACCATTACTGAAGCCCTGCCCCTGCCAAGGCATAATGACTGTGTTCAGTGTCATGCGGAGGAAAACACACATTAGCCAGACGGCAGGTTTCGGACGCACGCCTGTGACATTATCTCTAATCATATATAGTCTATTTCATATCCGCTTTTTTGTGGGCTTCACAACTTATAATTATTGCCAGTAGGGAAAAAGAAAAAAAAAGGTAGGGCAATGTTGGAAGGGAGGGGTATAGATAGGAGAGAAAATTCCTCTCGATAGCAATAAACTGTGTGGGAGAGATAGGCCAGAGCTTATTAGAAAATATTAGAAACTATATTGGGATTAAAGCTAAGAAAAATGAACTGTATATAAGCTGGGAGACTGTGTGAGCCAGAGATCTTATAAGGCTTTCAGATCATCTCATTATATTATGTGTCTATGACACTGGAAGGAAGTTAGTGGGACATTATGAAACATGTCAAACTTAGGGTCCAGACTGGATATTTCATAAATCCATATAGGACTTGGAAGGGCCTCTGAAGTTAATGAGCTGAACTTCATTTTATAAAAGGGGGAGGGAGGAAGGACTTGCAGGGCAAAGACTCATATCCAGGCCTCTTGATTCAGAGCACAGCTGATTCTTCCATGGAAGGCAATGGTAACAGGGAGCTCTTTCTCATGTCATTTACCTTGGATCTTGGGGTGGGAAGAGTTTCCTCCAAGCTTGGCCGTGGGACCAGGAGGGAGGATGGCAGAGTTCCAAGAATATCATGAAGCTGAGATGGGAAACCCTTCTGGATCCTGACATGGTGGACTTGCCTCAAGACCATGGCCCACTTGTGTGTGTGTGTGTGTGTGTGTGTGTGTGTGTGTACATGCCTCCTGACAGAACTGAGTTTTAACCCTGGAACCCAGAGCTACAGGGAGAATCAAGCCTCACAGGAAGCCAGGCTTTGCTGCTGCTCTCCCTCCCAGGATGCTGGAACCTTCTTTTCCCCTGTCATACTCAGACTGACCTGTCCTGTAAGGCTTCCATCAAGTCTCCCCTCCCCACACTCAGAACACAGATGGTGGAAATGTGATGCTTTAGCCTTCAATTTCTACTGTCACGCCAACCTGTGTCACCTCCCAGAAATCTCTTAACTACATGTGAAACCCTTATCTCTCTGAGTTTTGGCTTTTCTGGTGATTTTGAAGGAGGGGAAAGTAGAAGCTGCTTGGAGTCAGTGGTATGCTTGTGGAGTGTGTGTGTGTGTGTGTGTGTGTGTGTGTGTGTGTGAGAAAGCGAGGGTCTGCTGAAGAGATTGTGGACTATGACATCCTTAAGAGGGAAAGGAGGAGAGGGGCGGATGGCTTTAGGGTTAAGGGAGGAGGATTATGTCTTAAACAGGGAGGAGGATGACGGCCAGTGTATCAGTCACCCGCACTCCGGTCTACAGCAGCATCTCAGGCTGTGCTCAGGTTGCTGGCTTGTGGACCTACGGGCTGGTGGACTCATCAAAGATCATCACGCCCCAAGCAGTGCATGGAACAGCAGGACGGGGTCATGAGGGGTAAGGAAATGGCTGTGTCACTGTGAACTGGTCTGGATCAATGACCAATAATTAGAGAGGCTAGCCGCAATGCTTCTGATACTTTGGCACTGCATGAAATCCTGGGATCTTAGTAAAATATAGGGGTGGGAAACCCCAGTAATGACAGAGATTCAGTTTACCACCAGTTCACAAGGATGTGGGCTACAGAGTCAATTTAGACACTTTCAGTACAAAACAAAATATATTTCTTGTATTCCTAAGTTTGCAAATCAAGATTCATACCTATTACAAAGATACAGTGCCTACCATAGAGTAATGTTCCGTAAATGGCGGATATTATCCCTACTATTACATTACTTACCAAATGTATTAGAAAAATAAAAATCATAGGCTAGGTCAGGTCAAGGCTGATCAAAAATACAAGCCACATGTCAGAAGGACACTAAACTCCAGGAACTGAAGCAGCAGAACCAAGAGCACAAGAACCCCAGTCTCTGGAAATTCTCTTCTAGACATTTTCACTGAGCACATACTTTGCACCAGCACTGAGCTGGATGCTAGAGCAGCAAGAATGAATCAAATATGGTCTCTGGTGTTGAGAAACCCCCAGTGTGGTAAGGGGTATAGACACACAAAAAGGTCATTTCAATTCCATGTGCTTGCAGCTGTCTTAGGGACATTTGGCCATAGGCCAGCTTCCTGTTTCAGTGTTGCTGCCTTTCTTCTTTTTCTGCCAGGGAAGGGCCTTACAAGTAAGATTAGACTTCACGTTCATTATGGTGACTGAAGAAAGCAGCCCACTGGCCAGGCAGGCGATTTGGCAACCAGAAGAAGAAGGTATTCCCTAGCACAGGCATGGAGGAACTTTGTTCCACTCCCAGCTTTTAGCTAGGACATTCAGGCTCCTATTCCTGAACTTTTCTCATTATAGCATGTTGTCTCCAGGAATGACCCTAGGAATTAATAGCTTATACTCTCATAAGCAAAAGAGGAGAAATAAAAATTAGGATGCAGACGGTACTAGTTTTCTAGGGCTTCCAACAATACCGATTTATTCTCTCACAGTTCTAGAGTAATCAGAAATCAAGGATCTGAGAGGGCTATTCTCCCTCCAGAGGTTCTAGAGAGGAATCCTCCCTTGCCTCTTCTAGCATCTGGTGGGTGCCAGCAGTCCCTGAAGCCCCGTGCTTTGTGGCATTACCCCAATCTCTGTTTCCTTTGTCACACAGTATTTTTCCTGGGTGTCTCTGTGTCTCTGTGTCTTCACGTGACCTTCTTATAATGATACCATTCACTGAATTTATGGCTCACTTTAATCCAGTACGATCTCATCTTAACTTAAGTATAATTACAAAGACCCTATTTCCAAAGAAGGTCACATTTACCGGTACTGGGAGTTAAGACTTCGACGGATCTTTTGAGGGGATACAATTCAACCCAAACATACCCCTTCAAAATATTCACATATATAGACAGAAAGGAAAAACCTTCTGGAGTTCACCTGCCATTGACAGATTCATTTATTGGATACTACGTCACCCCCGAGAGGGCTCTCTCGTGACCACGGAAGCCCGCGCTAAGTGAACGCAGACCTGCCTGACAGCTGGGCTGCTCCGCCAGCCGCAGACCTGCCTGTTCCGTGGGCAGCCTGGGCCACGCCAGAGGAGCTGGGGGAGACGACAGGATCCACCCGCCTAAAATATAGCCAATCCAACACCTCGCCTTATAATGAGGAAGCCTAGGACCAAGGGGAGTAAGGAAACCTGGCTAAAGTTTCATCATGCATGGCCACGAGACCCCAAATGTTAGTCAAACATTAGCCCAAATCAGGAGACTGGTCTGAGAAAGAAATACTTCAGGAGCTTTAAAAAATTTTAGTTGATTTCAAAATGTGCAAACCCTTCGACCTAGCAATTCTGCTTTTAGGAAATTAGCCTAATGAAATGGTTAAGATTTCGCCACGAGAAAACTGATCAGAGCATTAGGAATAATGACAATATAGTCTCCTTAAGCTGAACATTTACTTCATGTCAGACATTGTACCAGGTGCCTTGTATTCATTCTCACTAAATCATAAAAACAGCCTTTCTTTTCAAGATGAAAAAACTGACTGAAGAGGTTAAGTTTCCTAAGAATACACAGCTAATATCTTGAAACACATGGGTTGGAATCCACATCTGTTTGATTCCAAAGCCCAGGCTCTTATGTTATTCTGCATAAAGTAACCAAGTCAGCTAACTCTAGGGCCCCTGAATGGAAGTACCGATGACTGGAAATCTGTTAAAAACCTTAAGATGCATCATGCAGTCAACTATAGCAGGTCATTATATGTGGTATTATAGATTACTATCTAGTGATACAGTGTATATTAAAAGAAAGGTAGGGTACACGACATTACTTACTGAGTGGTTATATGAGTACACGGAGTGGTAACGGTGGATAGATAAATACATATAAAAACATTCACCCTCATTACCTCTGGCTGGTGGGATTATAGGCAAGTTTTACTTTTGATTTTCTATATTTACAATTTTGCTACAATGAACAAGGAATTAATTTAACAATAGAAAAAACAAAGCATGTTTTATTTGTAAAACAAAGAGTTTTCCACTAAGCAGGGAGAGAGTATTTGCTAAAAGGATTTTCTAAGACCACGGCTTGAGTGTGCATTTCAGCGCATTATCTTTGCCTTGCCAGCTTCTCAGCGGTAAAAAGGGCTCATGTCTTTGGACTTTGCAGAAGCACCTGGCGGAAAAGGCTGCCGAGCAGCTGAGTATCAGAGGGTTTTCAGGGCACACTGCTTCTGCCCTGCAGCCAGATGAATCTAATAATATCCCGCCATTTCGTTTTCCTTTTCTCTCAGAGATGCAGCAGGTAAAGCTTCTGATTGAATTCCATCTTGATTTCATTAAATATTCATAAAGGCCAATTAGAAGAGGAGAGAAAGAGGCCACAAGGCAGCCCCTTCTATCATCCTGTCAGAGGCCGGCTGGCTGACCATCAGGCAGGGACCAGCTAGTGGTCAATATGGCTGTGACCTTTCTGCCCTCTCCTCTGGGGTCACTTTTCACCATCCCAGCAAGGGACTCAGGACCGGCAGGGGAGGAAAGGCAGGGGCCAGGGAAGAGAAACAGCTCATAATTCTGACGGCAAGGTGCTTAGTGTGTAGAATGCAAAATGCAAATGCTGGGAAACATCCTCAATCACCACGGGGATGGAAATCTTCCCCTAATGAGCGATGACGATGGGAGAGAGCTGATTGCACTGAAGAAAAACTGCTTAAAATTCATAATCAATCAAGCAAGTTGATTTTAACCTTTTGTAACTAAGCCATCCCATTCCAGCTTCTTCTATTGGCCAACTAGAGCTCATCTCTCCCCATCTTCTTCCCCCAATCCAGCTGGGACAGGAGGTGTCCGGGGAGCCCTGAAGAGAAACAAGTATATCAGGAGGACGGCTTGCAAGAAACCAAGAGAACTCATCCATCCTGGCCCTTTAATTTTACAGTTGGCGGGATGAGGGTCAGAGGGGACCAGGGACCTGATGACGTCACATGATCAGTGTCAGTAGCACAACGAGTTTTCTTGTCTGCAAGCGACGGAGGACTACTATAACAGAACGGGCACTGAAGTCCGGAGTACTGTGTTTGGGACCCAGCTTTGCTATTGTGAGCTGTGTGATATTGGAACAAAGTCCTGACACTATTTTTAGATTGCAGATTCCATATTCAGAAATGGCAATAATCATGTCTTCCTACCTACTTCACAGGGTTCTTGTGAGACATAGATAAGTGAAAGGATCTAAAAATGCTTTGAAAATGGTAACAGACTCTGTTATAGCTCTCCTTACCATCTTCCAGACCCCCCAGTTTTTCTCCTCCAAACCACAGTACATTCAGGTGTTGGCAAGATCTTTTTAAAACCTGAATCTGACTTTGCTGTATCCTTGTTTAATCCTTCCACGTTGTCCTTTAAACTGTAAGCACTAAGCCTGGCATTCAGGAACCTTCACAATTTGGGGAACTTGTCTTATTTTCTCTTAGCTTTAGTTTCCTGATTCATAAAATGAGAAAACTAATACCTACGTTAGAATTAGAGGCTATTGTGGTAATTAGAATTCACAACTGTAAAGTGACCGGCATGGTTCCTGGCATATAATAGCTGCTCTATATAGCTTAATTATGATCTTATTAAGTTTCACAACAATGCTGTAAGATAGGCAGAGAAGGGGTAATTCTTACTCTGATTTTACAAATATGACAAGAGAAGCCCAGAGATGTGAAGATAATGGGTTATGGCCACACAGCTAGAATTCAGAGCTGAGATTTACCCTCGGGCTTTTGGTTCCTGCCCCCCCCCCCAATGGGAAAGGAGGAGCAGGTGTGGAGCTACCTCAGGCTGCCACCAAGGAATGCCTCTTTTCTGAGATGCCTCTGCCAAGCCGAAAGGGTACAGAATACAGTTTTATTTTCTCACATGATCACAAGGCCTTAGGTTGGAGGGCTAGCCAACTTCTCTTGCCACATTTCAAACTAGTGGGAAATGTAGTGAAGCAAGAAGTGCTTCAGTTATGATAAACGGTTGCTTGAATAAAAGAAGAAGTTAAAATTCCCAAACAATAATTTAATAGTTTTTTCTTTCTTTCTTTCTTTTCTTTTTTTCTTTTATTGTTCAGCTTCTCCTCCAGGGCACATTTCAAGGCAGGAAAGAGAAACTGAGTGGAAATGTTTGTGCATGAACTGTTGCAAATGAATGTATCATTCAAAGACGGTTTCATCAAGACACCGCACAGGATCCACCCTGGTGGCTGGCTGAGGCCTGAGCAGGGTCAGGCAACCCAGTCTCCTTGGCTTAACCTCATCTTTTCTGGTCTCCTTGCCCATCAACCCAGGCCTGCCCTAAGTCCCAGATCCACTTTGATATGAAGCAAAAGGGTGAGCTTGCCAAAAATTCTACCTTATTCATTTATTTGATAAATACTTATTAAGCACCTACTATGTGCCAAGTTTTTTGCTAGGTAGAGTACAAAGACTGGCAAACAGACACAGATTTTGTCTGCATAGCACTTAACAGTCTACAGACATTTAAAAAAATTACATATTCACATATGTAAGCGTCATGAAAGAAAAATATTGGGACTTACGAAATATTTAACAGGAGGATCTGATGTAGCTGGGGGCATGGGTGGGCTCAGGTAAGACTTGCGTGGGGAAGAGACATTTGGAGTTAAGCAGGCAGAGGGATGTGAGGGGAGTGGGGCTGGCGTGTCTGTCAGAGGGAATAGCACTTGTGCGCGTCCGACGTGGGAGGGAACGAGGTCATATTCATGGAGCTGGAGGAGGTGTGAGTGCCTGGGCTGCATGGTTGGAAACTAAGAAATAGGAGCTGCAGAGGAGGGACAAGACTAGACCCCACAGAGCCTTCTAGGCCAGGGCATATAATCTGGGAGCAAGTTAGCCTAAGCATGAAGAAAGCTCCTGAAGAGTATAAAAGGAAATGGGTATACTTAGATTTCTATTGCAAAAAATACACCCCCCCAAAACAAAAAAAAAACAACATAAAAAACCAAAGTACTGAAGTCCAGCAGGCTTTGTTATAAAAAAAGTCACATAATAATTCTGAAATTCATATGGGAATGCAAAGGACCTAGAACAGCCAAAATAACTGAAAAAGTACAAATCTGAAGTACGGATACTACCTGATTTCAAAAATTATTGTAAACCTTTGGTAATCAAGACAGTATGGTTTTGGCATAATCAGATCCATGAAACAGAATAAAGTCTAGAAATAGACCCATACATACACAGACAACTAATTTTCAATAAAGATGTGAAAGCAATTCAGTGGAAAAAGAACAGTCTTTTCAATAAATGGAGCTAGGACAACTGGTTGTCCATGTGGGTGGGGGGGAAAGCATTTTGATTATACTTCACATCACATATGAAAATTAACTCAAAATACCTCATAGACCTAAATGTAAAACCTGCAACTCTAAAACTTCTAGAAGAAAACACAGGAGGAAATCTTTGTAACCTTGGATTAGGCAAAGAATTATTAGATATAATACCAAAAGCATGATCCATAAAAGAGTAAATTGATAAAATGGGCCTGATCAAAATTCTAAAACTTCTGTTCAGTTAAAAGACAAACCATGGACTTGAAGAAAAAATTTTAGAAATATATATCTGATTAATGGCTTGAATCCAGCTTTGTATATAAAGAATTCTCAAAATTCAGTAATAAGAAAATAAACGACCTGATAAAAATAGTGGGTAAAAGAGCCAGACAGTTCACCAAAGGAGATAAACAGATGGCAAATAAGCACATGAAGAAATGCTCAGCATCATTCATTGTTAGAGAAATGCAGATTAAAATTACTACACACCTATTAGAATGACTAAAATTAAAAAGACTTCCCACACCAAGTACTAGGGAGGAAGGGAGGAGTCAGAATCTCATACATTGCTGGTGGGAATGTAAAATGGTACAGACACTGTGGAAAAAAGTTTGGCAGTGTCTGAAAAAACTTCTACAAGAGACATGAAAACATAAGCCCTTACAAAGAATTGTATATGAATATTCAAAGTAGTTTTGTTTGTAATAGCTAAAACCTGGAAGCGATTCGGATGTGCACCAACACAGATGAATGGATAAACAGATTGTGGTATATCCATACAATGGGATTATACTGAGCAATAAGAAGGAATGAACCAGTGATACATGCAACACTGTGGCTGAAGCTCAAAGTAAGTATGCAGAGTGAAAGAAGTCTAACAAAAAAAAGCACACATACTCAATGATTCCATTTATATAAAATTCTAGAAAAATCCGGTATGATTCTGTTTATAAAACTCTAGAAAATGCTAACTATAGCGACAGAAAGAACATCAGTGGCTATATGGGGATGAGTGGGAGTGGGGAAGAGTGAGGAGAAGAGATTAGGATATGAGGGAACTTTTGGGGGTAGTAAATTGCTCATTATCTTGATTGTGGTGATGGTTTCAAGGGTGCATACATATGCCAAAATTTATCAAAGTGTACGCTTTGTTTTTTTTTTATTTAAAAAGTTGTTTTTACTCTAAATCCCCTTCATCTATTTTACCCATCCCACCACCTACCTCCCCGCTGGAAACCATCTGTTTGGTCTCTGTAGTTAAGAGTCTGTTTTTTGGTGTGTCTCTCGGTTTCAAACTGTACACTTTAAATATGTGCAGTTTATTGTGTGTCAATTACACTTCCATTAAGTCCATTTTAAAATATAAAAAACAAACAAAAAATGCTAGTTGTAATGAGGAAAATGGATAGGTGCTATATGGTGGTGGAAGAGGAGAAAGTACAAGTGGACTAGGGTGAGCAACTAGTTAGGAAGCTGTTATAAAAATCCAGGAGAAATAGTGAGAGTTTATTTTTATTTTTTAAATTAATTACTTTATTTTAGATTTTATTTATTTATTTGCCAGAGAGAGAGAGAGAGAGAGCGCACACAAGTAGGGGGAGTGGCAGGCAGAGGGAGAAGCAGGCTCTCTGCTGAGCAAGGAGCCCTGACACGGGACTGGATCCCAGGACCCTGGGATCATGACCTGGGCTGAAGGCATATGCTTAACCGACTGACCCACTCAGGTGTCCCAGAAATGGTGAGAGTTTAACAGAGAATGAAAGCAGTGGAGATGGTGAGAAGTAGAAGGATCTACAGGATTTAGGAGTTAAAACAGAAAGGGCTAGTGATGGGATGAATGGAGGGGAGTGAGAGAGGGAGGGCTAAGGGACAGCACACTGCATGCCATTCAGTGAGATGTATTCAGGATTCAGGGAATCATCTCATCTCCCCTCCCACCTCTATCTTCTGCTCCTCTCCCCATTATCACCTCCCTGGGTCAGGCCTTATCACCATTTTCCTGCATCGGTGCACCAGCTTCTTTAATCTCCCCATATCCAGACTTGCCTTCTCCAAATGATCCTTCACATCAGAGACCAGAGTAATCTTCCTAAAAGGCGTACTATTTTACTTTTCTGCTAAATACCTTTCTACAACTCCCCACTGCCCTCAGGATGAAGTCCAAGATCCTCAGCCTGGCACTTGTGAGGCCTTCCCTGACTTGGCCCCTATCATCTTCTGCAGCTGTCTCACCCTCCTGCCAACACCTGTCAGGACCTGACTCCAGACATAATGAATTGCTTATAGCTTCTTGAATGCTTTCCGTTTCCTTGTCTGTGCATAACCTGGCCCCTCTGATCTGAATTTAACTCCTGGATGGTTTTGGTTACTCCCAGATGTTCTTTTAGCATTTCATGCTCTCTTGTATCAGAGCATGTATTTCCACGGATGGTATTTATCTGCAGCTCTAATTTGGTCCCTATTCTGAGGCCCTTTCTCTTACATCTCTGTAGAGGTTTCCTTTCATCTTCTTTCTAAGTCTGGGGATTTATTTGCTCCTCCTGGACCACCTTCCAGGAGTCTGAGTCTGGCTCAGCTTCTGCTGTAGGACCAGGAATATAGTAGGTGCCTCAGCTTTGGGCCTTGGGCTTTGCTTCCTGGAGCAATTCTGCTGGTGCTAATCAGCTGTTTTCTTGCTGACGTGGTCTGATGTCACGTCATCAGGGCTCTCTTCATCCATTGAAATCTCCCTATTTCATTTCACAAATTAATGGCTCAGCTCTATGGGAGATTCTCATAGGCTTTGAACATCAGGTGGTGTTTCCTCAGGGCTGGGTCTGTTGCTCAGCATTGGTCCCACCTCTAGAGGCATGTCCTGGACACCCCCTGCCTTTCATGCCTCACCTAGTGCCACAATTCCTTCCTTCCTCATATGCTACCTTGAGTACCTATGGAGTTAGACCTGTGGTGGGCAATGGGGAGAGAAGAGAGATGACTGAAAGAAAATATGCAGCACTGATGAAAGATTCTCAATTACTAGTGAGCTAATTAACTTCTGTACAGAGAAGACGACCATGGCTGTGCCGGAACACACATGGCTACGGGTGGTGGTCATTGTTCAGAATGCAGTGTTTGTCTTTACAGCTTCACGAGTAGGGTGGGTCATGGCATGAGTAGCATGTCAAATGACTGTTTGACAGTTTATGTGAGGAAGCTTCTGAGATGCACGACCTTAGTCTTCAGGAGGCAGTTTGGTGTAAAGGTTGAACATAGAGTTTGGGAGCTGTCTGCCTGTTCAACCAATTCCTGCTTGTGTAAACTTAGGAAAATTACTCATCTTTCTATGTCTCTCTTTGCTTCTATGCAAAATGGGGATATACTAAACACATACCTCTGTTTTTTCATCCGTAAAATGGGGATATACTAAACCTACCTCATAAAGTAATTGTAAGATTAAGCAACCTGATAAATGTACAACTCTTGAAACAGTGCTCGGCATGAGGTAAGGGCTCAATAAATATTAGTAGTTGTTATCCCCAAAAACCTAGGACCATTTCTGATTTTCCATAGAACAAGCATCTAATTACCAAGATAGAAAAACTTCAGTGCAAGAATCATTACCAAGCCTAACATTCATGCATTGTTTCTTCCATTGTATCATGCTTCTCCTCAGCGTCACGAGACAGAGAGCTGTACCCAGCCCGCAGCTGCAAGGTGTGTGAGTCTGTCCAATAATAAATACGATCACATTCCCTGGAGGATTTTCTATTTCAAAATTATAATTACAATCCAATGGCTTAATTGAATTAGACCCTCATTCTACCCAAAGGGCTGACTGAGAAGAGAATAGGCAATCACGAGCTGAGGTAACTAACAAGGGATCTTTAGGAGGTAGAATCATAATTTGTGGGTTACTCATTTGCTGCAAAGCCCTGTCTTTTTCAAGGGTCCTCAACCTTCAGCATCTTTCATCCTACCAACTACTCTATCAAAGAAACTCATTCACAGCAGAGGAAAGCAAAAAGCACACTGTATCCAAGAAGTCCATCTCTATGCTTGCAGGCCTTCTATTTTTACATTTACCACTTATGGTAAAAATTTAGAAATGTAAATACTGCAACAATGTTTGGTGACAAAGTTACTGCAATGTCTTTAGAACATAGCCAACCAAAGTAATGTAAAAATCATTGAGAGTAAATAATAATTTGACTGCAGCTAACAACCACAGATACAATAAACAACAAAGAGTTAAGGAGATGCGGAATCAGTGTATCTCATATAGATAATTTCCAGAATTGAGGAAATAATAACAGCTATCTTTTATTGACAACTTCCTGTTCTTAGCAGTTTACATGGATTTTTATCCTCTCAATAACCTTCTGAAGTATTAATATTATCCCCTTTTTACAGATGGGAAAACTAAGGCACAGAATGATTCAGTAATTAAATAATTTGCCCAAGCACTGGCTCCAGTGCCTGCATGCAAGCTTCAGACTCACCTAGTCCCTCTGTGTCCCTTAGGTGATGAACATAACCCATGCTGAGATCCATTATTCTAAATATTACCCCCAAACCGGACATGGCAATACCATAACAGCAATGATAAGGTTGCTGATAAGGCCCTGCAGTTTTCATCTATGACGATACCTAGTAGTATTTATTCATTCACTCAAAACATACTTTTTGACCATGTGTCAGATACTATTAGAGGCACCAGAGATAAAATAGCAAAGAAAACTGACAAATCTCCTGCCCTCATGGTGCATACTTTAAATGGAGGAAAACAGATGGTAAGTGAAACCAGTGGAATATATAGTACAGTGAAGTAGAGATAAGTGCCATGGAGCAAAATCAAACAGGGAAGGAAAATAATGGGTATTTGGAGATGAACTTCAAGTTTTGGATACGCTAGCCAGGGAAGGTCTCACTGAGAAGGTGCTATTACATTTAAAAATCTACAGGAGGGGAGGGAACCATGAGAATATTAGGTGTATCAATATCAAGTAATAAAATTTACCTTCCTGTTCATCCATAAAAACAAAACATATAATTTTACTTAGAATATCAAACTCTTTGAGCCTAGAGAGCAAAATCATGTACTGATGACGACTGTGTGCCAGGCATCGTGCTAGGCATTATAAAGGATGCAGAGATAAAAGACAGAGCCCCTGACCTTGTCAAGCTGGGGTTGTCAGAGAGAAAAGCATGTGAAAGCTGGCTTTATTATAAGAAAGGGGGCAATGTGTTTTTAAAGAGAGAAACAAAAGAGTTCTACAGAGAAGATGATTAAATTAAGGGACAGGGATTGGGGTGAGGGAGGTGGGCTTTGGAGCTGAGAAGGGCCCATACAAAGTTTGGAGAAACAAATGGAACAGCATACACAAAGGTACAGATCTGGGAGCAGAGGGAGGTCAGCTATGACACTGCCAGCAGCTTGGCAGGGGTGGAGGCTGGGGGCCAGAAGGAGGCGGTGGGCTAGAGCAGATTAGCGAGGAAGGTAAGGGGAGGTAAAAATATATTCCATTCGGTTATTTCTTGTCATGAAAACAAAGAAATCAAGTGATTTGGATTAATTGGCTTATGTGATTAGGTGGCTTAATACAATATAAAATCATTTTAAATCCGTAGAGGAATGATGTGAGCTATAAATAAGTAAATAAGTACATTCTGCACCAGATGATTGAAGAAGACAAACCTTCTTCTGTGGCCACAGAAACTGCTCCACTTTCTTTGCACATCTGAGCCGAGTCTGCGTCAACGGTGAAGGTCAGTCAGGTCTTTGGAGCTGTGGGACACGGTCTTGAGGTGAGATGGCCTGAACTGCGTGACATTTGCGATGTCACTTAACCTACTTGCACCTTGCTTCCCTAGCGGGACAATGTGGATGATGCCTACACTGCCGGCCTTTCAGGACCATATGTGGATTCAGTGCAGACTTGGATGTGGGAAGTACCTCGTAAGCTCTGTACTACTGCCTTTACCCTCGATACTGTCAGCATCCGCATGAAGTTTGCCTTTCCTTATCGGATTTAAGTGGACACAAACAAACAGAACAAGAGAATTAGAGATTGAAGGGAATTTTTCTACCTCCTGTATTTAGCTGTATGACTTTGGGAAAAATCTTAGAATCTCTGTTTTCTCATTTATAAAATGGGGTCTCAAACCTCACACATAAGATAAGGCTTGAATAAAATAATGCAGCTGGCATACTATGGAGCTTAATAAATGAGTATTTCTGTTTACTTTTTGAGGGGTTTTAGTAAAGCTGCAAAGGACAATGTATTTCCTCCCAAAGCAGGGAAGTGGATACAGTCTCTAAGGCTGTGTTTCATTCTGGAGCAAGTAAGGGAGAAAAAAAAGGCCTCCTGGTAAGACTCTGAAGGTTTATACATTCTTCATTCTCTCGTCTGGAGGTCTTCATCCTGTAACGACCCTCATGTGCAACGTTTTGGAGTCCGTGACCTTTCTTCAGGTCAGCTCAAATAACCTTGATTGGGTATCTCCCATGTTCTAATCGCAACATAGTTGCTAAGATATAGACAAGGTTAAAATCCAGGGAAGCTCAGGATATTGTTGCAGTGGGATCAATACAGAGTTCTGGGGACCCAGAAGAGAGCCTCATAATCCAGCCTGAGGAATCCTGGAAGAGATCTCTCAAGAGTTGAAACCAGTGCCAAATCTTTGAAATGTAAATTTGCCAGGTCAAGAAGAGGAGGAAAAAGAAGAAATTGCTTAAGCAGAAGTATGGAGTGTCAAAATAGCAGTGTATGTGCCTGCTTGTGTATGTGTGTACGTGTGTGTAATGCATATCTTGAGAAGGGAAGGTTAGAGAAAGTTGACTTCTAAAAATTTTCTGTGAAACTTCCAAACTGCTTCCCCTACTTCCCTCCACAGTTTTTACAGGCCCTTCTTCTAAGAGCTGCTCCTCTTATGACTCTGTTCTTTTGGGGAAGGCAGTAACTTGGTCCTGACCTTGTAAGAGAACAGTCTTCAGCCAAATAGTGATTCACTCCTCCAGGCCCCAGCTGACAGCTTGTGATCAGGCCAAACCCCAATCCCTGCACAGTGGCTCAACTCACTCTCACAGCATCACCCCAATTCATGGGCTGGCAAACCCTTTAAGATCAGACATTCAAAGTAGTGAGCAAAGTTGCCATTTACGAGGGGGAGGGAGAGCCAACCAATACAGTGTTTCCTTTGTCTCTTCTTCATGCTCTCTGATGCCAAGTATCTAATTTTATAGGCAAGTGGTGAATCTCTCTGAAAATAAAATAAATTCCCTATGAGGGAGCTTACTGCTTTACTGCAATGGCATTTATAAGTACATAAACGTCTCACGTATTCCAGATTGTCCAGAGGTTTACAGGAGTATACAGGAGTATTTTACAGGTATACAGGTATTACAGGTATACAGGGGTATTTTAGTATACTGAGCATTAGCAATGTGCAAGCAACGCACTAAAGCCTCTATTATGTTACCTTATTTACTTCTCACTCCACCCTATGAATTTAGAATACATTTTCCATTATACAGAAGGAAACTGAAGATCAGAGAGGTTAAGGTATTTTCCCATTGCACAGCTAGAGAAGAGAAGAACTATGAATTAAACTGGTCTCTTACCACAGAATCTACTTTCCCTCAGAGCCTTAGTCTTTCCACATAGCTGTAGACAATTAAGCAACTTCCAAAGCTTTCTTACTCATTTTAGTTTTTAAATGCAATCTTTGTAAATCATATCATACCCTTTCTTATGTTCTTATACAGGCAAAGTGCAACATAAATTAAACTTGCTGTATTTTTTTTTTTTTTTTTTGCAAAACTATTTTTTTTTGCATCTATTCTGAAATCACCACGTCTTGCTTGTTTGGCTAGCTTATACACGATCACTGGATTTTTCACGCAGTCATATTGCTAGCTGTGTCTGCCTCTTGCAAATTCTCCCAATTTCTTTACATTTGCTGCTTCTAAACTATTTTAGACTACTACACAGAATAGCTATGCTTACTTGAGCATGCCTGAAGCAAGGCAAAAAGTGTTGAATGATAATTGGAGTGTGTGGACTGTGTGGAGATCATGGCAAATTTAATGCATGTGCCTGTGAAGGTGGTTATAAAGTAATCAATGGGACATATCTTGGTGACCACAGTTCTGTTTTCATCTCAGGACCCAGTAAGGAGTCCACTTTTCCTACTGAAAGGATCAAAAGCAAACTTTGCTCCCACTTCCAGCTCTGCAGCCATGGCAGACAGTTAAAGCCACTGGCTGCAGCATGCTCGGGTTAGAGACAGACAGCAGCAGGCCTCATAAACACACACAGGAAGAAACCATTTCCCCCGAAATGATTCATAAGCAGTGAGCATTTTGCAGAGCATACTGGAGAAATGCAAAACCTCCTTAGGAATACCACTACTGAGGACTACAATTAAGTAAGAATCTAAGCAGGGACTAATATTTTTCCTCAAATACAAAGACACCTATTACTAGAAGGTGGGAGTTGAATACAAACTTGCAAGGGATAAAAGCAGTTGGCTCATGAAAGAGGAGATGGCAAGACATATGCAGTGCAGGGATAAGAGAAATACAGAACATATGGAGTACATACCATTCTTTAGCTACATGTGGCCACAAGTTTCCATAAATTTCTTACTGTGAAGGAATTGAAAGCACATACTGGACTCTACTGAATGCCTTGGGATATGTTTCTGTTCAGGCTCCCTATACGGTCACCTGTATATATTTCTCACTCCATGTGGTGTATTCATTAAGTCCTCTTACTTTTCCATAAATCCTGATTTTGAGACTCTCTCCCATTGTTATGACAATGATCTGAACTTGATAAACCCTATTTGACTACTGCTATCAAATGTTTAGTTCCTAGAATGTGCCAAAGGCAATGAATAGACCCAATTAGAAAGGATTTCCTTAATCTTAATTTTGTCTCAGTGTGTGACACATCAAACAGGACCTGTGACATCTTTAGTTCTCTGGACTCTTCATAGATGAGGCAACCTTAGCTTTATAAAGCTGATGGTAGGTACTCAGTAAATACTCCTGCTCTCATTTGAGGTGAAATACAACAGAACCACAATGTTCAAGAACTCAGTGAAACTGGCTGAACATTATTATTTATCTCTCTCAAATGATCTTCCTAAAATAATTAAAGCTTATTATCAGTTGAACCTCAAAGGAAAGAAAGTTATTTTTTCCAGCAGTAGAGCTCTGCAGTTCTCACCAAAGATCTGTGGTATGGTAGATTCTGAGAGACATTTTCAGAGGCTCCCTAGCTCCTAAAAAGAAGAAAGTCTTTCCATGCCGCCCAGATGCAGAAAAATATGCAGACCCCCAAGAACTTAAGAAAAACATTCATTAAGACAGACTGTCAAAACAGTCAGCTCACAACCAAATTTAGGAATTTCACAAACAAATCATGGGGTGACAGAAGGGAAAGAAAGGATGACAGCTCTGACAGGCTTTTTTTGTCCTTCAGTAAACTGCCCATGGGTGTCCTGGCCGCTGGCTTCAGTGTTGAGACACTCCTGAGGGAATGGCATTCCGGAGAGAAGAGGAGGTGGCCATAATTGCTGTGTGTCATTGAAGTATGCACTTGTCCATATGGCAGTTCTTTCTGTTGTGGGTTATTTATACCCCTTCCAATCTTCACTCCCAAAGCTAATCTATACCACATCAGAAAAACATTCCTAGGCCTCTGAGTTTCCTTCATTCATTTCCAGGAGGCAGGCTGCTAATGGAGCAGAAGGCTGAGTCAGCACAAGCATGCATGTAGTTTTGTTGGTTAATATTAAACAGAGATCCTTGGATGTTTCTGGACAGAACTGTGATTTTTTGTTTGGTTTGGTTTTTGTGAGGCCCTTTAAAAAAGAGCATGGCCTATTTCTGACCCTATCAAGGTCATACATCTTACTTTTGAACTTCTTAAAATTCTATTCTCTCATTGTTTCATTTGATAACTTTTTGTTTTATCTTTTTTTCTAGCTTTATTGAGATACAATGGACACACAACACAGTGTAAGTTTAAGGCAGACAAGTATTCATTTGATACATTTACATATTACAAAATGATTACCACCATAGCCTTAGCTACCACCTCCATCCTGTCACATAGTAACCATTTCTTTTTTGTCGTGAGATCATTTTAGTTCTACTCTCTCAGCAACATTCAAGTATATGATACAGTAGTAGGAGCTATCATCACCACGCTGTACATCAGCTCTCCAAACTTGTTAACCTTATTTGATTACTGTTGGTGAGATCCCACTTTGTGCCAGGCCTAGAGCTAGGCACTGAGACTAAAAGAGGAATGGGCCATAGTTCCTGCCCATGAAGAATTCTAGCTCCTCCACGAGCTGGCTGGGTGAACTTGCTTAACATATTTAACCTCTCGGTTTCCTTGTCTATAAATTGGAAATAAAAAGAACCAATTCATAGGTTAATGAGAGGAATAAACAAGATATTACATGTAAGGTATTTACCACAGTGCCTCACACATCATAAGCACTCATATACAGGAGTTACTATCATCTGAATTATTGTAGTTAATATTTTAAGGGCTCACTCCAACGCTATCTCTTTTAAAATAGTTTCACCAATTTTGCCAGTTGAAAATAATTTCTCCTGTTCCTATTCTTAGTCCTACGCATCCTGAACTACTACTTACTCCATTCACCTTTGTTAAAGAGAATTGCATCTACATCTTTCATTTCCACTAAACTATGAGCTGCTTGAGGGCAGAGACCATTTCTTATTCACTTCCATTCATTCATTATTCATCACACACTCATTCATTTGACAAGCATATATTAACCATCTGTTATATACCAAGAACTATGCTAGCCACTGGAAATATAGTAAAGAACAAGAAAACCATAGTCTAGTCCTTGTTGTCAAGTTTGGTGGTAGCGATAAATAAATAGGCAGGTGATCACTGACCAGCTTATAAAAGGAGCGGACATACGGATCTATTAGAATAAACAGGAGGGACAAAAACTCAGACCAAAGGAATCCGAGAAAGTGCTGTGGAGGAAGTAGCATAACAACTTAATTCTGAAGGGCATGTGGAGTTAGCTGGGACAGAGGGAAAGGAGCAAGGAAAAGTATCCTGACAAGTCACAAGACCCAGAGGTGACAGAAAGCAAGGTGTTTTCAGGGAACTAAAAAGTTTTGTATACCCACAGGAAGAACTATAAAGAGGAGAGAGGAGTAAGATGAGTTAGAGAGACAGGCAAACACTAGACCATGCAAGACCTTGTAGGCCAAGTTAAAATGTCTTTAAGAATATGGGAAGTCACCAGGTGGGTTTAAGTAGAAGAATGATATCATGGTCATCTAGACTAGAGGAGTAGGGGGAAGAGGACGTTTTTGGAATCAATAGGACTCAATGACTAAGTCCTATTGCTGTTGAGGATGGGGGAGTGAAAGGAGTCACAGATGACTCAAGGGTTTCTGGCTCTGGCAACGGAACTTAAATGACCATGAAATTTTCTGAGCTGGCCCAAACAAAAGGAAGAGTTGGTTCTGAATCTGAAGAAGGATAATGAGTTCTGTTTTAAAACACAATTGATGTGCCTGTGGGATATCACAGTGGAGATATGAAGAGGGAAGTTGGATAGAAAGGGTTGAAGTTCCAGAGAAAGACAAGGAGGAAGCACAGATTGGGGGTTTTGCTTCAGAGAGACAATAGTTAAAGCCATGAGGGGGATGAGATCAGGCAGGAAGGCTGTGGAGAATGAAAAGAGAAGGCAGTCTAGGATGGAACCCTGACAAATTCTAACATCTGGACAATAGAGTGGCTAGAAAGGAGACTGGAAAGGTATGGCCAGCGACATAGAGGGGCACTCAGCAGAAGGCTATGTCACACAAACCCATGGAAAATAGTGTTTCCAAAGAAGGGAAGGGTCAGCAGTGTCATAATAAAAACCAGAACAGCACTTAATGACCTTGGTCTGAGCAGTTTCAGTAGAGTTAAGGGGAGCAGAAGCCAGACTGTGAAGGGTTGAGAAATGGGTGGGGAACAAGGAAGTGCAGACAGCAAGTGTAATAAATACTTTTAAGGAACTTTGGCTGTGAAGGGGGAGGGAGAGGGAACCGGAGAGGGAAACAGGGAGAGTGAGAGAAAGAACCTAAAGGGGTATGGAATTGAAGAGGTTATTTTTGTTTTGTTTTAAGATGGAAGAGATTTCACCATGTTTAGGTGCTGATGTAAAAGCAGTAGTTCTTGCTTATAGAACATGCATGTAATTAATGATATGTTTATAAAGTGTTCTGTTGGTCATTCTTTCAGCAGTCTTGTGAGGTGGTGGTGGGGGGGATGGACCACTTTTTAAATGGATGTTTCGATAGATGAGGAGAGTCAAGCACTAATGAGAGAAAGTTTGCCAAAAGCCACACAGTAGGTTAGTGGGGAGCCAGCCTGGAGCCCAGGTCATGTGTCTAGGTGGAAATGTGACCAACAGTGACTTGTGATACCAAATGCGTGAGATTCTCTGAGATAGTCAATCACTTCTCCCGCATGGCTTTTCCTCTTCATCCAAATCTCTTATTGCACCTATCATACCACAGAGTAATGATTTCTTTCCTTGTCTATGTTCCCCATGAGCCTGGGGGCAACTCGAGGACAGGAGTATGTCTGACCTTGTATCCCCAGTGCCCAACAGAGTGTGACACATAAGGAAGAGAAAGAGGTCAGGCTTCCTCAGGAAATGTCAGGTACTAAGCCAGGAACTTTCATATATCTCCGTGCTTCTCAGCCAAGGCTGCACATTACAGTCACCTGGGGAGCTTTAAAAACTATTGGAGCTCTGACCCCACGCCAAACCAATTAAGTCGGACTCTAGAGGAAGGCATATGTTTTCAAATCTTTCCAGGTGATACTAAGGCACAACCAGGGTGGAGAACAACTATTGTTCATTATTTAATTTAATTTTATTTAGTCTTTGGGGTCAGGAATATTATTCCCAATCAAGGAATAAGGAAACAGGCTCATAGAGGGTAACGACACATATAAACCATGTGGTATGGCCAAGTTTCAAATGCTGGTGGGGATGTTTCTCTAACTAGTGGTTTGTAAGTGTCTGTTGAACTAAACTGAATAGATTTCAAACTGTCTGTTATAATGCTCATCTCAGCATATTTATCTGTGTCCACAGTGCTGTGTCTCTTCATTCAGAAAAGTAAGTCACCATACCTTGGAAATTATATCACGAAAATATAGTTAGGAATTCTAGGGATCAAAGTGGTAAAAGTTTAGCATCTTACATCCCTACATCAGCAAAAATGTGGTGTCAAAAAATGGCAATTGATCCAATGACTAGAGCAAATATTCACCCCTGAGTTTCTGGAATGTTTCCAATTGAACATACGCTGGCCTGTCATCTTATTTATGATAGCAAAGTCCTAGAAATTTAATGCTTTGTAAGTAGTAAGTGAGTGCATTAAGTCAGTGAGCGTTACAATAAAACACACCGCAGTCAGAAAAGACGAAAACAGTTAGAGACACTTGTTCAGATGTGGCATGTTATGCACTAGTTCATGGCCATCTACACTTCTAAAAAATCTAGAAGAAATTAGGCACATAAAAACTCAAAAAACAAACCTTTTAGAACTAATCAACACATTCAGTAAAGTTGGAGGATGCAAAATTAACATAAAAAATCAATTGTGTTTCTATACACAAACAATGAACTTTCCAAAGAGAAAATTAATAAAACATCTCCATTCACAATAGCAATAAAAAGAATAAAATACTTAGGAATAAACTTAACCAAAGAGATAAAAGGTCTAGAGACTGAAAATTATAAAACACTGATGAAGAAACTCAAAATTAAGACAGAGATAAATGAAAAGATACCCTGTGTACATGAATTGGAAGAATTAATATTAAATTTTCCATACTATCCAAAGTGATCTACAGATTCAATGCAATCTGCACTCAAATTCCAGTGGCATAAAGAAGATGTGGCATGGAATTTGGAATATTACTCAACCGTAAAAAAGAAATGAGATCTTGTCATTTACAGTAACAGGGATGACCTAGAGGGTATAATGCTAAGTGAAATAAGTCAGACAAAGCAAGAGAAATACCATATGATTTCACTCACCTGTTGAATTTAAAAAACAAAACAAATCAAAAAGAGACAAAAAAACAGACTCTTAAACACAGAGAACAAACTTGTAGTTGCCAGATGGGAGGTGGCTGGGCAGATGGGTGAAATCAATAAAGAGGATTTAGAGGTACAAACTTCAAGTTCAGAATAAATAAGTCACGGAGATGAAAAGTACAGCATAGGGAATACAGTCAATAAGATTGTAATGTTGTTTGGTGACAGATGGTGACTACGCTTATCATGGTGAACACTGAGTAATGTATAGAATTGTTGAATCATTATGTTGTACACCTGAAGCTAATAAGACACTGTATGTTAATTATACTTCTATAAAAAAATTTCAATGGCATTCTTCACAGAAATAGAAAAAAATAATGCTAAAATTCATATGGAGCTACAAATGACCCTGATTAGTCAAAGCAATATTGAGCAAGAAGAACAAAGCTGAAGGCATCACATTTTCTGATTTCAAAATAGATACTAAGCCAAAACACTATGGTACCAGCATAGACCAATGGAACATAATACAGAGCCCCAAAATAAATTCATACATGTAGGGTCGACTGATCTTTGACAAAGATGTCAACAACATACAGTGGGGAAAGTATACTATTCAATGAATGATTTAGGAAATCTGGATATGCACATGTAGAAGAATGAAGCTGGACCCTTATCGCATATCATATACAAAAACCAAACTCAAGATGGATTAGAGAATTAAACATAGGACATGAAACTGTAAAACTACTAGAAGAAAACATTAGGGAAAAGGCTTCTTGACATTGGTCTGGAAAATGAATTTTTGGATATGACACAAAAAGCATGGCAACAAAACGTAAAATAGACCAGCAGGATTGCCTCAGACTAAAAAGCATCTGTGCAGCAAAGGAAACAACCAAGAGAGTAAAAAGGCAACCTATGGAATGGGAAAAAAAAATTGCAACTAATTTATCTGATAAGGGGTTAATAACCAAAATATATAAGGAACTCATACAACTCAATAGCAAAGAACCAAATAGCTTGGTTTAAAAATGGGCAAAGGACCTGAATAGACATTTCTCAAAAGAAGAAATACAAATGGCTAACAGGCATATGAAAAGGTGTTCAACATCACTTATCATCAGGGAAATGCAAATCAAAACTACAATGAGATATTACCTCACATCTGTTAGATTGGCTATTTTTAGAAAGGCAAAAAATAAGTACTGTGAGGATATAGAGAAAAGGGAACACTTGTGCACTGTTGGTGGGAATATAAACTGGCACAGTCACTATGGAGGTTTTTTAAAAAATTAAAAATAGAACTACCTTATGATCGAGCAGTCTCATTTCTGGGTAAAAATTATAGAAACAGCCCAAATGTCCATCTACTGATGAATGCACAAAGAGGATGTGTTATACATACACGATGGAGTATTACTTGGCCATAAAAAACAATGAAAATTTGCCATTTGCAATGACATGGATGGAGCCAGAGAGTATTATGCTAAGTGAAATTAAGTCAGTCAGAGAAAGAGAAATACCATATGATTTCATTAATATGTGGAATTTAATAAACAAAATAAATGATCATGGAGAAAAAAAGGCAAAAAACATTCTTAACTATAAAGAACAAATTGATGGTTATCAGAGGGGAAGGGGGGGATGGGTTAAATAGGTGATGGGAATTAAGGAGGGCACTTTGGATGAGCACTGAGTGTTGTATGTAATTGTTGAATCACTAACCTGGACACCCGAAACTAATATTAGACTGTAACTGGAATTTAAATACAAACTTTAAAAAAATCCAAAGGAAATGAAATAACTATTTCAAAAAGCCATCTGCACTCCCATGTTCACTGCAGCATTATTCACAATGGCCAAGCTACAGAAATAATCTAAATGTCCATCAACAGACGAACGCATAAAGAAAATGTGGTGCACATCTACAACGGAGTATTAGTAAGCCTCGAAAAAGAACAAAACCCTGCCCTTTGTAACAACAGAGAGGAAATTGGAGGATATTATGCTAAATGAAATAAGCCAGACACACAAAGATAAAATACTGAATCAAAGTCATAAAAGCAGAGAGTAGAATGGTGGTTACCAGAAGCTGGGAGGTAGGGGAAATGGGAAGATGTTGATCAAAGGTTACAAACTTTCGGTTATAAGATGAATAAGCTCTGAGGATCTAATGTTTAGGATAGTGACTATAGTTAGTAAAGCTCTATTATTTACTTGAAATTTGCTAAAAGATAGTTCTTAAGTGTTCTCATCACAGAGAAAGAGGAAGACAAAGAAAACAGCAACTATGTGAGGTATTGAATATGTTAATTAGCTTTGTTGTGGTGATTATGTCACAATGTATACACATATCAAGATATCCCTGTTGTATAACTTAAATATATACAATTTTTACTTGTCAATCATACCTCAATAAAACTGGGGGAAAATCTAGGCATTGCACTAAGATTTCCAAAAATTATCTCATTTAATTTCCATGACCATCCTCTGAGATACGTTTTCTATTACATGGGTATGTTTTACAAATGAAAGAATTCAGTTGTCAGCTAGGTTAAGTGACTGTCTCAAGGTCGTAAAGACCTAGGTCTGTCTGACTCCAAATCCCATTCACTGCTCCACACCGCCTCTTGCCGTGAAACAAAAGCACGTGGGGATTTTCTCTTCTTGAAGCCTGGGCTCTGCACGAACACAGCAGCTTACGTGGTGGTAGCAGCAATTATTTCATTATGTAGTTTTAAATCTTTTCCTTTTCATAAGGAGAACATTAGTATTCCAAACATCAAGAAAATGTGTGATTTCTCTCTCTCTCTCTCTCTCTCTCTCTTTTTTCTTCATTTGTCCCAGTGCCAGAGATAAACAGTGTTCTGAGGGTCATTTTCTCTGATTATCAGCTTTGGGGGATCAGAGAACATTGCTGATGACCATCAAAGTTGTCAGATATCCCTTTATAACCCAAAAATATTACTCAGAGATTTGACAATAACCTTTTGATAAAAAAGAAAAAAAAAAAGCATTTGGTAAATATTGAGTAATAGGGTTTCTTAAAAGCCAAGAGCAACCCTGTGGTGGAGTTAATATCATGAGCCTCCATGTCCTTAAGAACCCCTTCACCTGTGCTTTCCTCTACACCCTGTTTTTGGCATCTATCCTAATATTTCTCTCACTGTCTCGCCCCTGTCTGTTTCCTTGACTGTCCCACTAAAGCTAAAGCTTTCCTTGGCAGGGACTCTTTCATCTCAGTCTTCCTAAACTTGGCACAGGGCCCCACTGCAAGTAAGTCTCTGCTTAGGAAATACGTGGAGAATGAATGAATGAATGGATTAATCTTATTCTTCTTCAAGGAAATTTGTTAAATGTGTAACTACTGTCAGCTTAACTTTTAAATCTCTATGAGACCTTTCATGTGAACTGCCAAATCAGCAAAAATTCCTTATTAGACTGTGTCAGGATTATTGGTTTAGGAAATGTGATGCCCAAATCCTGGTGTATTCTCTGATCTTCATTAAACAAGTATCCTAATTTATCAGGAGTCTAACTTTTTAATGAACTGTTTCTATAAATTCTGCATTGGTCCTAAAATCCCCATTTCTCCATGCAGATTCTGGACCCCTTTCACTCAAGATGGAGTCTACTAGGGCATTCTAGATCAGTCTGACAGGAATATTCCTCTCTGGGCCATTTAAACAAATTGGGAAGAAAGATGGATTGTCTGAGAGCAAGAACTGGGCATGAATTGGTCTGATAACATGGCGTGGTATAGCGAGGATGATGTCTCACAGGTTCCTCAAAACCCACATGTCTTCAACTGGGGTCATGAGTTTTTTACCAAAACCTGATTATCCCCCAGTGAGTCATTTCTCCAGCTTAGTTCATAGCATCACCATCCCCCGTAGCAAGGCTACAAACCTGGGTGTTATTCTAGTTTCCTCCCACAATTCAGCTCTCTCACTGACATTCTATCAATTCCAGGTCATGAACAGACCTCAACATTGCTACAGCTACTACCCCAGTTAAAGTCCATATAGTTTCTCATCCTGATTACTGTAATGACTCCTCTCTGGTCTCTCTGCCTCCAGTAATCTCCACATTGAAGTTAGGGGTGTCTTTCTAAGACGCAATGACTGAGCATATTATTTCCCTGCAAAAATCCCTTCAGGGACATATTGTTCTCAGGAGTTGCCTTGAAATGCTATCCCTGTGGCTTCTGCTCTCATCACTCCCCTACTTTGCTCCAGCCATCTTGAACTGCTTTGACGTTATCCAGTGTGCGTATATTCTCTTGCTTCTGGGATCTTGGACTGACTTGGAACTTTCCAAATCTTTGTCTGACTAACTCCTATTTACCCTTCAGGTCTTAGCCTAATTGTCATCTTCTTTGGGAGGTCTTCTTTGGATCTTTCCAAATAAGATAATTGATCCAGCTGGATGCTAAGTTCCCAGAGAGCAGTGCTATGTCTTCTTCCGGGCCTAGCATGATGCTGTATACATATTGTATTTGTGGAATGAATGAAAAAGGAGAGAAGAAGGAAATTAATATTTATTAAGTACTGATTATGTGCCAGGAGTTTGTCTAGGCCCTATCTCATTAAAGTTATTTAGTTTTCATGGCAACACCGTAAGGTATCACAGTCTCCAGTTTACAGAGAAAGGAATGGAGACTCAGGGAAGTTGAATAACTTATTTAAGGCCACACAACGGGTAAAGGCAGAGTAGAGAATGACTCCAAAATCTGTGTCTTTCTATTGTTCCATATGCCTCATATGGGAACTGAAGTACATGAGATGATACAAGAAAAAAAAAAAAACCTTTGTTAAATGAATGAATAAGTGAACATATGGGGATCATAGCTACAAATAATATAATTCATTTCAGGAAGAAAATACACACCAACATAAAAATAATGATTATTTTTGGGTGATGGATCTAGGGATGATTTATTATTATTTATTATTATTATTATCCTCTCTTCCTGAATTTTCTAAGTTTTATTTAATGAATATGCACTCATTATTAATTATTATGTGTTATGGGAAAGTAAACAAAATTAAACAAAATGTAACAAAAATATTTACATAATCCATTTCGATAATGAGCTAGGTAATCATAGGAAACAGGTAGATATCCTCTTATATCTTCTTTTGTGTGTTTCCACAGTATTACTGTTCTCTAACATTCCATTTAATTTACTTATTATGTTATTTTCTGTCTCCTCCAGTAAATGATAAGCTTCAGAAGGACATATACTTTGCTTACTGATGTATCCTAAGTGTTAAGAATAATGCCTGGCACAGAGTAGGTGTCAATAAATATTTACTGATTTAAATATCCATGTCATCTTTAAACTGTTTAAATAATGACTTGATTTCCAGTGATTTCTTACTTACTTTTGCAAATACCGTCCTGGTTGTCTAACTTGAGTTTCCTTAGGTTAAATAAAAGTATTCTGATCAAATTGAAAGACAAATTTTAGGGGTGCCTGGATGGCTCAGTCGGTTAAGTGTCTGCCTTTGGCTCAGGTCATGATCCCAGGGCTCTGGATTGAGCCCCTCATCGGGCTCCCTGTTCCCCGGGGAGCCTGCTTCTCCCTCTCCCTCTGTTGCTCCCCTCTGTTCGTGCTCTCTCTCACTTACTCGCAAATAAATAAATAAGATCTTAAAAAAAAAAAAAAGAAAGACAAATTTTATCAAAACGGGCATTCTTAGTCAATGGAAATGGCTTCTAATGGCAGCTGCCGATTTCATCAAAGCTTGCTCACGTCTGTTAATGGTCTGATCCCCACAAGAACACAGTGATAAAGGCCAGCCAGGAAGTATTATTTTTCCCACTTGATAGATCGAGTGGTCAAACTGAATGGCCTAAGACCCCTCAGCTAAACTGGTGTGACAAAGCAGTGATGAACACAGATCTGACCAAGAAACATAGGCTCAGGATACAGGCAGGGCCCCAGCTACTGGGAGGGATTGGGATTTGAGCCACAAAAATCCAGGAGGTGTGTGCTCTATCATAGGGCAGGGCCAAGTTGTAGGAACCAGGCAAGGAAACAAGGATGGGGGGCGGTGGGGTGCGGACAGAGAAGGAGTGGGAAGAAGGGCAAAACTGCGCTATGGTTCCAAAGACCTTTGCGTTTCTCCTTCAGATGAGCAGGATTGAGTCCCCAAGCCCGTCAGACCTCCCAGCCTGTCATGTCCTCCCCATCTCAATGCTTCAGTCCGGTCCTCATCATTTCCTGCCTAGGTGACTACCACAGCATCCCCACTGGTCTCGCTCCCCCGGTCTTGCCAATGGCAGTCCAAAGTCTACACTACAGTCAGGCTGATTCTTCCCCACGGAAAGTTGTACCATGTTATTTTTCTGTTTTACTTCTTTATTATTTCTTCATTATCTGGAGGATGAAATAAAAAAAAAACAACTTCTTAGCGTGGCATTCAAAATCTTTACGTGGACCCCTCCAGGTTTATATCCATAGGGTACCTTATGTCCAAGGACACTGCCCATTCTCCCCATGTCCCCTACCCCATAAATCCATCACACTCTAATTATGCTATGGCTTTTGGTACCACTCTGCTTTGGCACATGCTGTTGACCCTTTTTTTTCCCTAGTGAAGTCCAAGTCATCCTTCCAAGCCATCTCCCATGCCACTCCCTTTGGGAAGTTTTTGGTCCTCTCACCTCCGCAGGGACAGTTAATTGCATTTTTTTCTTTTCCTTCCTTCCTTCCTTCCTTCCTTCCTTCCTTCCTTCCTTCCTTCCTTTCTCTTTCTCTCTTCCTTCCTCCCTCCCTCCCTTCCTTCCTCCCTCTCTCTCTCCCCTTCCTCCTCCCTCCCACCCTCCTCCCTTCTTCCCTTCCTTCCTTCCTTCCTTGGCTTCTGGAGCACTCCTCACACTTCTCTGGCACAGCAAAGAGTTGCCCTATTTATCTCTCTCATGCCCAGCCTGTGCTGACTTCAAGGGCAGGGACTGTCTCTGTCACTGTGGTGTCATTAACATGTGGCATACTGCCTGGCACTAAGCAAGTGGTTCTCATAGTGCGATCCCTGAACTAGCAGAATCAGTGTCACTTGGGAACTTGTTAGAAATGCAAAATCTTAGACTACACCCAGATCTACTAAATTGGAAACACCGGGAGTAGGATCCATCCTCCAGGTGACTCTGACGCACACGAAAGCCTGAGAGCTGCTGCACTAAGGGTGCAAGGAATCAAAGAGGAAGAGTCAGGAAAGGTGTCCCAGGGGAGGAGGCGTTTGGACTGTGCCTGGTAGAGATCAGAGTTAGATATGAAGAAATAAATGAGAAGGGCTTTCCTGAGAGAGGAAATTGCGAGAACAAAGCCGAGGAGACAGAGACGTATAGTGTGTCGTCAGGCGATGCTGTTGGGCCTGGTTGCTGGAGACCAGAAAGAGCGAAGGAGAGTAAAGAGGCATCGGTTTGTTAATCCATGGCCTCTCCCACTGGCCCAGAAGCTCCTCCATAGCACGGCTGTGTTTGACTCAGCTCTGTGTCTGATAGCTGACCCACGGCCAGGGCTCAGTGCATGTTTGATGACTGACTGATTGAGGGCAGCTCAACGGAAGAATATCAGAGAATTAGGTTTTCTGTGAAACCAGCCATATATGCAGCTGTTTCTGAAAAGGAACGTGAAGAGAAAACGACTCGGCTGCAGTCAGAGCATAAACTCTCCCATCTGGCTCCATCTAGTGTCCTAACGGGCAGATCTCGAGTCCAGGACATCTCGAGCCACAGAGGAAACAGCCTCTGATGGCTCTGCTGCAGGAGGAGGGAGGGGTGGGAGAGAGGCAGGGCAGTCATGGGGCTGGCTTCAAATTGAAAACAACTTCAGGTCTGAGCTTTCTTGTTTTTTTTCATTTGGTTATTCCATTTTAATCTCCTGTAGCTTTGGGGTGTGTGTATGTGTAGAGACAAGTTCTTTGCATATGCCAAATTCCAAAAGTTGTGTGCCCCAAATCTCTGATTCCCTATCAGGGCATGTGTGACAGATTTTGGCCATGTTCAGTAACTTCCACCAGGGGGTATCCCAGACTCTAACAAAGTAGCATGGAAACCTAGCCCTTGGACGGGGGTCATTTTTCTTTAAAAGTGATCAATAAATTATTGTCAATGCTTTTGATAAGGACTGAATGAATGTTACTCCAAGGAAATATTCAGGGATACAGACATATAAGAGTGTTCATTACACTGTAATAGTAAAACAGTGAACGTTCCTCAAATGTTGAATAAGAAGAAATGATTAAGTTATTCACATGCATACTAAGGAATATAATTCAATTCTTAAAATCAAACTTTCGACGAATATTTAATAATATGGGAAATGGTCATGATACAAGTTTTTTTTTTTAAAGATTTTATTTATTTATTTGACACAGAGAGAGACAGCCAGTGAGAGAGGGAACACAAGCAGGGGGAGTGGGAGAGGAAGAAACAGGCTCCCCGTGGAGCAGGAAGCCTGATGCGGGGCTCAATCCCAGGACCCCTGGGATCACGCCCTGAGCCGAAGGCAGACACTTAACGACTGAGCCACCCAGGTGCCCCATGATATAAGTTTTGAGTGGAAAAGGAAAATATGGTGTGATACTCATTTTATTAAAAATGAATAAAAATACAAAGAAAAAAGCTGGTGAGTAATATAGTGATATGTCAACTAGTGGAAGTAGCAACAATTTAATTTAAATTCTTCTACTTTTATATACCTTCCACAATGAATATATTTATAGTTTAAATATAGTATTATATTAAGAATTGTGCAGTAACTTAAAAAGAAGGAAAATGTTGGAAAGTGAGAAGTGGGATATTAGTTAAATTGGGAACACATAATCAAATAAAAAGCATGTAATGCAGATCTTCCTCAGTTTGCAATGGGGTATGGATAAACCCATTGCAGTTGGAGATATTGTGAGCTGAAAATGCATTTAATACACCTAGCCCAGCAACCATCATCGCTTAGCCTAGCCTACAGCAAACATGTTCAGAGCTATTACATTAGCCTACAGCTGGGCAAAATCATCTGCCACAAAGCCTATTTTATAATAAAGTGCTGAATACTTCATTTACTGGATGCTGTACAGAAAGTGAAAAACAGAATGGGCCTATGGGTACAGGATAGTTGACGGTGCTTTGGTTGTTTACCCTTGTGATCGCGTGGCTCCCTGTGGGCTGTGGCTTGCTGTTCCTGCCCAGCATCACAAGAGAGTATGGTACCACTTATCACTAACCCAGGAAAAGATCAAAATTCAAAATTCAAATACAGTCTCTACTGAATGCTATTGCTTTCACAGCATTGGAAAGTGAAAAAATTCTAAGTGGAACCATCAGAAGTCAGGGACCATCTGTGGTTTGGAAAAACGTAGTTTGCCAATATTAACTAGTGTAACCAAGGCCCAGTCATTATTACTAAGAGGTCACATGTTTGGTGTTTTCACAAACCATTTCCTGGTTTTTAAAAAGAATTAAATATAATCAGGGTCGCTTGGGTGGCTCAGTCGGTTAAGCATCTGCCTCTGGCTCTGGTCGTGATCCCGGGGTCCTGGGATCAAGTTCTGCATCAGGCTCCCTGCCCTGCAAGGAGTCTGCTTCTCCCTCTGCCCTTCCTCCCACTCAATCTCTCTCTCTCTCTCTCAAAAAAAAATAGATAAAATTAAAAAAAAAAGAATTAGATACAATCAACTTGTACCTTTTTAGGCAGTTAAGTTTTCATAAGTATAATGCCAACTAGGAGACAACAGATATGTAGGCCAGTTAAAAAGTTTAACCAACTGAATCCAGGGTAGGAGATCATACATCCTTGATATTGTCCATTCTTAATGAGCCAAACAATTGCTGTACTGCCCAAGATATTTTCACATCAATCTCACAAATATCCCATGAGTGAATCCTAATGATATACTATTCCTTTTGCTTAAAAGACCACTGTATCTCAGAAATGGCAGGTCAGGTAAGATTTGCTGATGTTTCTTATGTGCCTAACACTGAGCGAGACATTGTGCCTATTCTCTCACAGATTTATCTCTGTGAATCTTCACAACAGTTTTATTATATATGAGCTATTAGTCTTGTTTTGCAAATGACAAAATTGGGGCTTAGGGAGGGGAAATGACTTCTCCAAGGTCGTATAGCTAGTATTCAAATAGCAATACCTGGTACAAATTGAGATTTGTCCACTTGCAAACCCAAGCACTTCCTACAGCATTGTTCAGTTTTCTGAGGAGTTTTCTCTGGGGGAGAATTAAAAGGATGTAGGAGGAGATGCAATGTCTGAAGCTCTCAGACGATTCAACCAAAAAAAAAAAAAAAAAGCAAAAAAAAAAAAAATGCTCTCAGAAGGCACCACCATGGCCCAGTTCCTCCTCTGCACTCCAGTGACCTTGAGGTGGAAAGGGACAAAGGAGCAGACTCCCCTGATGCTCTGCGATGAGTCAAGAGGAAAGGCAGCTCTCAGGGAAACAGCTGGCCTTTCTCCAGCAGCCGGGCCTGAGAGATAAACAGATCAATGCAGACACTCGCCTCCACCTAATGAGCTAATGGCGCAGCCGGGGTACTGCCTTATTGGATTGCTGGTCATGCTGACAGGGCCCAGAGTTAAGCAGGCCTACTGCAGGGGTGGGGGACTTGTTTCCCCAGGCCCCAGTAAAGTCTGGCTCCTTCATACAAAAGCTCAGAATGGCTTATTCCTTTATTTGTTTGCTCATTCATTTGTTTTTATGTGGTTTTTCTCCTTACTCTCTTAGGATAATGTTGAGACTTGATGAGATGATGCCTGTGACCTTTCTGCTCTGTAGACAGAGTGCCACAGATGAAGGAAACCCTGTCCTCCCAAGAGGCAGCCTGGTGTGTTGCTAAGAATCGTCACCTGGGCCTTTTACAGCAGCATTCTCATTCCCACAGTGGCTTGCTATGGGACTTAAGCCACATCCCTGCCCATCTTTGGGTGTCAATTTCCTCTGTGAACCGTGCAAGAATGGGAGTGACTGGAGTAAAAGGTGTTTCTGTGCCAAGTAGCATTCAGAAGCAGAAATAGTTCACCTGACACTGACAATTATATTAAGCTACTGGCTTGATCCTGCTCCTGCCTCTGCAAACCTAGACAACTTGTTAATGATGATGACAATGGCAATTCTAATGATTCATTACAAATGTATGTTTATTGAACATCTACTCACTAAGAAACAACCACTGTCACTCATCACAAACATCAAACTCTTGCTGTCTTTTCTCCTGCAGTCTCTCCTTCTCTGTTTCTTTCTTGACTCTTCTCTGTGCCCTCAGCTGTGTTTCCTCTGATCTGCTGCTGTTGGATGAGATAGGCGCCCCCTCCAGAAGCTGCCAGACCACCTCACTAAGTCAGGTCTCAGGTAGTCCCTGCTCCTGCCTGGGTCTAGTCCCAGCTTATAGAGACTCTTGGGTGTAAGTATGCCAAGTAGCCATTTCCTCTTTGTATCTGGCACTGCTCCTCTTAGTGACAGGGGCACGAATCCTGCCCAGACCCCTACCTTGAATACTCAGATTCCTGAAGGCAGACCCACTTCTTGCTGTACCGCCACAAGAAGATCAAGGAGCTGGGAAGTCTCCAGACTAGAAGAATGTCAGATAGGCCACTGTCTTCAACCAAAGACTGGAGAATATAAACTGTAGTCACAGAGGCATTCTTCCAGCCTGTTTTTTTTTTTTTTTTTTAAGATTTTATTTGACAGAGAGAGAGACAGCGAGAGAGGGAACACAAGCAGGGGGAGTGGGAGAGGGAGAAGCAGGCTTCCCGCTGAGCAGGGAGCCCGACTTGGGGCTTGATCCCAGGACCCTGGGATCATGACCTGAGCCGAAGGCAGAAGTTTAACGACTGAGCCCCCCAGGTGCCCCACTGAGCCAGCCAGGTGTCCTTGAGCCTGTTAAAAAATAGAACCTTTATATGTCTTTCTCTGAGGAGTTTTCAGAAGATTTTTGTCTAAAAGTATCGTTAGGATTGAACTCTCTCAGTGGTTTACAATTTTTCAAATGCATGGAACTCTCCATACAAAAGAAATTACATTCAAAAGTCATAGTATAGGGGCACCTGGGTGGCTCAGACTGTTAAGCATCTGCCTTTGGCTCGGGTCATGATCCCGGGGTCCTGGGATGGAGCCACACATCAGGCTCCTTGCTCAGTGGGGCGTCTGCTTCTCCCTCTCCCTCCATCTCTCCCCCCACCCTGCTCGTGCTTTCTCTCTCTCTCAAATAAATAAATAAATAGTCTTTAAAAAAAAAGTCATAGTATAAACTAGGTACAGTGGATGAGATGTTGTTAAGACTCCATGAAGCACAGTTTGAAAGCCACTAATATAGTCCAACTCTAACATTTACCCTCCTGGTGGTGAAGTTCTGACCAAACTCTGTCTCTTGATTTACAGTCCAGTGCTCTTTCCTCTATGCATGTTGTCAGATTCACGCACCCATCAATCTACTCCCCACCCAAGCAATGTTTATTTGGATCTTATTATGTTGACTCTACTAAGGGTATTATAGCAAGGCATGATTCAAGTCCACAGATTGCTTACAGACCTCTAATGTACAGGCCAAAGAGAGAAAGGCTGAACCCTAAAATTGAGCTTAACTTAGCTCCACTGATGTTTTGAACCAGAAAATTCTTCATTGTGAGGGGCTGCTATATGCATTGCAGATTGTTACCTGCATACCATGGCCTCTACCCACTAGATGCCAGTAACAGCCCTTCCCAAGTCTCGACAATCAAAAATGTCTCCAGACATTGTCAAATGTCCTTGGGGGTGGGGTAAACTCAGCTTCAATGGAGAACCACTGGATTTAGTTAACACAGAGAGCAACACAAGAGATCTTACCAGGTTGTATAAAATTAAAGGCCAAATAAATGATGAAGACAAGTGTTGTAAGAATTCTGAGAAGAAGGGGCTCCCCTACGCCTGTGTGCTTGTTATGTGTAATTCCTGCAGCCAGCAAGAGAAACTTCTGTTTCCTAAAAGGAGGATGGGATATTGGCAAAAGCCATTGTCAGGGGGATTCTATGAACACAGGGGGAAGAAAGGAAGGGGGGATTCTTGTCTGAAGGCAGGCTGGCCCTGATAAATAAATGCCATTGTCTTCCTACAGTACGCTTGCCTAAAAATTTCCTGACCTGGCAACTGCATGGAAAGACTCCTGAACCAAGACAAGGCCCCCCGCTTCCATCCTTCTCTGAGCCACTAATTCACACTGTGACACCTGCCAAATCCCTTTTGCTTTTGGACCTCGGTTTCTTCACCTGCAACAAGGATAGAGAGCGAGGCTATAGTCTTACCAGTGATCCATTAGTTCCCTTCTAGCCCCAGGATTCTATTTTCTAACTTTTGCCACAATCCTAGAAAGAATAAAACCAAGTCAAGCCAATGACTACTTCATCATAGGCGTGCTCGGCCACTTCTGAAAACCCACTTCCTCGGATAGGCAGATCCTAAACGGAAATATAAAAGAAGTTTATGCTCCTATCCATACCTTAGAATAATAATGATGACAACAGTGATTAACCTTCATACATGGCTTTCTAGCTTATAAAGCACCTTCCTGTATGATATTCACATCTGTAAGCTTCAAAACAGCCCTGTGAGGGGTAATTACTGCCACTTCATGGACCAGGAAATCGATGTTCAGAAAGGTTGAGTGCCTTTGCCTAAGGTCGCACCCAGACCTTCCTGACTTTAGACTCCTTGCTGTTTAAGGTGCACCCAGACGCCTATGCTTCACTAAGCGTAACGGAAACTACCCCTTCAAATCTCCCAGAGATAGGACGTAAAGGCCAAGTAAGTGAGACACTCAGGCTGAACCGGAGGGATGAGACAGTGTGCTGAGGCTACTACGCCAACTCTGACAGTGGCGACAGAGCTGGCTGAGCAAGCTCCAGTCCATGTGCTTTGAACGGGTTGAGAAAAGAAAAAAAAAATTCCCACTGTTTGCCTGCCAAGGCCCTGCTCTGGGACATGGGTATGGAGCTCTGCTTAAGGCTTAATTCTATTGATTACACATTCCATTTTCCAAAGTGCCATTTGCCTGAAGGAGCAGGTGGTGTTTTCGGCATCCATTTAGCTGATGTATTAGCCATGTGGCTCAGTGCATCAGCAGGCCCGAGTCATCAATTTACAGTGAGATGACAGAGGGAATCACTCACTGCGGAATCGTAATGGGGAGAGGGGGTGGGGGAATGAAACAGAGAGAAAAGGACAAAAACACTGGAATCATGGCCCTGACCAGGGTCTGGGGAAGCGGGCGCAAGGTGGCCCAACACAGGGCCTGTGGTTAAAAATAGCGAATGTACTCAGGATGACTCTGTGGCACGGCTTGTGCTGGGCACTTGGGATATAAAAGGGAGTCACAAGAATTCCCATGTTGAAGGACTCGGTTTTGTGGGGAAGACAGACAAACTATTAAAGACAATAACATCAGATACATGCTATGAGAGGGGGATGTAGTAGGTAACAGAAAAGTGTTTTTAAATTTAAATAAGCTCTGGTTCAAATCCCAGCTGTATTATTTACTAGCTCTGTGGTTGTAGGCAAAGTTCGATGGGAAGCTCCTAGAGACCAGGTACTATCTGTCTTAGTTTTGGATGCCCAGTGCCCCAGCCCAGAATCTAGCATCACCATCATAATCACCAAAGAATATTAATAGTATAATCACAATCACAATAAAAGTAGTAACAACAGAATAACATTTATTGAGCTCTTGCTACGTACCGGATACTAAGTGTTGTATAAGCCTATGAGTTAGGTACAATTTTTATCTTTATTTTATAGAAGAGCAGATGGAGCCTCAAGGAGGTTAAACAGCTTTCCCATAGTCACACAGCTTGTAAGTGGTGGTGGAGCCAGGATTCAAATCCAGATCTGTCTGGCCCCACAGCCACACAGCCATTCAGCACCACAAAGTTCGGGTATTCCAATTGTTGTGCTCAAGTTATAACCGTGCAGACTCAATTTCCTTGTAAATCAAGTGGGTCTATTATGCTTTTTCTTCTTCATATGTTGTTGTAAGCGACAAAAAAGACAATATATGTAGAGCTCATGAAATGATACCTATTACTATCCTTATTCTTAAGATTATTATATCAGGGAAGAAATTTGAGGGCTGGAGCCCCACCTAGTTTAAGGGAGGCTTCTCCAAGTGCCTGTGAGAACATCTGCTTTTCTTTGATGAAAACAAGGTGCTTCCTCTGGTCCCTATCCTTGCCAGTGTTCCAGTAGGATTCATTTGAATTAGATCATTAACACTTTATTTATTAAGACTTTTGCCACTTGACATGCAATGTGAGGTGGGTTAGGGCAAAGGCAAAATGTGAGTAAAGCCAACAGGGGCTTTAGAGATTGCATTCCAATAAACAGACTCATTGAACTTTGAGTTTCAGGAAGAAATGTGTAGGGGGTGGAAGTGAGAGGAGGATGGTAACCATTTGCCTTGGAAAAGAACCTCCCCCCCATCTCTGTCTGGTCTGGCTAGAGAACCCCCCCTGCCCACCCTGGAAAGGCAGTAACATAGAAGAAAGGACACTCGCTGGTGTTCACTCATCTATTCAGCACACAGTTTCAGAGGTCTAGCTTTATCCAGGCGTCATACTGAGCACTGGCCTTAGAGAAATGAGTAACATGTCATTGCTGCTCATGATTTGGAAGGCTGATGCTAGCATAGCTGCAAAATAATGTGATCATTCATTGTCATGTTATTTAAAGTAATGACCGTTTAGAAGTATCTAAACTATAAACACTAGATTTTTAATAAAGTACGGTACATCATTTCAAAGGAATGTTATTTAATCATTTATAAAGTATTTATAAATAATTTCAAACAATGTGGTAATGTCCATAGTACAATGCTAAATGATACAAAATTGTAAATGCAGTATCTTCTCAACTGTATATACATTTATACAAAAAATTAGGAAGAAAATGTTCAACCTATTAACAGTAGTTATCTCTGGGGATGGTATTAAGGGTGATATTTTCCTCTGAATAATATTTTTTGTATTTATAAAATTTTCTACAATGAACATACAGCAGAAGTTAAATGAGAAATTTCTATTCAAACAATAATTATTATATTACAAGTATGTATAGGATATTGCTGGCACAGAAAAGGTGACTTTACAACTTTTCCATTTTATGGATGAATAAATTGAGGCTCTGAGAAATTAAATAACTTTTCCAAGGCCTTGTAACTCATAGATAGCTGAAGCACAATTCAAACCCTTTGTTGGATTATAAATTTGGAAATTTTCCCACTGAGCCACAGGGACTTTCTAAGAGCTAGCTGGGTGCTTCCCTGAAATGTGGGGGTTGACCTGCCTAGGTCTCAAACGGTTTAATCTCTAGCCATGGATCTGGAGGAAGTGCAGAGCACTGTAAAAATAACCTTGACTGTTTACATTTCAACTCTTCAAGATTTATGGTATTTGAATTAGAAGAATAATATAGGTCTGGGCACATACTTAATGTTTTCATTTAGATTTAGACCATACAGCTACCCAGCA
Organism: Ursus maritimus; assembly: GCF_017311325.1. NCBI lineage: Eukaryota > Metazoa > Chordata > Mammalia > Carnivora > Ursidae > Ursus > Ursus maritimus. The sequence continues at coordinate 65,345,875 of NW_024423564.1, read as the reverse complement.
TTGAGCTGATTTTAATGGTTGAATATTTTAATATCACTGTATTGTGTGCTCAGCATCCATGATTAAATATATATCTTCTGGTCCAATTTACTTTTAACTTCATTACGGTCTGTTACAACTAGCATTTAATGAATTCTGCATTTGGCCACAATGCCCAGCTCCAATTTTTTGCAATAGTACACTTGTGTGCATACATCCGTAGGCATGTAAAACCCAACTATCCCAGGAAAAATTCTCATTAAACACATGTATTTCCTATCCTAAGAGGGACCTATTTTCCTAGTTACCAGTGAACGCAAGAGCATGGAACAACTGAGATATCAGTGAAGTCAGCCTTCCAATTATACTTATTGATCTGGCTCGAAGGAACCCTTTTCTGGGCCCAACCTTTACCAATGCAAACATTGTGGGCCCATCTCCCGGTCAAGAAAATATCCAAAGATGTACCATAGGAATTAAATTCAGACCTTGGTATTTAGTCAACTTTCATCATACAAAAACTATAGTTTTACGCGTATCTTTCTATTTTGTCATTGTGGAACGTGTATTTGTCAAGGTAGGTGGATAGGTATATGTTTTAACAATCTGTTACCTAGATTTATGACATAAATATTTAGAGGTATGCTTTGTAGGTCCCCATTTGTTCCCTCCTCTGAGCCTTGCAAACCTTCAAAGTGGACCGGCAGCTTCCCTGGGCTCCTGATTTACTGACAGGGTCTTATGTGGACGGAAGTCTTACCCGAGGAACCACGTCCTGCTAACCCCTTCATTGCTAGTGTGCATCACCATCCTCAGCACTTAGAATACGTTCAGAGTACAAGGAATTAAAGCAAACTAATTTGGAGGGTTTTTTTTTTTCATTTGTTTTTTATTTTAAACTGGGGATTTAATAAGAGCAATAAAAAGGATGAATTCAGGAGACATAAAGCCAGTAGTGTTTACCAAACAATTGCCATATATATTACAATTAATATCCATATCCAACTGCAGTGTGACTCTGCAGCCTGAGGGGGATGGAATATGCTGATTGACTAATGCATGAGGAGGTCATGTAGCTCACCTCTGACTCCAGGGGTGCGTGTCCTTCTCAAACCACATAGTTGAGTGATTCCCCCAAGTAAGATCAGGGTGCTATTATCAGAAGAGGAGACTGATGCTATACAATAAAATGTTAAAAATGCTTTGAAATTGTTATTATATGAATATACATACACGTGTGTGTGTATGCATGATTATATATTATATAGTATACATGTGTACATGTGTATACACACCATTATATATTATATCATATTATATAAAGAAATATGTGTGTGTGTGTGTGTGTGCGTGTACGTACCACTATGCTATTAAGGCATAACCTACTGGGCACCTGTAACTGCACAGTTGTTTTCTTTTTTTTTTTTTTTTTTTTAATTTATTTATTCAACAGAGATAGAGACAGCCAGCGAGAGATGGAACACAAGCAGGGGGAGTGGGAGAGGAAGAAGCAGGCTCATAGCAGAGGAGCCCGATGTGGGGCTCGATCCCAGAATGCCGGATCACGCCCTGAGCCGAAGGCAGACGCTTAACCGCTGTGCCACCCAGGCGCCCCTGCACGTTGTTTTCTGAGTCTGCAGGTCTTCACTGTCTCCACTCACCCCATGACCCCCATCTCTCTCCTCCCCCATTCAAGGAGTCATTCTCATTACTGGACAATGATAGTGGAATGGAACTCCGTTGTTGGATAATGATCTCCTGTGGTTAGATGAACGAGGGAGGCAGACTTGGGCACCTTCAGAAACTGAACAGCAAGGGGTTGCCAAAATACTGATTTTCAAAGAGGAAGGAAGGCTTTAGTCCTGTCACCGTGTTCCCTCAAAGCTGAAAGACTGCTTACCACATTAGGAAGAGCAAAGCCCTTGGGAGACTGAGACAAGACTAAGATATAAGGTGGGTGACCACTTTGCATGACCAGGAATGATTTCAAATCCTTACTGGGTAGCCCTCTGTTTTGGGTAGCTGAGTTGCTTTACTACCTAGAGATAGTAAGGTGGAAGATGAGTCCTGCTGATGTCAGTTTGGGTTCTGGAGGACCATAGTCAGCTGACATGTGTTCTGACTTGAATGAAAAGAGCCTGGAATGGCATTCGGGACAGAGGGGGTTAGCCCTGCCTGGCCTATAACATGCAGCAAGGCCTCCCATGCCTCAGTCCTCTTCTCTGTCAAAAGGTGCTGATTGGAGGCTTCTTAAAGCTTAGAGGCCTCTGACCTGACAACTTCACATCCATATCAACGTAACTAACTTCTTTTCATAAGGAGTTCAAAAACAACGCATCTAGTATGCAGAGGTCAGAGAGCGTTCAGATCCACTTGTACTTCGCGAAGAATTGTAATATCTGAAACTTGGAAGAACAATCGAGGGTCATCTCGTTCACTATCTCCAGGAAACCTGGATATTCTGTTGGAACATCTGTGGCGGGGGGAGCTACCTGTCTCCCCAGGCATCCCAATCAGTTATTGGTGAACACCGATTGCCTGAAAGTCATTTATTTGTTTGTTTGTTCATTCGTTCATTAATTCAGCATCCAGTAAGTCAAGGACTATTAAAGCACTGGAGCCCCAGCTGTGAGTCAGACATGATCTCTGCTCTACGAAGCTCAATGTTAAATTAAGCACCGTGCTGGGAGGGGCCAGGGAAGAGGCAGTAGGGCAACTAGACATGTAGACAATGATTACAGTCAGTGTTCTGGCAGAAGTAGTAGGTTAAAATCCACCCACTAGCAAGAAGAAAGGGTCAGACTGCATTTTGAGAGACACTTATGAAACTGGGCCTGTACATTGGGCCCATGGCAAGCATTATTACTGATTAGGGCACATCAGTAAGCATTAGCGAGCAGTCCCTGCAGTAGTGGTGGAAATAGGGGAGCAGAAGGGTAGCGATGTTACAGCAGCGGCAGCCACAGCAGCGGCGCCAGGGTTAGTAGCCGCAGCAGTAGCACTCCAGTGTCACAGCAGTAGTGGTAGTTGTGTTAATAATAGCAAAGACGGAGACAGGAGTGAGGGGCAATGGCTGAGAGACCCCTGGGGGCTCCAGATCCTCTGGCTCATCATCTGCTTTGCTCCTTTCTTCCTTCTTGCTTATATCATCATGCACCTCCCCAGCAACGAATGGTCGGAAATCCATCCTAAAATGGAGGCAGGTCAATGGCTTACATGCAGAGGCCACCAGGAACAGGGGAGCCAAGAGACAGGTTTCCCGTCCCAGACAGACTATGGGTGTGTGCAGTGAGGAGACGTCCCAGGAAAGATTATGGATGACAGGCACATTGAAGGCAGGGGATTAAAGGCCTGTGAGTGAGAAGGCGAGAAGGAGGGTATTTTGGCTGAACAGACAGAAGGGAAAGGAACTTACCGGCTCTTGACAAACGTGTCAAGCACTATGATGGGCACTTTGCTCAAAACTCACATAGGAGCTGGGAGATCAAACCCAAGTGACTGAACCTCATGTCTCAGAGCTACAAAGATCAACGCTAAGATTTAAGCCCAAATCTGCCTTCCCAAAGTCTATAGTCTTTCCATGAGCCTCCCCCCCCCCTTTTCAGATACCCTTGTGCCTGCCCTTCAACCACTGAGAGTACCTAATGGAGATTTCCTATGTGACTCAGGATGTGACTCCACAGTTAAGGGCCAGAATGCTAGATAGTTAGACATTGTGATAGATAATATCTAAAAGTATGCATTCTATTTATTTAGAAAGTTTTTAAAATGCACATTTCAAAGTTTGATCATGATTTGAAAGCCATGAAATCCATCTGGACTGAGCTTTAGGAATTGAACCAAGAATGCTATCCCCCATCTCTTCTTTTGGCATTAATGCTTGCAAGAAGCCCCCGATGGCTGGAGAGGCCAGTCAGCGCAGTGTGAGAAGGAAGAGTCAGTCCCAGCACTGGAGCTCAGGATTAGAACTACAACGTTCCAGCAGCAAGTATGAAAGCTTAATCAACATTCAGATTAGTGCATTCCCATTTACAGGGGTTTGAACTCAATTAAAAATTTCAACTGGAATCTTGGCACAGGGGCCATGAGACAGAATCTGACTGTTCTGGGCTTTCACCCCAATTTTAATATGTATTCCTGGAAGGGGATGGTTGGGTCAGATGGACCTGGGACTCAATTTAGACCGTTGGCACAAAAATTTAATAAAGTTCTGTTTGGAATTCCATGGCAATTTAGCTATGTTACAGAATCAGCTGTTTCCATAGGTCTCTTTTTCCCTTAGGCTTACTATTTTCTTTGAGTTTGATGCCTTTTTTTTTTTTTTTTTTTTTTTTTAAAATTTTTTTTTTTTTTTTTTTTTTTTTTTAAAGAGAGTGGTGAAGTAGGGGAGCCCTGGACTTGGAATCTAGTGGTCTTGGCACAAATTCTGGCTCTGCGTACTAGTTGGATGCTGTTGGCCAAGTCACTTAACCTCTCTGAGCCTCAGTTTCCTCACGTATAAAACTGGGATTACAGTTGACAGCTCTTTCTCAAATGGTAGCTGTGAAAATTTAAGTGACTTAACAGATAAGAGAGATATCTTAACAGATAAAGAGAGAAAACACACCTAGCATGTTTGGTATGTGAAATTGCTAACCTAAATGATTTATTTTCCTGAAAAGTCCTTTCACTTCCGATAGGTTCTGACAGGTTCTACTGTGTGACATTTCAGTTTTTGCTCTCAGACCAGGGTCTAGCCCCCAGTTGTCGCTTTAATTCCAACAGCTCTGTTCTGAACTCTAGGATTTTGAGATTAGTTCTGCTACCTGCCTTATATATTCACCAACAACCGTCTCCAGACCTGGATCCTTCCCCTGCCCTCTCCTAGCTGGTGTGTCTCTCAGTCTGCATTGCTCAGCATACCGCCAATCCATTGTCAACACAGCAGAGATATTCTTTTAAAATACATATCTGATCCTTACTCCCTTACTCAGTGGTTTCTCAATGCTCAGAGGTAAAACATTTTAAAACATGTCCCATGGCCTAGGAGGTCCTACCTCCCTGCCTAGTCTGGCTCCATGGACCTCTCAGGCTTCATCTTTCTCTCAGGATCTTTGCTTCAGCCACATTTTTGCATCCTTTTAGTTCAAAAACATACCACATCTCCTCCTGCTCTTTAACCTTTGTTACTGCCATTCTCTTTTCTGGAGCAATTTTCTCTATCCACCTCCTTCCTGTCCCCTTTGTTTAATCAATTTATCCTTCCCACTTCAGCTCAAAAGTCACTTCCTCAGTGGTGTCACCCTTGAATTTGGAAATCGATATATCAGGTCTTCCAATCATGTTCTCTGATAAGATTTTGCATTTGTAATACCTCTTACGGTTTTCAACTACATATTCAATAAATTCCTGACTTAAAGGTAAATTCCATGAAGGCAGAGATCATGTGTACTAGTGATTATCATACTGCTTGTAGAATTGTCGATGTTAAAAAATGGCACTGTAACACCACTGTTCCTTTACAGGTTGCCTAGAACCACTTGTCTTGATCTACTTCTGAATCCTAATTTCCTGGAGATCCTCCAGGCTTCTAACCTCATGACTCATTTCCTTCTTGATATCAATCAGACCTGATAATCAGCATCATGCTGTTATCTTGGACTTTTCACTGATTTTATTATCATAGATCATCTAAAGAAAAGAACTTAGCACATGTGGCCTTGGTCCCCTGGGACTATGCAGAGGCCTCCTGGGCAGTGTGACCAAATGTGTGCCAACTCATGGGGCAGGACTGTCTCCTGTCTAGCTTAAATATATTGAGCTATAATTGGAGGTGTGGAACCAACAAGACCCCCATGACACTAGGCCTGGGTGCCTGTCTGGTCTCTCTGGAGTGCCCCTTCAACTAAATCAACCTCTTTAGTCCCCCTCTACTTAGCCTGATACACTTGGGCCCAACTATGATCACACACAGGAAGTAGCTTTGTAAACTTGAAAAGACTAGACATGTGTAAGGGATTAAGGGCTTAGTTCAGGCTCCCTCTCAATTCACACACCAGGCTTCTGCTTGGCATAGTCTGCCATCTGGAGAAGATTTCCTACTTCTTTCCAGTGACAGTTCCAACCCTCTTCTCTCTGTACTCCCTCTACTGCACTGGCATAGATAAAACAGGATTTTTTTTTTTTTAATGTCAAATCTGTTGCCATTAAGCTAATAAGGGCTCCCAACTTTAAGGTTTAGTTGACTCCCAATGTGATTTGCCCACAACACTAGCAATCTGGATAGCCAAAATCATTCTAGCAAATTAAATCTTGGTATGAGCTAAATAATTCATGCTTACAGTTATTTTAGGATGAAGAATAAAAGCAGTAAGAGTTGATCTATGACTGTGGGCAGGCAGTCATCTCCGAACCTCAAATTCCTTATCTGTCAGATAAGGAGTTAGATGGGTAAATGCCCTCATCTCACGGTAGTCATGCTCATTAAAATGAACCATGCGTGTGAAAGGGCTTGTGTGTGTGTGTGTGTGTGTGTGTGTGTGTGTGTGTATATATATATATAGTAAATATTTTGTCATTACCACTTTTAAATCTAGTCCTTCACTCTACAAAACAGAAACCAAAAGCTGTGGAGGTTCATTCATTCATTCATTCATTCATTCATTCAATAATTGTTTATTAAATGATACTATGGGCCAGGCACTGTGCCAGAGGTTAAGTGACTCACCCAAGGTTACACAGGAATTTCATGGCAGATCTAGGTTATCAATAATAACAATAGCTATTATTTGCTGAGGGCTCACTTGCTTAAGTATTTTATATACATAGTCTAATTAAATCTAAATTAAATCTAAAAAAATAGTAGCTACTATTAGCCATATTTTTTTTTTATAGCTGAGGAAATTGTCATCACAATGAATATTACTCCAATCTTTCTCTAAATTTTTGCATGGGGACCAGAAGATGCTATTGTGATGTAGAGAGACCAATGTGTGATGACCTAGAAATGACCTTGGATACCAGTTTGCCCAAAAACTTAAGCAAAAACTCCAACACAAAGGCATTTAAAGTGTCATGTTTAAAGATTTACAAAGTCAATAGGCAGCAACATGGCAGGCTTGGGAGCCAGACAGATTCCCTCAACCATAAAAATGGGAATAATTATTTCTCCTTCACAGGGCTATTGTACAGTGAAAACCAGATACTAAATGTACAGAAACATTCTTCCCCCATGTGTCTTCTCACTCCCTCACTTCATTCAGGCCTCTGTTGAAATGTCACCTACTCAGAGAGTTTTCCCTGTCCTCCCTACCTAAAATGACCCACAGCCCACTCTGTCTCTTGCCCTGCTGCATTTTTCTTCACAGCATCTGATATTACATCATATGTTTGTTTATTCGTTCATCTGTTGGCTGACTGACTAAATGAGCGAATGTCCTCATGAGCTTCCCATTCTAGGGTTCCTTTCTCTGCATGTGAAATCAGCCCATCCCTCCCAGGAAGGAGTGAGTCCTAAGGAAGCCTAGATTTCCATTCTGACTCCCCAAAGGGACTCAAGGGTTTTGTTACATCTGCTCAGGGGGTCTCTCCCTCCCTTCCAGGGCAGCCTGCAGCAGGNNNTCCTGCGAGTGCAAAACCAGTCTGCCTGCTTCTCTCCTGCCTGATTGCTTCTTGGTTACCCCGGGCATTAGATGAGAGATAGGTGTGCAGGATGGTGTATGTGTCTTCTGCAAAAGAAAAGCTTTGCAAGTTCAATTAAACCCTGGTAATTTCACAGACCACAGGATTGCAGAAAAAAAAGATGTTCCTGAAGCTCTTCCTACACTTAAAAAAATGTATTCCTTCAGTCTAAGTTTGATTTTCCATGTAAAAGAGTCATATTAAATTAATGGAAAGGAAACGTCCTGAAAAGGAAAGGTGTTGTTACTGCTTGAATTTGTAAGAATGGGGATGATATTTCTGAACATTTCTTCAGCTGTCAAAAGACCACAGATCTTCTTTTAGTGTCATGAGGACAAAAAATTTTTCTTGTTGCATACTTGTTGGAAATGAGACCCGGGAGAAAGGCATTGTTTCCTGAAATTACATAGTTGCCAGGGAAACCGTGTATAGGAGTTAGCCTAAGTGCAAGTTAAAAAATGAAGCATCTCATAAATTGGTTTAAGAGTATTTCGAAGAGTCTGGGCCAAGGATGGCACAGAGTGACCCTTGTAGAGCTGTGAGGATTTCTTAGCTGTGGCAGGAAATGATACTTAAAGGTTACCTTTCTTCTGTTTTCTGCTGTGAACCTCTTTAATGAGTATTTTTCTGGAAATAAAAGTCTTCAGGGTAATTTTTTAACCCCCCCCACAACTCCCCCACCAAAAACCAAACAAACGAAAAGAAATAGAGGCATTTAATTGCAGTCTAGAGAAACCCATAAACATGCACACATACACACACACACACACACACACACACACACAGAACTTTAAAAAACAATATTTCGTAATCTAACATGTCAGAAAAGGGCTTACTTTTTCTCTTTGCTGTGTTAAACAAAGGATATATATGATTTGCTATAAAGGGCTGAATTAGCATCTGAGAATTTCTAGTGTGTTACCACATGAGTCTCAGTTGTCCTTTCCATTAGACAGAGTTAACCATAGCCTCTACCTTCCATGGTTGTTCTGAAAATTATATATATATATGACATATATATATAATATTTCTAATTGTAAATGCATTTATATGTGTGTATATGCATACATATGTATGTGTATGTACATACACACATATATGGCATTTATCACACACATATAGTGTAGAGAATTCCTTCTAAAATATAAATGCTGTCCAACTTCTGTTTAAACTTATCCGGGGACAGGGAGCTCACTCCTTACAAGACAGCCCATATCATTAATAGACAAATGACCTCTTCCTTTTATTAAGCTGGACTCTGCTTACTGTAGCTTTTATCCATCAGACTTTGTTGCTTTGGGGAACACAAAGAACAAATCTCCTGTCTCTTCCCCAAAGCATCAGCCATGTCTCCTTGAGTCCACAGAGCCCCATTCCTACAAGTAGCCCTATGTGCTAGTAAGAGGCAGCTCTGTGTGACCACAGACAAGTTACTTCACATCTCTGAGCTTCAGTTTCCAGTACCATTAAATGGGCACATAGTTCTTTCCCTATTTCCCTCTCCGCTTCTGTTAAGGATGAAAATGAAATGCCAGATGGAAAACTGCTTTGGAAACTGTAAAGTACTACACATATTAACTATTATTGCCATTTTGTTTCAATCATCTTCACTTAAGCCTGCCTCCAGGAGAGCTGCTGGCCCTGCTTTAGGGGGCCCAGAGGGAGGAGGATGTGGACTTTTCTTGGTTTAAGCTCTGCCTTCTCTATTGTGATGTAGAGAGACCAATGTGTCCCAGGCCTGTAGGCTGATTTGCAGGTCCTTGCTTCCCCTTGCTGCTCTCTCAGCATGAGCCCCTGCCTCTCTCCCCAGGTTCCCTCTTGATGTTGCTCACCCATTTAGTTAAATGCTGTTTTGACGAGGTAGCCTATTTTGGTAAATGCCCCTGGGGAGCTGCAGAAAGGTTTAATTCTCTTTCTTTTCCCTAATGTTTATCTAATGGTAAAGGATTAAGAATAGGTTCGATGTCCCTGGAGACCCTAGGCTGAATGATTCAATAATGTATGTGTCTAGGGGCTGGCTGAGAGATGAAGCTTTCAGTATAGAGTAGAGGGTGGGTTGAGGACACCCAGCCACCATGTCAGGTGGGGTATCACCCATTAGGAGGGATCCCAGGGACTTAGTAAGGGGCAGCATTAATGAATCCGAGCATGTGGTGATCTGGGCAGCAAGGCAGGATGGACACATATCCCAGTACGCATCGTGTCGCCTCCAATGCAATTATTAATGGTACTACTTTTCACTCTCAAAAGTCAAATTTGAAAGATAGATTATATGTTCACCTCAGATATAGGTGAATGAAATAGGAATAATCCTCCTCTAGCGTTTCCTGTCTCAGTAAAGGGAATCACCACCCACTTGGTTCCTTAAGCCAGAAACCTCCGAGTCCTCTGAGACAAGATAGTCACCCTTATTCCCACAACTAGACTCCAAAGAATCCTCTAGATCATTCCTTTCATTTCCATTGCCATGACCACTGCCTTAGTTCTGAATCTCATCTCTCTTCAGGACCCCTAAAATTTTAATTTCATTTTGTCTGTTAAGTCCCTGGTTCCAAGGACTTTTTGACACCTTGACTGTCTTGTCTCAGCTCCTCTTCTGATTGCTTTGGTGTGCTTATCTAAATCACTGAGCCTTGCACCTTACCTCTAGAAGTCAATCTTCCATTTCATATTTTCAGTTGTTCATTTATTCATTCAACAAAGATGTTGAATATACTAAGTTCTGATAATTCAAATGGGTCAACATTGTTGAATTATTTAATTAATTTTGGTTACATCCTGCTGAGCAGTTATAAAGCCATGAAATTCTCCCAATATCCATTTTACTTTGGATCCAAATCCATCTTCCACTCATATCCTAGAGTACTGTTTCCAAAACATAAATTTCCCTGTCGTTGCCTGCTTAAGATCCTCCAGTGTCTCTCCATTAGCGGTGGATGTGTTTCAATGTGGAGGAAGCCCCCATCAGAATAACATCACCCTGCTCCCCACCCCCAACCCCTTCCCTTCCTGCAGTCTCTGTAGGGAAGCAGCAATTTATCCAGTGGTGACAGTGGAAGAACCGAGCAGCTGAGGCTTTCTGAGCTTGTGCTCCCTGTCTTCCTGTAATTCGCCTGCCTACAGACCACATGTATTCACAGTTCTAACGCCCCTTGGTGCTCTGCCCTACTGTTGCCTGTGACCAGAGAGGGGGACAGATTTCTAGGCTTCGGTATTTTGTCATCACACACTTCAGCCATGTTCTTCCAAGTAGCTTTTGTAAGTGGTAATCTGCCTGACTCCAGAGTCTCTCTCTCAGGTGGTCTGACTTCGAATAGGGAGCAGAGGAATAATTCACGGAGATCCTCAAACCCCAACACCCAGGATTAAAGTCAAGTTCTCTGGTCTTGTAAAAAGTAGAGGAAGTCTACCTTCTCTTTTGGTGCGGTGAGAACATCTGCCTTTTTGCAGTTGTTCATCCTTTCTGCCCTCAGTCTGCTCTTTTGGCAAGTCACCCGCTGTGGTGATCGGCCATGGGCCTGGCTGAGCTTCCCTGAGATCTGATCTGAGCCCAAAAGAGCCATGAAAAGCCAGCTGGAGGCAGGTTTGTGGTAGGAGTGCTGTCTGAGTGGCAGGCTCAAGGGGCCCTTACAGGTCCTCAGCCCCACACAGCTTGAGAGAGCTGCACTCTGGTGCGTGATTCTAACACCGAAGCCATTCTGAGTCCTCAAGGAGAGTTCGAGTACTCGCTGGTACTGAAGTAGCCACTCCCAACCTGGCTGTGACCCTTTCTGGCTGCAATGGTTAGAATGAATCAGCTCAGTCTTTTATTTGCAAACAATAGTGAAAAGGCAGTTTACACTCTATTTGCAAAGAACAGCTTCCTCTATTTGTCTTCTATTCTCAAGAAACCCTGCTAAGTGCACCAAATCACTCCTTTCTACAGATGAGGAAACTCAGCCTCAGGTTAAGTGACTTTCCCCGATTCTCCAGCAAGTTCATGGAAAAGCTTGGGAAACCTACTCTCAGAAATATTTCTGTCAGAATCATAAGGGTAGTTGGCAACCTCCCTTAATGATGACCATGAAACCTACCATCTTTGACATCTGGGTAGGGCTTTGTACTCCTGAAAACACAAAATGTCACAATTGGAAGGGGCCTTAGCAAGCATATGGCCCAACCTCCTGCCTTGACAGATGCCATAAAGCAAAGCCCAGTGTAAGAATGTGGTTTTCCTGAGGCTTTGACGTGAGTCTAGCAGAGCTAGGACCTGAATCTAAACCTCCACTCTTCAGGCTGGGCTCTTTGTTAGAGTTGTCTGGAGAAAGGAAGGCATCAGCCCATTGTGCAGTTGAGAATATTAACCTCAGAGAGGTAAAGCATCTTTTGCAAGGTGCCATGACTGGAGAACAGAACAGAGATTAGCCTTGGAGTTGGATGATAAAATAATATTGAGCTGAATAAGTGAGAATTATTTTTAACTATTATTATTGTATGATTATTTCTATTGATCCCAGCTTTACTTCATGGCTTGGTAGCTATCATAAATTCGGGCCTTTAGTGATTTGGTCTAATTATTTCTCAGTGAGAGTCACACATTTTTTTCCCCTTTGTTACTAGTACTCTTGTGTGGCATGCCTTTAAAAAATAAGGTATTTACAGATCTCAGATTCTTATTATGGGTTTCAAGTCCATGCTATCTCTCCATGACATTCACTAACAGCTACCCCAGAGCCCAGCATCTATTAAGTTGCCTGCAAACATTTGACATTTCGAAGTGTTTTTTTTTTTTGTAATCAATAAATCACTTTTGATGAATTTAATGGAAATTAAATAAATGAATAAAATCAGGCTTTACCTTATTATTAACTAATTATGAAGTTTACATTTTCAACAGCCTAAGTGGGCTTGTCAGACGAAAACTGCAGGCAATTGCTGAAAAAAATTAACCACATGACTCTGGGGCTAAAACCTAGGTCTCCAGGCCATCACTGCTATGATCATCTACAGCTCTCACTGCTTTGGGTTCTTAGTCTCTTAGGGACATTTCGCAACCCTAGAGCTTTCCAGAGCACTGGTGTGGGAGCCAAACACCTCTGGGTTTTAACTGTAGTCCTGCCATTTATTAGCACGGTGCCTTTGGGCAAGCAACCTAACTTCTCTGAATCTCAAGTTCCTCATCCCTAAGATTGGGACTATAATATCTGCCTCCTAAAGTTATTGAAAGAATTAGAAGTAATGCACTTAAAGGTGCGTGGCTCACAGTAGGTGCTCAGCAAGTATTGGGTCCCCTTTCTATTCGTAAATGATTCATCAACATGTATATGTTATTGACCAGAATGATAGGATCTTATGCAAACCAAAGCACTACGCCTTACTGCCTATTTTGGTAAATCCCTCACTCTTCCAGTCTACAAATATTAGTGTCTATCTGCGCTAGACCCAGTGTTACGCTGGAAACTGATAATCCAGTGGTGAAGAAACAAACGTGGTCTCTGCCATCATGGAGTCACAGCCCAGCGAGAGAGACAGATATTAATTAAGTAAATAAGCAGATAAAGCAAAATTATAAAGTGTAGTCAGTGCTGTAAAGGGGGAAAAGCTGGGTTCTATTAGAGAACTGGATGACCTATTTTAGAATGGGTGGTTGGGGAAGGCTTCTCTGAGGAGGGGACATTTAAGCTGAGGGTGAAAGAAGTCAGCAAGGAGAAGGGGTGGGGAGTACTCCAAGGGGGCACCCCAGTAGCTGCGAAGGCCTGAGGGGAGAGTGAGATGGGGGTGTCGTTCAAAGCCAGCCTCTGGCTACCCCCACAGACTTCTAGCATTCCGCACTAAATTGGGCATTTGCCTATGTGCGTAACCCCGCCTGTACTCTTCTGACCTCTGGCCCTTCTCCTGCCTCTCCATCGGGAATGCCAAACTCCAAATGTCACATTTCAGACTCCTTCATGTCCACAAAGCAGATCCAATTCCTTTCCCTTCCAGTGTTCCCCCAAATCCTTATAAAGCTTTTATTTAGCGTTATAATAATGTGTGTCAATAGTACATACCGGCTGTTATTGAACACCGGTCCTGTGCCACAGACCGCGTTGAGTGTTTTACCTGAATTGTTGCATTTAATCTTCGGGGAGTCCGTCTGCAGTAGTACTGCTATCGTCACCCCCATGTTACAGAGAAAGAAACTGTAGGTGTTGCCACTTAAGCTGCCTATCAGAGGCTGAGTCCGGATCTAAAACCCAGGCCTTTCGCCTCTAGAACCTGAACTCTTAAGCCCCTGTGCTCTGCCCGAGTGACATCTCTATGTCTTTCCCTTACCAGACCCTGAGATTGCCGAGGGTGGGGTTTTGTGGGATTCATCAGTATCCTCAGAACATAGGACTATCCCTGGCACACAGGAGTTAACTATTTGCTAAAAGAATGTCTTGGCAATTACAGATCCTGACTGATAAAGACAAAATCACGTAACACATAAACAGGTCTGTCCCTTCAGCCTCCAGGCGCAGCCTGTACCGTGGCCTCTGCTGATCTGATTTGTGTGGCGATTGACAGCCTGGGTCCCTCTCCTTCGGTCCTGTTAATGGCATTAGCATCTAGTCAATAATGCTCAGCATTTCATTTTACCACTTTAATTAACAAATTCAATTTGTTCAAACTGCTGTGAAAACAAATTAAAAGCTCAAGAATGGGGCCTCCAGGAGGGGGAGGGAAGGCAGGGGCTCCACACAGATGAGGCTGGTTGTTGATCTGATCTGTGGAGCTTACTGGGAGCAGAACACTGTCTGCCCTTCAACCATCCTCCTGTCTCTGATCCAACAGAATGCCTCAATGATGCAGCCAAGATCAGGTGAAGCGGCTTCTGTAACTTCTAGGCTTACCCCTTCCCTCTTTACGTGGATAAGAAGGGGCCCCACTCTGCCCTGAAAGTCAGCTCTCATTCTTCAAAGGGACACTCTGTTTTGGATTTGAATTCAACGACAACACTATTAATTGTCCTCTTGACCAGAGATAATTTTACGCCAGGGGACATTTGACAGTATCTGCAGAAATTTCTAGTTGTTACAACCAGGGGGAAGGTGCTACAAGCAACCAGTGAAAGGCCATGGTGCTCCGAAACCTACAATTGCAGGGCAGCTTCCCTCACCAGATACTATCTGGCACAAAACGTCAATAGTGCTGAGTGTGTAAAAACCCGTCCTAGACGCTCTACAGTTTTCTAAGCGTACGACTTGATAATTACGATGTCTCTGTGAGGTAAGCAGGATGGGGCCTGCTGACCCCCATTTAAGAGCTGAGAAAACTGACCAGAGATATGCTCTAAGTGCACAGGTAGGGGTAGTGAACAGCCCAGAGCGAGGGCCTTGTTCCATCTCTAGCTGAGTCCAACAAAGGAAATCACCTTTTGGAACCTCCAAGTACTTTGGGGGCATAAGAGTCGTCCACGCTTATGAAGCACCTCTTAGAGGACAGGCACTGGGGCGGGGTACCTCGCCATGTGATAGGCCACTAGGCTTACTGGGACCTGACCAAGAGACGGTGCTTGTGATGACTGAAGCTGGGAAGCTTGCTCCTGTCCTCCACCCCTAACAGTTACGTCTGATGGCTGCGTAGCAGCTACACGCTTTTGAATGGAAGGCAGACACTCCAAAGGTCACCGGGTCTTAATCACTGGGTATTCCATGTCTGGGATTCAACTGTCCTTTCCATCTTAGGAAGCAAGAAGGGATAAGTGTAGTTAGTGCTATAGAGATTTTTGAGGTAGAGAAAAACCAAGGCCAAAATGTAAAATTTGAACCTTTTTTCAGAAATTCTGACAAACACACAGACATATTTGGTAAACTGGAACTGGTGGGATATGCGGTGTGGGAGAAGAGAGGCACAGAAGGAGGAAAAAGGAGGGAGGTTGATGAAGTCACTGCAGAGGGATCAACAGAAGGCTTCAGAGAGGACTTGTCCCAAGAGAAGGAAGAGTCCACCAGGATGAGGCAGCCACGGACCTGGAACATCAGAGGGCATGGGCGGCTCCTAACACAGCCAATATCAGATACTCCAACAGCCTGAGTACGGGACCTCTGTGTGTGCGAATCAAAAGAAGAGGATCACTAAATCCAGTAACACTTTGGAGACTCACGGAGACCATGGTATTTGCTGCGGTATACTCCTGAGATGAGCATAACAAAGAAGGCACTTCAAGGGAGCCTTATTCTGTGGTGAGTTAATTTCTGGCATGGGGATACAGGACTGGCATTTCACTAGATACAAATGTCCAGCTCTGAAGATAAAGGTAATCATGAGCACAGTATTCAAAGGAATACAGTTCCAGCCTAGAAGCAAGTGCTTCTGGTTAGACAGAGGTCTTGGACTATGAAGCCCAGCTCAGCTCGTATGGTGGCAAGGGTAACCAGGAGCAGCGTACAAATATTTGTAAGACTCCTTGAAGACTCCACGAACTATCTGACTGAAAGGAACGTTGTAAAAGACTGGATTTCCTGCTAGAATGGATAGGGGCACTGGGCTACGGAAACGTACATAAACGTTCCAATGACCTCAGTTGTTTTAATAGGCTCCTGAAGCTCATGCCATTAGATTTGTTCATATTATCTCATTTCATCCTCGTAACAATGTGAAAGGTTGTTTTATCCTGACCAAAGTTACTTCCCCAAAGTCATACACCTAGTAGATGGCAGAGTGGGGATTCCAAGTAGGATCCCCCTGATTGCAAATAGCAAGCTGTATCCATCGTACAATGTCAGGGCTCCTTAGGAGGGGAAGTGGGAGTCACCAGAAGGGCCCATCTCTCTGGGTTTCACTTCAGCCCACTCTCCAATGCCTTTTTCTCCTGTGCCTACAGATCTCTGCTCAGGAACTCTGGAGACAAGCAGATCACTGTTCTACAAAACTGACAAGGCATGTTTCTAAACTTAGCAATCACAGGGGCGCCTGGGTGGTTCAGTTGGTTAAGCGACTGCCTTTGGCTTAGGTCATGATCCTGGAGTCCTGGGATCGAGTCCCCCATCAGGCTCCCTGCTCAGCAGGGAGTCGCTTCTCCCTCTGAACTTCCCCCACTCATGCTTTCACTCTTTCACTCTCTCTCAAATAAATAAATAAAATCTTCAAAAGAAAAAAAAAAGAACTTAGTAATCACAGACAGAGTCACATAGAGAAACCTGACATTTGCCTTATGAACTACAAGGGAAAAGCAGGTCTTTGTATTAGGAAAAGAGATATTGAGGAGACGCCTCAGCAAAAGATGTAGACCTACTGAGAGGCTCATTGCAGAAACACTCCCATTCCTTCAGTGGTCTTCTGCGAACCAGATATTCAATTAGTTGTGCTAGGAGGCTCGTGAATTAGTTGTGGTGGAAGAACATGGCTGGAGAGCCAGATTGGTCTGTATTTGAGTTCTGGATTCATAGCTCACTTAGCTGAGTGAACCTGGGCACATGACTTAATCTCTCAAATCCTCAAGGTTCCTCATCAATTAAGTGGAATAGCAATAAAACTATTAAAGGACTGTTGTGAGGCTTAAATTAGTTATTTTGGACAAAGAACCCAGAAGAGTGTTTGGCATATAAGTAGATGTTCAACAAATGTCAGCTACATTCTCTACATTCCTAAATTTTCCTCTTAATCTGAAAGCTGTGTCCCAATTCGACATTGGATCCCCACAATTTATAAAAAACCCCAAGACTCAATAAATGAAAGTTTGATGGTTGGATGGAGAGTTAGAAGAGTGGCAATAGGGGCGCCTGGGTGGCACAGCCGTTAAGCGTCTGCCTTCGGCTCAGGGCGTGATCCTGGCGTTATGGGATCGAGCCCCACATCAGGCTCCTCTGCTATGAGCCTGCTTCTTCCTCTCCCACTCCCCCTGCTTGTGTTCCCTCTCTCTCTGGCTGTCTCTCTCTCTGTCAAATAAATAAATAAAATCTTAAAAAAAAAAAAAGAAGAGTGGCAATAAAAAATTAGGGTTTATATTCAACTCAGACTTGAATTCCAGCTCCATCATCTTCTAACTGCTGCATAATCTTAAGCAATTTACTTAACCTCTTTCAGCCTCAGTTTACATATGGGCAAAATGGGGAGATTGTTAACTAACTGTCTAAGCTCTCCTAAGAATGGGAGATTACATATATAATGCATTTTTGTATACGTGGCGTACCTGGCAATTAGATAGTGTTGGCTATGAATATTCCTAGTAGAGATCTGGACTTTATCTGGATGTTATAATCTTTTTATTTTAAACCAGTTATCTAAGTGTCACCTCTTCCTCTTTATTTTAGTATTTCCTCTGCCTATGGAGAAAACATAGCATAGAATTTCACGAGCCCCACCTTTACTCTTACACAGTCAACAAACCCACATAGACTGTGTACTGTGTACACAAACTGTATTAGATGTTGGGGAATCAATGGTAAACAAGACTGATGAGGTCCCTGCTCCATAGACCTCACATTCTAATGTGTGTGTGTGTGGGGGGGACAAATAATAAACAAAAGAATACAAAGACTGATAAACGAAAGAATGGCTTGCTTTATGAAAGTTGCAAGTGGATTCAGCTCTCTGCGCTTTTGGTTCCCCAGAATGAAGTTCACAAGATGATGTCACTGTATGTTAACTCTGCGGGAATTAAAATATAAATAATAAATAAATAATAAACGGTACCATATATATATGTATGCATATATACATATATATATACACACACACAAAGATAAACAATAATACATAAATTAATTTTAAAAACTAGAGTTTTTCCTTGCATCTCTCCATCACTCACTCATATGCTACTCGAAGCCTTACTACAGTTAGGTATTAGCAGGGCAAAGTCTAAGTAAAATCGTGAAGTCTTCAGAGCTTACTTCAGCCTCAGACGCAGTCAGAGGAAGAATTCTTACAAGTGATAGAGTTATCGCCCACAATTTTGCAGATGTGGAAGCAGGCTCAGAGAGGGGGTGGAGGCACTAACGTCAAATCACTCAGGTGGCAACTGACAGAGACAGAGTTAGAACCCAGGTAAGCCCACACCCCAGGCTTTATTCTGTTCTCTCATGCTGCCCCTTTGCAGCCTGCCTTTTTTGCAATATCCTTAATCCTCTGCCCCCAGGGGATCTAATACTCTCCTGTTCTTCCCCCTTCTGGTTTGTCAAACATGTTCCTGGGGAAGGTTCAGACACTGATTCATACCAATATAAACAACTCTAAAGGTTCCATGTGGGGGAGGGAGTAGGACAAGGAAATAAAGCCTCACATTACAATAAATCATACCTAATCACTGTCTTTCTACTAAAATCTAACTCTTCCATCACTGAGGAGCAGAAAGCATCTCTGAGTTGGGAGGGCCTTAAAATCGGATTCCATCCATGTGGCTGGTCCAGAAAACACTTCTTTTTTTTATAAAATAGAGCAACAGCCAGAGAAGAGTGCGCCGTATGGTTTCAAACAGCTGGCGTCATGACTCTTTCTTCTATGGCATGAAGTGTCCACAGATGTCCAAGACTAAACTAGGCAAATCAAGTGCACAGCCCTTCAGTCTCGGCCAGAGGTGACCTGAATGTGGCAATCATGGAGGCTGTGTGATTACTGCAGCAGGAGGGGCCTCGTAAATCCCTCCTTTCCTGCCTGGAGAGGGGACTACCTGTGGCGCGGCCGCCTTGTCCAGGCTCCAACTGGAAAGGCTTCTGGAGCTCACTGGAGAGATGGACCTTGACAATAATAAAACTAGACCCGAGCCGGAGGTGTTTAGTAATAATCATCAGGGACCCAGAATCCCACTTATGTGCACATCTAGTTCTCCTCACAATAACCTTAGAATACAGGGTTTGTTGTCTCCATTCTATAGATAAAAACAAAACAAAACAAAACAAACTGAGGCCCAGAGACGCTTTATGACAGACACTGTTGGGAAGTAATGGGGCCAAGATCTGCACCCAACCCTACCCCGCACTGAGATCCTGGGCCCATACTGCCTCCCAGGGCACATTCCAGCTCCAGCGATTCGTGCACTCCCACTTCTTGGTGCACTTGCCCAAACACCTGTGGTGGGCATCAAACTCCTTCACTAGACCTTAAGCAGGCTACAGAATTGCTATGGGCCTCAGACTCACATTGCACAAAGGAGAATACTACTTACTTCATAGGCTGTAAGTATTAAGTGAGAGTTAGATACTGTCTGAGAGAGCTTAGCCCTGTTCTGGTACCTGGTAAATACTCGGCTAATGGGCAAAACCCCAAGAACTTTGTTTTTCCGAATCTGGCTCAACTCTCTACTGCCAAGTGCTCCCAACAAGTATCACACAGGCCCTTCCTGTCAAGAAACAATGCAAAGAGTTCAATAGAGCAGAATATTAAGAGCAAGTCTCTGGAGCTAGTCTGCCTGGTTCAAATCCTTTCTCTACCCATAATTATCTGTGTGATCTTGGGAAGTCACTTTCTTTCTGTGTGCCTCAGTTTCCTCATCTGGAAAATGTAGATTGTGAGAATTAAGTTAATACACATAAAGTCTTTAGAATAGTGCCTGGTTTACAGTGAGTGCTCAATATATGTTAGCTAATTATTATCATCACCCTGAATTTATGAAAAGCTATCCTTCCTCTGACCCTCTCTGTCTGTGCTGTTCTAACCATCAGGAGCATCGTTCCTTGCCCTACTGAAATCGAGCCCTCCGTGTTCAGCTCAAGATCCACCCTTCGCATTACCCCTTCACATTCTCCCATGTCTCAGAACTCATTTTACTCAGACATTAAAATTATCTGTTTTAGGCATGTATACTCACTTGTCCCACAGGCACTGACCACACTGCGAAGTGAACACTTCGTGCTCCTGAACTCTGAATCCCTAGCCTAGGGTAGAGGGACTGACCCCTGGGAGACATTCAGTAAACATATGCTGTATGAATAATGTATAGGCAGATAAGTATATCTTCTTTTGATTGTCCGTACACACCAATTATAGGAGGTGGTTACATTATTTAGTGATAGCATGATCAACAAGCCAGGATGTGGAAGAAAGAGCAATGGACTAGGATGAAGATGACTGGTGTTGAATTTGGCTTTGCCACTTACCAGGTACAAGACCTTGAGTGATTTGTTTTGACTCTGTGTCTCCATTTCTTCATTAGTAAAATGAGGAGACTGAACAACATAAATTCCTAGAGCCTTTTCACCTCTAAGCTTTGTATCAGTAGTCTAAAAGTTGCTCATACTGTGTTGGGTTCCTTCCACAAGCACTTGGTGCCAGATTCTGCACCAGACATTGAGGACACAGAGATAGATGACACCCACTCTGTCCATAAGGACTCACAGTTTGAGTGGAGACTACAGATTTATAAACTGATGGTTATAGGGGAAGAGGAGCAGAGGAAAGCACAGAGGACTTCATTGCCCCAGGGCAGGGGTAATCAGGGAGGGCAACAGGGAGGAGGTGATAGCAAAGTCAGTCTCTTTGGAAAAATATGCCAAGTAAGAACACAAAGGAGGAGAGGATAGGCTAATGATGGGTCCCCAGTGCACACCTGAAGCATGTGGAATGACTTCTGTATCTCCTAGTCTGAGACTCAGCTCTCCCCAGGAACACAGCTTCCCTCTGGCCTTCTTTTCGATCCCTCTGTCACACCACGCACCTTTCCCTCTCCCTGGAACATGTTTATCCCCTCTCTGTCAGCATCTCCTTTGCCAACTTCTCTCCTTCTTGCCCCCATCCTGTTAGCTCTTCCTCCTTCTTCAGGGCCCAGCTCAAAAGTCGCTTCCTCAGAAGAGCCTCTCCTGATGCTCCAGAGTAGGTCAGGTCTCCCCGCTGTATGTTCTCCTAGCACCCTGAGCTTCTCCATCACACTGGTAAATACTGTGTGCTTAGTGGCTTACTGTTGGTCTGTCTGCTAGAATGAAGGCTCCACAAGGGGCAGGGACTCTTTCTCACTTGTGCTTTATCTCTAGCACTGTGCTGACACAGTAGGGTCTCAATAGTATATTGACCCTAATGATAGTAGGGTCTCAATAAGTATTTGTGGAATGAATGAATGGAGAGATGAAGATTAGGCAGAGAATGGGGGAGGGCAGCACTCACCCTTGTCTTCAATCCCAAATTCGGGGAATTATTCCTTTTTCGTTATATTAAAATCCACAATGCCTCTAAGGCTAATGCTTTTCCACTGTTTCATCCTCTTCCATTCTTCTGCTCTAAACTCAACTGAATGCTTAGAGCTTTAAGTGCTCAAAAGAGGTTTGTAAAAAGAAAGAATAAATGAATACTGTCCCAGGCTTCTCGCCGCCCTAACCCACCACAGCCATTCCTACTTTTCAAAGTGCAGCACATTCCAAACTGCCTTCTAAGACAGTCACTCTAAACAGACTTCAGTGTAACTGACTTCAGATGAGGCAGGATAGGAAAACAATCTGATTGAGCAATCTCACCTTAAAGTATGAATGAATGATTGCCCTTTAGACCCTTCCTTCCTCCCTTCCCTCCATTCAACTTTACATCAAAAACTAGGGATGTACTGTATGGTGACTAACATAATAAAAAAATATTATTATTAAAAAAAAAAAAAGGAGAGCAGCTAAATCCAGGTGAATAGGGTACTAAAAACATACTGAGGTTTAAAATACAAAATATGTTTCTTAACATCATCCCACAAAAGCAAGATGATTTTTCACAAAGGCTGGAAAACAGGTCCTTAGAGAATATTTGGATCATCTCTTTTGACTTACAAATGTAGAAAAGAGAAGCCTAGAGAGGGCAAAAGACTTCTTTAAGGCACAGAGCGAAGCAATGTCAAAGATGGGACTAGAACTCCGTGCACTGACCTAGTGCCCGGGCTCTCTGCATGCTTGCCTTGTGCTTTGTCAGCAGTTTGTAAATCGAGCCCCCTGCCCTCCCTTTGCTCTTGCTTCCTTGGCCTTCTCTGCCAGCCTGCCTTCATTTCTCACCAAGTCCTGAGTCCCGGTGACAGCCTGCCTGCCACAGCTGCCCTTGTTGAGCTCGGCCACTCTGCAGACAGCTTTGCTATCTTTCACGGATTTGTCCGCTTGCCACCTGCTTTCAGATTTCCTCTGAAAACCCCAGTGTTTCTGCTGTCCCCTGAACTCTGTCACACTCTCTTCCCTGTGAATGGGCCCAATAATCACCTGCTCTCATTTAGACTTTGTCCATCTCCAGGCCACCATTTTCTGAAGTTTACCTCATCTATTTTTCACTCTCTCGCATTTTTTGATTCACCAATTTCAGAGAATTCAATATGTCAGAAAGAGCAAAGGTGAAGCAGTGATGACTTTTCCGAGGAATCATAATGACCGTCTTCACTTCTTTATTCATGTGGCCTTTAGTGCAATGACCGTGCCTTGACACTTAGTATGTAGGCAAGGAAGGGTAGCTAAAGAAATGGGAGGCACTTTTGCAGTCCTGGTCATTGACAGAGGAGATGCTTGCATAAAAGACTAGAAGAAAGTGAAAGGGATGTCTATCTGGGCTGATTAAAAGGGAGCCTGGAATAAAGACAGTGACATATATTGAGCACCCACTCTCTGTTACAGGATGCTAAAGCGGGCATTTCATCGGAGGCACCAGGAAATGAGAAATGCTTATTTGGAATACCCGAAGAAATATCAGAGTTTATATAGAATTTCCAAGTATGTATCTGAAAACTGTGAGACTCTTGAAACACCTCACTCACTCAAGGATACAAAGGAAAAGAGGACTGAAAATTAAAGAGAGGGTTTCGTGAGGGGGATTTTTGATGCCTCAAGTCCCACACGCCATGCCCCCAGAGGAGGTCCTCTGTCCTTCATCTCTGCACAGGGAGAGAGAGGCACAGTGTGCTGGATTCTCACTCCTTCCTCAGAAATCTGGTAAGCAAGAGACACTGGCAAGTGAAGAAGAAGCTGCACTGAGATTGGCTATGATCCCAGTGCTTGCCGGGGCACAGGACCCAGAGCAGATGTGGGCTACATAGTAGAAAGAATCAGTTTGACGCCATTTCAACTTCTGTGCCATCTATATATGCGTTAGGCCACCAGGAAACCAGGAAACCAGGGGGGTAGTGATAGTGGGAGGAAAAGGATGCATTTCTCAAGTGATGGTTGCAAACAGGGGATCCTCCAAAGAACCCATCAAAGCACCTACCGGAGAGAGAATCAGCTGCAAACATCTACCAGGCACAGAGAGCATGAAGCAGCTTAGGAGAGGAACAGGAGAATGAGTTCCTTTTGTTCCCGTTGTACTCCTTCCGTCTCTCATTTCCACCTTGGCTGGGTTGGGAGGAGAGTGGAAGTTTGAGGGAAGAAGACATTCTGTCAAGCTCAGAGTTTTGATTATTGTTTGGGACTGGATATTTTTAATTACTGAACTGAGGTTGCGTTTGTTAATTAGAATGATTGAGGACTTTTTATGACCTCAACAGGGAACTTTCACCCAGGGCAGGGAAAGGACTGCCTGTCTGGAATAGGTTTGAGGTAGTATGGATAGGAGTAAAAAATAAAGTTGTTTTATGAATACAGTCTGAATCCTCATATTAATTCAATGCATTATTGGCTATACACGTAATTCTAGCAATAACCCTAGACATAAGTAACTTTACTGTCCCCATTTTAATACACACAGAAAATGAGACACAGGGAGATTAAGTAACTTGCCTAAGGTCACCAGCTAGTCAAATGTAAGTATTCGTAAGCACTATAAACTTCTTATGGGTTGAACCATATTTGATGCCTAGCTGTATCCTCAGAGCCCTGCAGAGAGCCAAGGCTAAGTAGGTACAACACAAAGACTGTCTGAGGGTCTGATTTCAGAATGCTCTACTGGAAATAAGTGCAGGAGAGAAGTTTTAGGGCCTTCAAGAGCAGCCAGCACGAGCTGAGTAAGATCAGCGAGAATTCATTAGGACCCATCTCAGGGATTCTCAGCTCCCTTTTCTGGTCTCCTGGCCAGACCATACCAGTTATGCCGCATGGCCTGTGCTTTGGACACAATTCTACAATCTGCCCCATCTTGCTGTGGCTTTTATGCTGAGGATCCTCCTCGTCCTCCTCTGTCTTACCTCAGCCCACCTCCCCCCCCATTTTAAGTTCCTCTCATAACGTCTTGGTACTTTAGCCATAACACGACACTGTCCAACAGCTTTTTTCTCAGGTGCTTCAAAAATCAGGGCAGAAATATGTAAATAAAGTCATATCATGTGAGATTTGGAGACATTTAACAGGTTATCTGCTCCAAACCTCTCATTTTAAAGATTTAAAAAATCTCAGGTCCAGAGAGGGGAAGTAACTAGACCAAGGTAACGCAGCTTCAGAGCTGATAACAGATTCAGCTCTCTCATCTTTTACTCCAGTTGCCAGTAATAGAAACTAACTCGTTGATTAATCATAAAAGGAACTTATTAAAGGAAGCTTACTACCTCACAGAATGAGTTGAAGGTCCAGAAAAGCAGGCTTGAGGCTAAGCTCCATGCCCAAAGCCATGCTACAGAAGAAGTCTGATGAGAAAATCACAACTGCTGCCCCTGCCACTAAGTACTGGATGCTACATTTAGCACTACTGCCACCTCTGTGCCACCAATTCAACTTTATTGCAACTACTGGGCTGCCAGCACTTAGGACATTGCTGGGCCGGGAACTCAAGCTTACCTCGACTGCCCAGGCCTCACAGTTGCCTACCTCAGAATGGATTTCTTGGGGGGGCTTCTGATTGGTGGAGCCTGTGTCACATATGTGTGCCCTAGCTGTGGGAACGGCTGCGGAAGTGACTATTATAACTTGCACTGTGCGGTGGAAGGATTCGTGAAGGACAGTATTCTAAAGGGGTTGGGATACCAACAAATACGGCAAACACCCACTGACCATGGAAGATACCTAGCTCTGTGTTTGGGACCCAGCAGACGCCCAGTGAAGGTAAGTTTCTTTTCTCCTTTCAGTTTCACAGATTTCTATCCATCTGATTTTAGGCTCTGAGGATGTATTAATAATGCTGTATGGGTAGATGAAAAGGCCACCATGTACTATTTAAGACTCCCAGAGAGGAATCATAAATTTAGTCCATGCTGCAGACACCTTCCAGAGAGACAGGCTGCTGACTGAGACTTGGCTCAGAGCAGGAACAACGTGCTTGGCATTTGCCTAAATCCCTCCTAGCCCAGAGGTAGAGAAGCCTGATAAAATTAGGTACGTTGAAAATTGAGCCCAAATGAATTGCTGAGCTTTTGATTGGGAGCAGAAACATGAAAAGACAGGCCAAGGATCATCAGTAGACAAATGATGAGTAATTCACTAATTGTTCTTGCTGCCCTAAGCTGCATGCTTCCCTATCTATACTCAGTCCCATAACTGGATATATGCCTCAGTTTCTAATTTGCCCTCTCATCCTTCTTCTGTGCCACCACTTCTCCTAATCTTTGGGACTGAAGACCAGCTTTGAACCCCAGCATACTTGAAAGCCTCAAGATTTTAGCAAAACTGCTCTCTATACCAGGTTCTCTTATCCCAGATAAGATACTCCCGGAAATGAACCACAATCCTAAATGAAAGCCAATTTGACACTTATTATTTATAGGTGAAATATAGTTCATAACACACTCTCCTTCACATTATCCAATTTGATTCTAATAGCATCTCTGAATTTTATGTTATTACATTAAACATTTATTGAGTATGACTGCATTTTGGCCAGGCACTGTACGGAGGCTCAGAGAGGTAAGTGGCCTAAGAGCACACGGCCACATTTACGTTTCTTCACCTTGCCTAAGAGGTTGTCAAGATCAAATGACATACCACGTGGAAAAGTGCCACATGAAAGCATGAAGTTATTGCCAGTGTGGCTATAATAGATGGCTCTTGTTTCTAAGTCACTGCCCTAAACCTCTGGGTGATTTGACAGAGGCATGAATTTCTGTGAGTATTATGTGAACTTGTGTTGTCTCTCCATGGCTCTCTGATTCCACAAACAGCCTTGTTTTTCTCTGACACCCATTCTGGCCCCACCTGCCTCCCAAATCATATTACTCCCAGATGGTGATAACCATTGTCCTGGAGATTAGTGCACCACAGATCTGGAAAGTAAAAGAATCTTGATAAATAAGCACTGACCTTGGCGGGGGTGTGGGGGGCGCCTGGGTGGCTCAGTCAGTTAAGGGTCTACCTTTGGTTTAGGTCATGATCCCAGGGTCCTGGGATCGAGCCCCACATACAGCTCCCTGCCAGTGGGGAGTCTGCTTCTCCCTCTCCCTCCCCTCCTGATCATGTTCTCTCTCTCACTCTCTTTCTCAAATAAATAAAATCTTTAAAAAAACCCAGCACAGACCTCAAGGGATCAGTGAGGATCACATGAGATAACATATACATAGCATTCAGTAAGTGATATCTGCTATTATGGCTTTCATTTTAAAAGTAAGGAAAATAGGGCTCAGAGTAATTAAGTGGCACGTACAAGGGCATACAGCAATTAAAGATGAAAGTGGGAATGGAATATTACTCAGCCATCAGAAAGAACGATTACCCAACATTTGCAGCAACATGAACGGGACTGGAGGAGATTATGCTAAGTGAAATAAGTCAAGCAGAGAAAGACAATTATCATATGGTTTCACTCTTTTATGGAACATAAGAAATAGCAGGGAGATCGGTAGGAGAAGGAAGGGAAGAATGAAGGGGAGTGTAAACAGAAGGGGGAATGAACCACAAGAGAATATGGGCTCTGGGAAATAAACTGAGGGTTTCAGAGGGGAGGGGGTGGGGGGATGGGCTAGCCCGGTGATGGTATTAAGGAGGGCACGTATTGCATGGAGCACTGGGTGTTATACGCAAACAATGAATCATGGAACACTCCATCAAAAACTAATGATGTACTATATGGTGACTAACATAACATAATAAATTAAAAAAAAACGAAAGAAATAAGAAAGAAAGAAAGAAAGAAAGAAAGAAAGAAAGAAAGAAAGAGGGGATTCAGAGTCAAGCCTGCATTTCCCTGTGCTGCACTGCCTGCCTATAGAGCTCCACTCATACTTCAAGCCTAGTGCACATCCTTCCTCTTCTTCTAGGCTTCCCAAAGCTCCTCAGCAGGATGAATGTCCCCCTCTGTGGCTCTCCCCTTGCCCTGGCCCTTGACAGATATATGAGTTATGAGGGATATGAACTTATACATTTTAAACCACTGTTACAATGTTTTTGCTAAGTAGTCACTCTGTATGGGTAATGTTGCATTTGGGCTTTGAACCCATATCCTGCCCGTCTACACCTGACGTCATTCTTGGAGCAGCAGTAAGACAGATGGGCTGATGAAAAGCGAAGGCCAGGGCCTGGCACCCTGTAAGGAGATCTCCCCACTGTGTTCCCTATCTTGCACGAGCTCTTCTTCACAGGCGATCTCTTATAAGATAGCTTTGTGTGCCAGTTCGCTGAACTTGGTATAATTTAAAAACCAGGGAGCTAGACAGTCCTAGATTTAAATTTTGGCTTTGCCTCTGGCTGCATGACCCTCAGAAAAACTTTTAACCTCTCTGAATCTGATTCTTCATCAGTGAAATGGAAAGAATACTGTGAGGAATATGAGATAACAAGTATAAAACATCCAGCAAATCATGCAGCAAATATATGGTAGCTGGAAGTCATTAATCACTAACTCTGATTACTACCTCGCCAGACTGAGCCCTCACAGGTAAACATCTGCCCTGACCCTGGCTCTTTAATTGGAGCCGACCTTCCCTTGTTTCTTGTGAGAGAGAGAGAGAGAGAGAGAGAGAGGGAGAGAGAGAGAAAGAGCAGCCTCAGGCATCAGGCCCTGTTGTATCTGCCTAGATTGCCCTTCTCTTCACAAGCTGTTCCCCATTCTTGATTTCCCGTTGAGAGCTAGCTTCGTAGGATTCCTTAAAAAATCTACAACTTAGCCAATGCTGGCAGAACTGTACTTTAGATTTAGGGTGGGATGCACCCTATATATTGAATTTCTTGGCCATCGGTGGCATTTGTCCAGTACGGAACAGTGCCAACTATTTGCTTCCATCTCAAGGTGATCCAAATCCCTTTCATGGAAAGAAAGAAGCCATAAATCCTAATGTATTCAAAACTCTAGTGTTAATAGCAACAGACAAAATTGCTTTGCTTCAGATAACAATTGTGTTTTAAAAGTTACATTACAACCAGTTAATGGCTTTCAATCACAGAGGCCATTTTCTTAAAGAAATATTTAAAAGCACCCTCATATTTTTCTTTACATTCTTCTCCAATTAAAATAACTGCAGCTGCTTATGGAGAAGGAGAAGAGAGCCCGGAGGAGGGGCTCAGAGGTTCAGAGGCTAGAAGCAGAAGCCAGGGAAAGGGAGGAAAAAGCTTTGCAGTCGTTCCTAGGAATTAGACAGATTGAGTCATTTCATCTTTCAACAAATATTTACTAATACTCAACTAACTCTGTTTTAGGTCGCAGATACAGAAAAGAAAGGAATACGGCACTTGCCCTCAAAGAACACTGTAAACTAATGTAGCAGGTAGATAGGCAAACAAACTGTAACAGTGTGATAAGTTCAACAATAACACCCCCAAAGGGCCAAGAGGAGGACACTCATCATGTTCTGCTTTAGATTGCTGCTTTATAGATGAGGTGAATTTCCTTATTTAAACCTTTGAATATTTAATTTTTAAATATTTCAAATACATCAATAGTAAAAAGACTAAGAGAATGTACAGAGCAGTACCAAGAATGGCACACCACTCTATAAATTCCTAACATTTTGCCATATGCCTCAAATTTTTAAAGAAATAAAACATTACAAATATGAGCCAAAACTCCCATGTTTTAACCCAATACCCTACCTTCTATAAAGGAGGTAAACACTCCCCTGAAAATTTGTATTTATTGTTCTCATGGTTTTTTTTTTGTATTATTATGTATGTGTACATGTAATAAGCAAAAGAGAACATTATTTTGTATCTTTTTAATTGTATATAAACTTGTCAAACTGCAGCAGGCTTTACTCCCCTACAGTATGTTTTTGGAATTTAGCCATGTTGGTAACTATAACTCCAGTTCATGTACTTTGACTTCTGTGTAGTATGCTACCTGTATGACCTAACCAAATTCATCTACGCTCCCATGGGTTCCAATTTTCGAATAACCCTGTGATTTAAAAAAAATCTGTCTATTGTGCAAAAGTATGACATTCTCTAGAAATGGAATGGGTGACCAGTGAACTATAAGCATCTTCAGCTTTACTGAATAATGCCACATTACTTTACAAAGTGGTTTTATCAATTTACACCCCTCCCACCAGTGGCAGATGTTTTCCCCTCACTCCATGTCTTCGCCAATACTTGCTGTTATAAGCCTTTCTAATTGTTGTCAATTCGAGTGATATAAAATTGTGGCTTTAATGTACATTCCTCTGATGGTCAGTGAAGATTAGCAACCTTTTATAATGACACTGCAGCTTCATTTCTGTGAACTGCTTGCTCCTTATTATTTTTCCATTTTTCTGTTGGTTTTTTTTAATTGAGTTGAAGGTTTTTAAATATGTTGGTGTGTGTATATAACATATATTATCCTTTGACAGTTATATGTTCCATGACTACTTTTACTAGTCCGTGACTTGAATTTTTACTTTATTTGAGGAGTCTTGTTAGAAGTTTTAATATATCACATTCAATTTTTTATCTTTTCCTTTATGGTGTTTGCTTTTTATGCCTTCTTTAAGAGATGCACCTCTACTCTGAGTTCATTAAGATTCTGTCTTGGGGCACCTGGGTGGCTCAGTTGGTTGAGCATCCAGCTCTTGACTTTGGCTCAGGTCATGATCTCAGGGACATGGGATCAAGCCCTGCCTCTGGCTCCATGCTGGGCGTGGAGCCTGCTTAAGATTCTCTCCCTCTCCCTTTGCCCCTCCCCCATCCTCCTCCTTGCTCAGTCTCTCTCTCAAAAAACAACAAAAAAAAAGATATTCTCTTGTTTTTTCTTTTAAAAGTATTAAACTTTTGCCTTTTATACTTAGATATTAATCCACCAGGAATTTATTTTGCTATAAGATAGGGACCCAAGGTTAATATCTATTTTTTTTTAACTTAAGTAACTAGGCCTAGATATGAAAGAATAAGAGATATAGGGAAAAACAAATATATCATTCATTCATTCATTCACTCACTTATTCATTCATTCATAATAGCAACTATCCATGGATTTATTGATATTCTAGCCAATATCACCTACGTTCAGAATTCCCATGGCCAACAATGTGCTAATAAACTCCAGGCCGGAGTTGTTTCTGTGCATGTCCATGAGGCTCTCCCATAGCTGCTTCCCTGACTTCACTCTCCAGCCCCTGCAGACATTATACTTAACATACCAAGAGCACCTTCTATGTGGTGAATGAGCCTGACCGACAGCAGCTCATTTCAGGGTCTCTTTAATGGCTTCTTAACTGAAGGGCTCCCTGATTCCAACCACTGTCCGCAATTCATCATAGCCAGAGATATTTCTGAAACAGAGTTCTGACCACATCACTCTCCCCTGCTCACAACCCTTCAGTTCACATTTTCCTCAGGATAAACTTCACGCCCCTTGGCCCAACATGCAATACTTTCCACACACCTGACCCCTAAAGACCTCTGCAGCCTTGCCCTTAGCCACTCTCCACCTCATCTTCTATGTTCCAGTAATACCGGTTCATAGTGTCTGCACAGGCCAAGTCATTGCTTGTTTAAGGGTCTTTTCTCATGCTTTTGCTTTTCCTGTGGATGCTTTTTTGCTCCTCTATTCCACTTGAGACAAAGAGGCTAACTTCACAACAAATATTCTGGTTCTTCCTTCTGCCACCACAGTATATGACTGTCACTAAGAAGTAGCTGCTTAAGCAGGAACTGCACTCCCCAGTCCCCTAACAAGTGGTTGTCATCATATGACTGAGTTAGAGCCGATGAACTGTGAGTGTAAGTGAAGCATACTACTTTTAGGTCTGCCCTATAAAAATCACGTATTAGGGCTCCTCCATGCTCTTCCTCACATTTGAGCTGGATGCAGAAGACTCTAAGGACCTAGGAGATGGCAGAGGTATAAGATGGAAGGATCCTGGACCTCTGAATCACCACCATTGCAGTCCTTGAGGGGCCTTGTTCTAAGTCTCCCATATCAGGAGGCCCTGTGCTTTGGAGTACTCTCCTCAAAGTTGTCTAGGTCCCCCTCAGTGCCTGGGACCAGTGAGGCTGACAGTGTTGTCTGGGCAGGGTGTCTTGAGCTTAAACCAGTCCCCATTTTTCCCTCTTGGCATTGATCTCTGACCCTCTGCCAAGGGCTGGCTTCATGGGCATGTGACCTGTGCCTTGTGCTTATAAGGGCCCTGTGTTTGGTTTACTGTTCTGCTGTTACTATTTTAGAATTCTTTTTTTTTTTTTAAAGATTTTATTTATTTATTTGACAGAGACAGCCAGCGAGAGAGGGAACACAAGCAGGGGGAGTGGGAGAGGAAGAAGCAGGCTCATAGCGGAGGAGCCTGATGTGGGGCTCGATCCCAGAACGCCGGGATCATGCCCTGAGCAGAAGGCAGACGCTTAACCGCTGTGCCACCCAGGCGCCCCCTATTTTAGAATTCTTAACAATTTTTTTAACAAGGGACCCACAGCTTAATTTTTGCACTGATCTCCATAGACTATGGAGCTGCTCCTGCCTCTAACCCATGTATAGACCAAATGGTGGACCAAATGCCCAGGGGAACTATGGGACTCATGCTTGAAGGCTCATACTGGGGTTTTGGATAGTGTCCTGGTTCCAGAAGAGTAGTCTGATGAACGGATCATTTCCATTGCCTGGCATGATACTTTTTTTAGGGGATCATGTGAGATTGTCTTGTCAGAATGGTGCTGACATTGGACACATGACAAGACAAGTTCAGGGCTCTAGGCTACCTACTGTCCACTGCTAACTTTTGGTGCGTGGTATGTCAACTCTCTCTTTACCCTGTGCACTTTCTGTTGTTGGCACTCAAGGCAGTCATTCATCTCTGCATAGGCTCCTCCTCAGACCAGTGTCTGTCCAGCAGTCCTCTGAGGGTGGCCATACCTATCTTGTCTGAGGGCTTTTGAGATCTTCACAACGTCAATGAGCCCTTCTTACCTGTGGCTTTGCTTACCTTCAGATTGTTTTAAAGCTGTGTTAGTTGAGGAATGGACACCCCTGCACCAATGAAATGACTCCTTTTACTCTGCCCACAGACTCTAACTAGCCTACTCTCCTTGCTTGAATTGTATCCTGAAGTCAGGGATGCAGCCAATTTTGAAAGTGTTCGCATTCTAGGCGTGTAATGATTATGGCCTAAGGAGTTAAGAGAAGATAATTTTTATTGTGAAGAGAAGAGTTCAAGAGAATAGAAATTTTATAGTGTAAAATTTCAAAAAGAAGGCATAATATGACTAAGAAGCAAATTTTTGGTCACATTTTTCTACATATCTAAGGAAGACTTGCATTTTTGGTGAACACCAACAAGCACAAAAGCAGCCTTTGAGAGATTCCCTGAAAGCCATTGTTCATGATGGACGATGCAGTGTCATGGCTGCTAGTGCAACCAGCAGTGAATAAATGATATTATAGAACTACAGGGGCCAAAAGGTCTGTATTGTGTCAATATGAACAGGTGCCTAAGAGTCATGGCATTGTGGTTAATAACAGGGTTGCTATTTTTCTCTTGAAATTAGAGATAAGAAATTAAGTAGGAACCCCATATTTGACAATAAAGAACACAAAGAGACGGTGCTGAGATATTATGAAGGATCTTCACATACAATGATTCGACAATAAAAAATCACATAGCTATCTCTTTCTTCATATTATTCTAAATCTTCTTCAATAAATCTCTATACTTTAACAGTCACAATGACTTTCATAATTCTTACATGAGTTTTGTAATTTTGTTAATCAACTTGTTTATATAGACAGAAGTCCCATTGCCTAGGGTCCCCAGTTGCCTGGGGTCCCCACAAACTCAAGGCACCACCCAAATCACTAAATATGGGAAAGCTGCCTGATGAGCAGGATCATTCATATTGGACAGTTATGTAAATGGGAAATAAACTTTTACTGAGTGGAACTACTAGTATTTTATAGTTTATCAAGCAAGCATTTCTCATTACTCCATTTCTTTGTGTCACTGTTATTCATTCTTAAATATTTGACTCTACACACCTCTAGAAACCGTTTCTTACCTTTTCTTTTTTCTCAGTTATGCCCATTTTCTCTCCCCTCACGGGCGGGTTGGGGAACTCTTCTTTGAACGTCCATAATATCCTGTGCTTTTCTCTGTCACTGACCAACCATATATTTTATTCATCTGTTTATCTGCTTGCCTCTTCCATTAGATTATGGACACCTTGAGGACAAGGATTTCTGCCCACAAATTTTAGTATCTAGCACCATACTTAGGGCTTGGGATGCAGGAATGAGAAAATGTGGATTCTAGAGCCAACTTTGCCACTATTTTCCTACATAATCTTAGCCAAGCCATTTTCATTCCCTGAGCTCAAATGTCCTCTTTCATAAATTGCAGGTATTAATGCCCACTTTTCATGGCTGTTCTAACAAATACATATAATAACATGTGAGAAGTACTTCATAAGTTGTCTGAATCATGGGTGACCTTAAAAAAATGGCAGCTCTATTATAGTAGATGCTCAGTAAATATTTGTTGAATTAATGAATTCAGCAGTTATCAGAGAGCGTTTTATGTGTCAGGCATTGTTTTAGGCACTAGAAATACAGCAATGAACAAACCAGTAACACAGTTCTGTTTTCCTAGAACTTATGCTCTAACAGGAGAAGACAGTCAATAAAAAATACTCAGGAAGTCAGAAGGAGGAACATAAGCAGAATAAAGGGAACAAGAAATGCTAATGTGAGAAATTGCTATCTTATACAGAATGGTCAGGGAAATAATTACTGATAAGGTGACATTTGAACAGAGAAATAAAGGAAGAGAAGAAGAGAGAATGAGAGAATACCTGGGAAGAGTATTGTAGGTAGAGACTAGCAGTGGCGTACGTCTTGGAGCAAGAGTATGCTTGGTGAGTATGGGGAAGCTGGTGTTGCTTAAGAGGGTGATCAAAGGCGAGGGCAGCGAAGAAGAGGTCAGAGAGGCTACAGGTAAGAGACATATCATGTAGGGCCTTCTAGACCATTGTAAAGACTTTGTATTTTTGTTTCTCTGAGTAAGATGAGAAGCCACTGAGGGATTTTGAGCAGGGAACTATCACCATATGGCTTTAATTTCAGAGGATCATGATGGCTTCCAGGGTAGACAGAATAAACTGTAGTGACTGTAGATGTAAAGGGGCCAAGGAGGCAACAGCGGAACTGGGACTACCATTTAGGAGATTATTTTAGGAATCCAGGGGAGCCATAATGGTGATTTGGGCTAAGGAGACAGAGGTAAAAGTGATGAGGGTGATCAGAAATCTGTATATATTTTTATCATAGAGCCAGTAAGGTTTATTGATGGATATGCTGCTGGATAAGAAAAAGGAATCAAATATGATTTCAAAGACGAGAGGGATCAAAGGAGATAGATGGAATTATCAGTTACAAATACAGGAGAGATTATGGGAAAAGTAATTTTGAGAATTAAAAATTATAAGTTAGGTTTTAGACAAACCACTTCATACGCCTACTAGCTATCCAAGCCAAGATGTTGAGCAAGTGATCAGATGTATGATTCAGGAGTTCAGGCAAGAGATCTGGGTAAAGACATAAATTTAGGAGTCATCAAAATACCATATGATTTCACTCATATGTGGAATCTAAGAAACAAAACAAATGAATAAACAAACAAAAAGCAGAATCAGACCCATAAATACAGAGAACAAATTAATGGTTGCCAGAGGGAAAGGGGGTAGGAGGAAGGGCAAAATGGGTGAAGGCGAGTAGGAGGTACAGGCTTTCAGTAATGGAATGAGTAAGTCATGGGAATAAAAGGCACAGCACAGGGAACATAGTCAATGATATCATAATAGTGTTGTAGGGTGACAGACGGCAGGTATACTTGTGCTGAGCATAGCATAATATACAGAGACGTTGAATCACTGTGTTGTATACCTGAAACTAATGTAACATTGTGTGTCAACTATATTCAAATAAAAAAAATTACAGAGAGTTTAGGAGTCATCAGCTGATATGTGGTATTTTAAGCCATAAGACTAGATGAAACCATCAAGTATGTAATGCTAACTGAGAAATAAAGAACTTCCAAAACCAAACTCCAGGATACTTCAATGTCTAGAAGCCAAGGAAATGAAAGTGAAACAGGAAAAGGTGACCTGGAAAGGAAATTAAGAGAAGGTGGTTTCGTAAAGCCAAAGGAAGAATGAATTCAAGAAGGCTTGAGTGGTCAATTGTGTTAAAAGTTGCTGGTATTATAACTTAGTCATAGAGAGTGGAGACATAGGGCACTTTTGTCATAGAGTATATTCTGCTATAGAGTCAACAGTTCTGGGTTAAAATCCATCAGCTTCTTCCTCTGCCAAATGTGGATATGAATTCCTGAACATTATCTTCTAAGGTTGCCATGGGTCCTGTATAAAATAATAGTTGTGAAGACATTTGGTGAAATGCTTTATTTACTACTCAACCATATATAACACCAGCTCTATGCCAGGACCTGATCTGGGAAATGGGGACAGAGATAACACAATATACTTTGTAATTCTCTGCCCTTAGGGAGATCCCAGTCTGGTTTGTGTGTGTACGTGTGTGTGTGTGCGCATTATGCCAATACTACGGTATGTGCAGTTCTGGATGAATACTCAGAACACTACAGTAGCACAGAAGAGGGTAAGAGTAAGTGGGATTGACAGTAAAATGGCAGCCCCAAGAGGCCACAAAAATTGGACAGGAGGGAAGATTCTTAGGAGCTCATTTCTCAAGCATGTACCATGGAACTGGCAGAGCAGGCCCCTGAAATGCCAGTCATTTTTATCTTCCTCACCTTCTGACTCACTTGAAGCATCTGCACTGTTAGCTAAATCAATACTTTCTCCTTGACCCCAGCAATTGATTTTCACAAGATCGTTCTTTGTCACAGGTGGAAGACTAAGAAGTAGAAACACATAAAGACTGTTATACAGAGAGGAAACAAAAGAGAGCAAGGGCGAGCTGTTTGCTTGTAGAAGTGGATTACTGGGTGGAGGTGAGTTGGGGATTCTTGGCCAGAGGAGGATTGAGAAAGAAGAAATTTAGGTAGCATCCCAATAGGCTACTGGCATTGCTGGATTAGCTGCCATCAGTAAGACAGAAGGAATTCATGTGCCAAGTCCAGGACAAGGCAGGTGACGGTAGTCCGAGGACGAGGCAGGCAAACAAGCTACGTTCCATCAGCTTGACAAGAGAGGCCAGAACAACAGCAGTCTGAGTGGCACAAAACTTACCCAAAGGCCAAGGTCACTGCTACACAGCTACTCCTCCTCAGAGCAGGAGCCACTTGACAGCAACTTACAAGCTCTGCACATCTACGTCTGACAAGGAGAAATCCCAGTCCTTCCAAAGACTAGTTATTCTCAACCCTGGCTACACATGAGAATAATCTGGGACATTAAAAAAAAATAACAATGCCTGAGCATAGCTTCTGATTCAGTGAAGCAGAGGCAGGCAATTCAGTATTTTTGTAAGTAGTCCAATGAGCAGCTCTTGTCAAGAACCACAGCCTTAAACTATCCTAAAAAGCAACCTGGTGCACTTGAAAGATCCCTGACCTTGTTATTGCTTTCCTCCTTTCTTTCGTTCACTCATTCAGTAAGTATTTACTGAGTGTTACTATGTACTATAGACCCAGGTTAAAATCACAACTCAGATACTTAGCAGGTGTGTGATTTGGGGCACATTACTGCTGTTAACTTCAATTTCATCAAAATGAGAAAAATAAAACTATGTACTTTACAGAATTGTTTAGAAGATCACCAAAAATTATACACTAGAAATGCTTTCAAATAATATGCACTTGCTAACTGTACATTTCCCTACTCTTTTTCTTAATGAATTGGAAAGGGGAAAGGCTGGGTGTAGGGAGAGAAAGCAGAATGGAAAGAGCACTTGTTCAATGACTCGGGGGAAGCCGTACCACGTCAGCCTACTGGTGGTCATTGTATTTCTGTGACACTTAGGACCCTGCTTTGTTCTTGTGGCTAAGACCTCCCCCCAGTACACATTCCTTTTGAGTCTGGAGTCCTGCCTTGCTCCCAGAAGTCATATAGGACCTGGGTTGCTCAAGTCCTGCTACTTATCTATGCATGGATCTGCCTCTCTCTGCACAGGTCTGCACTTGGCAGGACTGGAAGGGCACAGATTGCACGGGAGCAGACTTACGTTTAGGCTGGTTCAATCACTTATGAGCAAGCCACTTAACATCTGAGCCTCTGTTTCTTCATTTTTATATTGAGGATAAGATTATTGACTTGGCTCACAGACTCTGGATTTAAGCATCCTGGGTTTGAGTTCTGATTTTGCCACTGTTACCACTATTATAGAGATAAAATAGTATGTACCTTACGAGCTATTATGAGAATAAAATAATCCATTCAAGGTACTTGGAACATTATCTGGCATACAGTAGGTTTTCAGTGAATATTAGCTGTTATTATTATTTGTTATTATTGTCATCACCTCTTTGACTGTCCGTGGAAGCCTATGAGCAGCTGAGTAGCCCAGCCACCAGTATACGCACCAATACACAGAGAGCTAATTAATCCATTAAGGCAGCAGCTTCAATGACAGCTGGGAATGTGTACAAATCATGTTGTTTTTTCCAGACCTGTCATCTCACACAAGATAATGGCTCCCAGGCGGGCCCAGTATTCTGTATGATGTTACTGGGGAACTCCCACAGGGGTTTCAGGTGGCATGAAAGATGGGATCTTTACGAGAGCTTTTCAGAGAAGGGAAAATAAATGACCTCATAGCATCCCTTCTGACTCAGCCTGTGCCTCTGTGGCTCACCATGTGGCCATTTTGTGCCTTGAATGCCTAACTGTTGAGGTCTGAACAATAGATTAAGGTCCAAAGGAGCTTACTGGCTGACTTAGTAATGATCACTGTTGGTAACCACTCTCCTACAAACAGCAGTTCACAGTTTACAAAATCTTTTCACACATATTGTTTCATTTGATTCATTCATTCATTCATTCATTTACTGAAAACTCACTGCGTATTTACTATGTGCCAGGCTCTGTGTGAAGTAATAGTCAGTCAACAAA
Organism: Ursus maritimus; assembly: GCF_017311325.1. Taxonomy (NCBI): domain Eukaryota; kingdom Metazoa; phylum Chordata; class Mammalia; order Carnivora; family Ursidae; genus Ursus; species Ursus maritimus. The sequence continues at coordinate 65,307,068 of NW_024423564.1, read as the reverse complement.
ATATTACGTTTAAGCACTGAGGGTATGCTAGTAAACAAGACTCCAGATGTGAATCATAATAGGCCCCAGCAGTTTACAATCTAATTGGACAGAACTGGAGCACATGAAAGAATAGACAAAGTACAGTTCCTATGTTGGAACCAGGGCACGTGTGGGCAAGGTACAAACAAGAGAGTGACACTTCTATCTGGGAGGAGGTAGATATGAAAGACTTCATACCTGTGACTTTCATACTTTCAGACCAACTCTTAAGTTCCAACTGATCCTGCTGCTGTACCTGAGTCAGTCCTGGCACCTGGTTCTCCCAGAGGATGGAGGCCCACCCATATGCCTGATTTCTGAGCAGTGCCTATTCCTTGGTTTTTCTAAGTCTGTATGTCATACTGTGAGTGGTCATTAAGGCTCAGAGTTTTCATAATATGGCTGCCAGCCCATAATCTTGGTTACATTTCTTGATAAACATAATAACTTCTACTCTGAATCCTGCAGAATTACTGTGAGTATTAAATGAGATCATGAATGTAGAAATAATGCCAATGATACAAGGGACCTTTATCGAATGCCTGATATACTTTGATGTACAGACATCAGGTACTTTATGCAAATTTTTGCCCATCCTCACACATTTTTTTCCTACAAATAGACACTAGCCCTCCATTTTACTTAAAAAGTTCAGTGACTTGTCCAAGGTCTATAAGTAATAGGCAGTTGAGTTTGCCTATTGCAAAAATCCTTTTATTATTATGTGACTATATCACATTGCCTATCTAAAGTGAAAATATATACATACATACATACAACTAGAGAGCATCTATCATGTGCCAGGCATCAAGGGAGGCATTGTTAATGAAATTCACAACAACCATAGAGATATTATCTTTTATAAAAATTAAAAAAAAAAGGCAATAGATGCTCGAGGATGATGAAAAAATCAAATAGTTTGTTGACGGTAGAGACTGGGTTTGAACCCAGGTTGTTTTAACCCAAAAGTCATTGCCCTTCCACTCTTTCTGAGACTCGTGGTCTGGTTTTGGTTGTCCTGCTAGCTTACCAGTTGCTTTCCTTCTAGGGGACTCAATTTCCCCATCTGAAAAAGTATGATCTCTAAGAGTTGTTTCAGCTTTAGTGTTCTCAGGTTTTAAGATGTGAACCTTAGATGAAAGGCAGACAAAAAGATATTCCGAACTGAGAAAATCAGGGCTACAGCATTGTAAAGATCAGGTAACATTTAGGAAATGTCAGGCGTATTATGGGGCTGGAGTTCAAGTAACTCCCTTCTTTGGATAGGGGATCAGAGAAGGCTTCATTTACACTAGACCTTGGAGGATGAGGAGGAGTTTGAAATGTTAAAAAGATGAGCATTATTTCAAGAAAAAGGGAAATACATATAAAGGACTCAGAGGCCTGCAATTACCCAGTATGTTTGGAGAATGGTGATTTGTCTGATGTGGCTTTGTCCTAGGGAGGAGCAGAGGAATCAAGGGAGAGAGGTTGTGAAGGCAAATTTCACTGCAGTGGTAGCAGTGGTTTTAGTCTGATTTGGGGAGCTGTCTGATCATACATGGCAACTTTTGCTCCTAATCTGCATTAAAGTACCACACAGGTCCTGACAATTTGAGGTTATATACCTAAGTTGGAGTAGTACTTTTTTTTAACAGAGCGAATACTTGAAACAGCTAGACAATTGCATTCTAAACACCCACACATATGCACACACAAGTGCACAGACACACATCTGCCTTTTTATGTGGTCAGATCAAAAGAAAGACATTTGGATGAACCTTCTGAAGATATTTTTATTAATTCTGCTGTTGATCATACGAGAGCTACGTATTCAGGGTATAAACTGGGGCTAGAGAACATTGGCTCTTGTTTTATTGGTATTGTGAGAGTTCTTTGTCTTGCTGAAGCTTAAGGATATACATCATCATTATACTCCCGTAGGAGGTGCTATGGAAATACCCAGAGGCCTTATATGTCTTCTGTAGGATGTATGAAACACAAGCCTCTGGCTAACTTTCAGACCACATCTTATACGGGCAATGGGCAGGATCCTCATCATTGGTGGCTTGAAGCCTATATACATACAGAATACTGGACTATCAATGAGAGGTTTTATGGCTGGGCCAAAGTTCATGTTTTCCGCTTTTCCCCATGTCTTTTGCTTTTTCTATGAAATAGAAAAATATATATTCAATATATTCACAAATATATTCAAGTCTCACAACGTGAAATCCTCAAAATCCTCCATTTTACATCTTCTCTAAGTAAACAGAATATCTCTTCACTTCACATACATTCCATCAAAGTGTCGTCTGTAATTACTGCTTCCACTTCTCTGGTTCCTTAACCTAAACTGGGTACTACTTCCATTTCCCCTGAAATCATTCTCATAAAGCCAAGCAATGATTCTATTGATGTTAAATCTTCATTTTATTTTTTAAATACTATTTCGGTGTTTGACCCTTTTCACCATTCTCTCCTTAAAACTCCCTTTACCTTTGGCTTCAATGACATTGCTCAATCTCACTCTCCTTCACTCATTTTTCGTCATCTACCCATCCCTTAAGTTCTGATGTTTTCAAAGTCCCTCTCTCTCAACCTGAAATTTCTCCATCCACTTACTCATTTATCCATTCAGTATACATCCAATGAAGACCTGTAGAAATGAATCTGACCAGATCCCTGCGCTCAAATAGCTCATAGTCTAGTGGGGAGAGAAATATGTAAACAGATAATCCTAAACAGACTTAGATACTGTTTTTTCTTCACTCTGCTGGATGAAGATGATGCAGTCTGAAGACAAAGGCAGTATTAGCAGAGGCCTTCTGTTTCTCCCAGCCGGGTAAAGAAAGATGACTTACATTTACCTACATTTGAACACATTTTGAAAGCCCACCTATCATGTCAGATTTAAGTATCCAAAAGAATAATCACTCATTGATACTAAAATTATTCTATCATTTGATCGCTTGGTCCATTCCATTGCATCATATATGGGAGGCAGCACACAGTAGAGGAAAGAACACTGCTTTTAGGAAAAAACAGACTTGAGCAGGAATTCAGGGTTCATTTGAAACAATCTGTATTATTTCAGACAGGTTACTCATGAATGCTCAAAATCTTTGAACTTTGTTTTCCTCATCTATAAAATGCACATAATATTTTCTTATAAAACTGTTATGAGGATTTGATACAAGAAGCACCTTACACAATTCCCGGCACTTAGTATTAAGAATGGACACCAGCCTGAGCTTTCTTCTCTTCCAAATGTGGGACTAACTCAAAAAGAAGACAGAATGTGGGCAATCAAGTATGTATTTCTGCTCAGGTAACGAGGCGTGATGCATTGGATAAAGGGCTTAAGATAGCATTGTTTTAAATAAAAGTCCTAAATTCCCTCTCAATTTCCTTGTTCAAATCACTTAAGGGAAGACTTCTGTAGTTCTGATAATGAAGTCATCCTCAAAATCACTTTCAGACAGACTATTGCTCAATAATAAACTAACTGCACGATAATACACGCACCCGAGCCCCCAAGTTGGGTGATTTTTTAAGATCAGAATCCATACAAACAGTCATTGAGAGTCTTAAGGGGGTCATTTGCGAAGATTGGATTTCTCCAAAAGAAAAGAATATACCTGTTCTATTCTCTTTATTTTGCCAGCTCATCAAGAAGAAAACGATGAAAAAAAAAACCCGCTAATGCCTATGGTACCATTCATCACAGGGAATTTTATGGCAGAAAAATGTTTTCAATTTATAATGGCAGTAATAAGTGACATTGGGCAAAGGCTAAAAGAGACTTTTTTTCTTCTACCAGGAGTCAGCTAGGAATAGAAGAGGGCTGTAATCATTACTCATCCCTGGATACTGAATGTTCAAAGGCATCTTATACAACAGCATGCATTTTATTACCCTGCTGTACACCAGGCAGAAAAATTTTACCAAATTTTTCCCATGCCCTGTTTATCATAACTGAGTCCAATTAAGGTCACATGGTGGGCAAAAAGGGAGGGTCTTCTCCTTGTCAGAACTGCAAGGCTTACTTTGACAAGTCCAATGAAAGATTCTAAGAACGGAGCCATCTTGTAGTGTTTGGTTTAAAAAAATGCACTTTAAATGACTCTAGCACTGAGGAAACACACACACACACACACACACACACACACACACACACACACATATATACCCTCATTGTCAGAGTTTTCTCATAAATGGAATGCAGTGGTAGAAAACTCACTGAACACTATTTCGAAGACCCAAGACATTCCTCATGCTCTCTTGTTGAACTTCCCTATCTGTCGATGGGAAGTCACCAAGATGTGTGAGTACTTGCTGTCACCATGACCATACTGCAATTCTGTCCCTAAGGCCCCATATCATCTTCATCACCAAACTTCATTCATCATTCACTATTTGTTCATTCATTTACATTTACTAGAAAACTCAAATCAGCAAATATTTATTATATGACAATGTGTCAAACATTAAAAATATAAGTGATTATGACATGACCCCTATTTTTTGAGCAGGGTCCCTAATTTGGTAGAGTAGATAACTGAGTAAACAATCATACCCACTGAATGAATGCACGATAAGAACTCCGCTAGAGGGTATGCTAGGTATTGAGATTCAGAGGTAACAGGAGGGAAGAAACATTTAGCATGAAGGGGCTGAGACAATGCTTCCTGGAGGAAATGACTTTCTTTTAAGTTGAGCTGTAACGCATGAGTGGATATTTTCTAGTAGGAAGTGGATAGAAAGACAATGATAGGCTGGAGAAGGAGTAAGATGTACAATGGAAAAATGTATGAAACAGCATGGCATGTGCACAGAACAGAAAGTATGGAGCTTAGCTGAAGGACAAACCTGAGGGTGTTGACTAAATTACTTACGATAGGTAAAGTGCTGTTCTGTGTGCTCTGGAGTCACAGACATGAAAAACACATAGCCATTGATTAAAGAGCTACTACACTTCACACTCTGGGAAACTACCTTCACTGGCATGTATTCCTTGCCAGGCAAGTCACTTGACTCAGCTTTGTTATGTTTTTGTTTGTTTTTTGGTTTCTGTGTGTATTTTTGTTTTGTTTTGTTTTGTTTTGAGTTTGGTGGTCTGTTTTATTCTTTGATACACCTAAATGAAGAGAGAGTAAAACATGTGAAAATCTGGGGTCAGCAATCTCTCTATCAGAGGGAACAGGTACAACCCTAAGAAAGAAATGTTCCTAGGTATCCAAGGAATAGCCAAAAGGCCAAGAAACTGGAACAGAGTGAGGAAGGAGAAGAATGGTAAGAAATAAAATTAAAAAAACAACTTAGGGTCCAGATCATGTGAGATCGCATGAGCCATATATGGTAAAAGTTTTGGATTTTATTCTAGGTAAATGATAAGCCACGGTGGGGGGGTTGAAAACAGGGAAATTAAATTATTTGACTCTCATTTTAAAATGAATAATCTGTCTGCCGTATGGAGTATAGACTGCAGGGTGGCATAAATGAAGGAAGGGACTGTTAGGAGAGGAGTATCTTCCTGACGGGATGATTAGGACTTGGGCTAGAGCAGTAATGATGGAGGAGATGAGAAATCAGGACATATTTTGAATATCATTACTTAACTGCCCCTCCCCCATGTTACTTCACTTCTCAAATGCCCAAATTGTTCATTCTACAAATTGAGAAACGAAGGCCTAGAGGGGAAGCACTTGTCCAAGGCCATACAGTGGCTCCACGGCAGAGAAAGACCTGCCTCCTCTCTTTGGCCTCCCCAAGTTTTCCACCACCTCCACCCCAAGCCAGTTCCATTGTTTTTCGTAGCCTGCAATACCATCTTCCTGGTGGCATTTTAAGAAAACCAGACGGCATTCAGCAGAAAGTCTGCCCAGCATCAAGACAAACCAGGACTTTGATGTGCTCCAACTGGAGCAGAAAAGATGTGTGGAAAATACCAAGCAAATGTTTGGACTCAGAATCCAAAATAACATGTACTTAACTTTGCAATTTAAAAAGTTAAATTCAAACATGTGTCTTGTTGGTTTTCCAGAAAATGTAGAATCTTGTAGCATAAAATTAAATAAACACCAGCCCCAACTTGTGGTCTCTCCCTTCCTTCCTCCAGAGTTTTTTTTTTCTTTCTTTCTTTTTCCAATTATTTTCAAACTCCCTCATTCCCCAAATTAGTAACTTTCCATATGTTTGGACTCATAAGGCAACTGGTTCATACTGGTTAATATCATAACACACAGGGGACACACTCATTTCCCAGTCGCATTATACATATTCAGTCCTCTGGACCTTTACTCCTGCCGTCCCTCTGTCTGGTATGCTTCCCAATGCCCTTTCTTTGTCCGAAAATACTTTGCAGCCTCCTTCTTCTGAGGCTATTACCCAATTCTTCTTGTCATTTAACTGAGTACTTTATTCATCTCAAATCTCATTGCAAACCCTCAGTGTCTTCATCTTTACAGTGAAAATAAAAATATTTCTACCTGCCTCACAGAGGTTGTAAAGATTAAATTAATGAATATCCATAAAATTGCTATGAAAAGGGTAAAATGCTCAACTGTTAGTATTAATTTGTCTTCCTTCCTTCCTTCCTTCCTTCCTTCCTTCCTTCCTTCCTTCCAGTCCTTAGCTAAAAATACCCTTTCTTCGTTGGGGAGGGGAGGTTCCCCAACTATATTAGTGCAACAGACATTTGCAATCAGCTACCTGAGGGCTAAGATAAGTAATAAGTGCACCTATTCAGAATCTAAGGCCAGTCTGGGGCCTGTTCCTGGCGGGGCAGGCCCTTTACCATGTCTAAGTCTTACTCACTTCTCCATTCCACCAAAACATATCAGCTACTGATACTCTTAAAAATACCTTGGGTAGACAGAGAAAGACAAATACCACATGATTTCACTTATATGTGGAAGCTAAAAAAACAAAACAAATGAACAAACAAAACTAACAAACTCTGAAATACAGAAAAAACTGGTGGTTGCCAGAAGGAAGGTGGGTGAGGGATGGGTGAACTGGACTAAAGGGATTAAGAGGTGTAAACTTCCAGTTATAAAACAAATCACAGAGATGAAAAGTTCAGCATAGGGAATATAGTCAATAATACTTTTAATATATATAATAATTGCATTGTAATAATATTGCATGGTAAAAGATGGTGACCATACTTATCATGGTAAGCAATGAGTCATGTATAAAATTGTCAAATTGCTATATTGTACACCTGAAACTAATATAACATTGTATATCGGATACACTTCAATAATAAATTTAAAAAAATAATTCTGTTACTTCCTTCTGACAAAAAGGAATGAGGTCTGCCACCCTCCAGTTCAACCTAGAGAGTTCTTCTTATTTCAGTTTTATATTTTACATGACCTTTTGTTTGATAAAAGGGTTCCTCTTCTCTAAAAAAGATTTCAAGTAATTGTTCTGATCCAAAGCCCTCGTTTTAGAGGTATAGAAGTTAGAATTCAGAAAAGGGAAGGAAACAGTAGCCTAAGGACATATTACGGATGAGCCTTCTCAAAGCTAGGTAAAATAGCTTCCAGATGTAGGATAAACCACTTCCTGCGTATTATCCCTACCCTGTCTTACCTTCTGGAAGGTTTTCCTGACATCAAATGAGCTAATGAACTGACACCCTGGATGCATCTTACTTTTCAGAACAAGGGGCTGTCATCATGCTCATTTTGGCTCATTCTCCTGGTTACGTGTACCAGGAGCCCTGGCAACCAAGATCAAAATCCAGGTAGTATGAAGAATCTTTGGATTCCTGACTCCAACCAATTCCTTAAAGGTATTTTTTGGTCAGTGTACATGGATTGCCGCTGAGTCTTCTGGCTGAGAGAATTTCTTTTCTCTCAACTCAAGGAAAAAAAGAAAAACCCTCAACATTTCAATAACAGGCCTGGTGCTTCAAGGCCAGGAAATGGCAACCTCCTTCTCCTCCTCACTGACTGCAATGAGCTTTAAAGGGTGAATAGTTAATAAGAAAAAGAGAAAACTGAAACGACCTTGGGTCACTGTAGGTGTTTAGGAAAGTGATGATTTGACTGTTGTAGGAACAAATGGTTGCTAAGTCTCTGAATACAGACAACAGAATTTCAGGAACTTGTAGGTCTTTGTCAAGCTATCCTATGCATGAACTAAACTCTACACAGCTCTCAAGTGAAACCAAAGTCACAAGTCTGTTTTCTTCTGTTCCATCACATCAGTCCATTAAAGCTTACCCCTCTGAATCTCCATTTCCTTATCTCTAAGATGGAGTTAATAGTATCTACCTTATAAGATTGTCATGATGGTTCAATAGGAAGATGTATGGAAAGCTCTTTGCCCATTTCTGCATTATAATGATGATAAAATAATAATACCTAACACTCATTGAGCACTTACTATGCAGTAAGCAGATTCTAAGCATACTACTTATATTAATTAATCTCATCTTCAACACAAGTCTTTGAGGATTATTATTATCTCCATATTGCAGATAGGGAAACGGAGGCACAGAAAGGTTTAATTACTTGCTTAAGATCATACAGCTTCACAGTGATAGAGGAGATTCCACCTAGGAAGTCTAACTCCATAACTTGAACTTAACCACTGCAGTGACCTGGCTCCAAATAAGTAGGAGACTTAATTGTTTTTTATTAATGAGATCAGCACCAAAGAGGAGAGAAGCAAGTGTGGTGTCTTAGAAGGTCTCACAATCCTCAACAGCAGGCAGTCCCACTGAGATGATCCAGAACAGAGAAATACCTGATGGCTCCCTTCAAAATGGCTCCCACTGACAGAAGCCTGGATCTCCACACTTTGCTCTTTGGCATTAATTAAAACAAAGGAGTTAATCAAGATAAACTTCCACACCTGCCCAGAACCAGCCTGGAAGTTTATCATGTCTAAATATGTTTCTCATGCATTTACTGCAAATTAGTTTCTGAAAGTGAATTTCAAGGTCTAGTGACTCTGAGGTTCCCTAACTCCGTTTTCATTAAGTTTTCACAAATGATCTACTGTTGCATTATTCTTTTATAGTGCAGATTTAAGGCCCCACTATGAAAAGCAATTATGCTGTCAGAAAAGTGTATTTTGACTTATTAAAAAATCTGAAAGGTTTCAGAAAACTATTTATTTAGGTTCTCATTGGGAGGGTATTCTGACAGTCCTCAGAAAGAAAGCACTTTTCTGTTGCATACTATTTGGAGTAGCCTAAGAAATAAGAAAGCCTTTCTGCACAGTGTCTGTGGAGCAGTGGAACAAGCAGAGGGCAGGGCATCGAGAAACCCTGAGTGTTACTCCTGGAAGAGAAGCGCTGCGACTCCCTGGCCTCATCTGAGAAATAAACGAGTTCTTCACAGTAATTTCTAGAGTAAAAGGAACATCGAGATTCTATGATTATAGCTGCCTGTAACGAGCACTTAGCATGTCTTATACACAGTTCTAATAGGTATATGTCCGACCCTGAGAGATAGACCATATTATTCCCATTCTTTAGATAAGTAAACTGAAGCTTAAAAAGCTCACATGGCTTATCCAAGTTCACTCACTACATGCTAAATTTGTTACCCCTATTGAGTATTCTAAGGAATGCTATTCAGAGAAAAAAAGAACACAGAATAAACTACTGAGGCATTCAACAATGTGGGTGGTTGACTGACAGAAGTTAGATATAAAAGACTTCATACTATATAACTTCATTTATATGAAGTTCAAGAATAGACATAGATATAAGAGTTTCCTGTGGAGCGATGGAGAGTGAATGGAAAAGAGCTACACAGGAGTTTTCCGGGAGTGATGAATATATTCTAAGTATTGATTGGGATGGTTACACAGGTGTAGACATCAAAGCCCAAGGAATCCAATGTTTAAATTCAGTGCATTTCACTGCATATAAACTTCAAGAAAAGTGTATGTGGCTGGTGGGCAGTTTGTTTGGCTTCTGAGTCCTATGCACAGATGCCTATCTGCAAAGACTCTGCTCCTCCTAAAATATATAAGCCTGGGGCAGTGCGTCCTCCTTTGTCCTTCCTTGGGCTCTTCTCTGTCACGTGTTCCTCTACCTACACAGATCTCTGGTGCTAGGGAAGACCTCTGCACTGAGAGAATGAGTGTTTGAGGTCTGTGTTTGTACTTTCTTCCTGAATGACCTTAAGTAAATCATGCCTTTTCTTAGGAGTTTCCTCCTTTTAAAAAAAGGGTTTGAATGTAGTAGCTTCTCTCACTTTGTATTAAGGTGATTGTTTCACATCAAGCTCCCATGTCGGGTCTCTTTCATTATAGAAAGCTTGACGGAATGCAGGTAAGATGCAAAAACTACAGGGAGATGGTCCAGGTGGGATATGGATTTAGTACCTCCGCATTCTCTCATATGGTCATTATCACTGAAATTGTGTGAAAAGTGAAACAGTAGGATAAGGACCCAGATGAAGATTCCAGTTTAGTCCCCAGTCCATGGCTGGGATCAGTATTCAGCTGTATGTTATCGAGCTTACTTTGGTATGCCGTCTCTGTTTTAGACATTGCCCAGTGCCCTTAAATGGATGGTTCCTCATCTCATTCTCACAACAATCTTGTGGAGCAGGTATCATTATCCTATTTTATAGGTGAAGACATTAATGCTCTGAAGGGTTAAATAATTTGCCTGAGGTTACATGGCTTTCCTGTGGTGTAGCTGGAATCTGATTTCCTAAATCTTTACACTGAACTTCTATTTTAACAGACAGTGTCAACCTAAAGTTACCCTATGGCAAGCAAGGTTAAGAGTCTTAGTTTGTGACCAAGATCAGTGATCAGTGATAACACAAGGGTTAGAAAGACTTTGGCAGACATTATCTTTGAGAAACATTGTGGATCAAAAGAAAAATAAATTCTAGATTGGAAGGAAAAGAGAACTATTTTCTTGGCACCTACTATTTGTTAGACAGTAAGAGGTACACAGGAGCAACTAGAAGATTCTTATTTCATTGAATTCTAAAATATCCCATTTGCTATAGGTTTTACCAGGCTCGTATAGATCGAATGATTGACCCAAAGTTGACAGGCTTAAAACATTCTCTTAATTGAGCACCTAATCCCATTTCTAGTCCATGGTGTGTGTGTGTGTGTGTGTGTGTGTGTGTGTGTGTGTGTGTGTGTGTGTGTTGGGACAGTACATGTGCACAAAGAATTACAAGTTGAAGTATGGGTGCTAGAGAAATCTTCAAGCAAATTCTTTCCTTTTTAAATTGATATGAATGGTACCAAAAAATTCCCTAACTTGTTTTGGTGATATTCGCATAACATTCATGGTTGTAATTTCAAAATGCCAAGCTATCTATTTGAAATGTGGCATAGAAAATAAGACACAGATGAAGTTATTTTATAATATATTTGGATCTGTTTCCTGGCCAGTTAATTGTAGCAATACCAGCTTTCAGAGTAAACTGCCCTATTTGTAGCCTCTTCCAACTTCCTAATAAAATATACAGGAAAGACAAAGAAGTAACAAGAACTTATAATATCCACAACTAGAGTGGCAATCAATCTATTGCCAGAAACTGGGAGTTACTTCTATGAACTCTAATACCTGCCAGAGCTGGGTTAAAGAAAATAGTCAGCGGTCTACTTATGCTTTGCCTCAAGAAATAGAACAGGCCCTCCCACCTGAAAGAAGGTAGAAAAACCACTTCATCTCTAGACCACTATCTCTGAGACTTAGGGGCCGTAAGCCATTAAAAACTGGAAACCATTACTCTACTTCATCAGCATTGCTACTGGAGGCAGACAGAGCACTTTTTCCTTCAATCTCTGCCCAACACCCTCTCCCCCACCAAACACATCTAAATGTACCTATGCAATGATTCTAGCTCCCAGAAAACATCTAGGCATCCCTGATAGCAACAGATGGAACTGAAATCAAGGGCAACTAGTAATGGTGTATTGAGTCCTAGGGAATGCTATCCTCATTAGTAAAATAAGGTAGCTGGGCACAAAACACATAAACTAGTAGCTCTGCCCGCTAGAGCTAGTAGCTTTGGATTCTTGCATTCCTGGTTTTTTTTATTCAATATGCTCCAGAGAATATAGAAATGTATCTTAGAGGAAATCTCATCTTACTATACCACAGACTGGGTGTGTTAGTTCAGATGCTCTGAGAATGGGACATCAAAATAGTATAGATGAGCAATGCTGTTAGTAGGGGAAATGCCTGTGGGAAATAATGGGGAGGGACCTGCAGGAGGCTGGGAATGCTGTCAGACTGTGATGCAGGTACTCAAGGCAGGATCTGGAGTGAAGGAGCAAGGGAAGAAAGGAAAGGAGCTTGGGTAAAAGTGTTTTAGACTCAATGAGTTCTAAGGAAAGATCAGCAAGGTGAATAGGGAGTCCAAGAGCCAAATTTTACAGCCAGAGGAGTTCCCTATTACCCAGGAACAAGGCAGCCTTAATATCACAATTGAGTTCAGTCTTTGCTGAGAGTGGCCCACGGAAAGCATGGCCTCAGTGCAAACACAGCAGTGGGTTTCAGTGAAGCAGCTGGACTTTTAGCCAATTACTGTTCTTGCATGAGAAACACTTTGATGGCTGCCACATTTAGAATGGCTCTGGCAGGAGTACACAACTTAACTTCGTGCTTTAAACTTGAGGAGAAGATATGAACACTGTGATGGGAAATGCCACATCCTATATTTCATCGATCGTAAAGACTAGATAGATCCCCATAAATTTTAGCTTTTGAAAAGGTTGGTAAAGGAGAGATTTATGAAGCCAAACAGAACTGAGTCTATTAAACATTCTTATCACTTTCTCATTGAACTCCCTCATGTGGTCTATGCAATAAGTGGATGAATCTTTGGGGATGACTATAAAATACTGTAAATTTAAAGAAGTGGTGACCACAATTACAGCTGCTGTTCTAGATGCGATACAGTTGCTGGATGATATCAGTACTATTTCTGGCACCTGGTATAAACCATTGATTTGGCAAATGTCTTTCTCTTTATCAGTTTCAAGGACTACCAGAAGCAGTTTGTTTTTACCTGACAGGGACTATCACATACATTTCCCATCTTTTTGCAGGGTTATTTTGACCCTCCTGCTTTTTCTCCTAATCTAGTCTGAAGAGATCTTGATCATCTTGACATGCTACAGATCAGCCCACTGGAACAATATATTGTATAACAGCAGTATTATAAGAAGGACGTTTCTAGTACCATAGATGCTTTAGAAGACACATGTGTGACAGAAAGTAAGAGATAAACCTCTCTAAAAAAACGAGGAGCCTTTTATTTCAGTAAAATTTGCAAGGTGTCTAGGAGTCTGAAGCATATTAAAATATCCCCTCTAAAGTGAAAAATAAATTGCTACAATTCGTAGGATTTACCTCTAAGAAATACGCACAACGACAGGAGTGGGCCTTCCTGGATTTTGGAGGCAACGTATACCATAAATGACTGTGTAGTACTGGTCCATTTACTGAGTAACCTGTAATGATGCAAGTTTTGAGTGGAACTCACAGTAAGAGAAGGCTCTGCAGTAGGACCAGCCTATAGTAAAAGATGCTCTGCATTGGGATCTTTCAACCCAAGAGATCCAAAATGACTGGCAAATGGTGAGCTCCAGTACAACCACCACAGAGTAGTAAGCTAAAGTAAATAAAGTAGTAAGATAAAGACTAAACATCTGACCTTGGGACATCAAGTGATCATGTGGCCTGGGCTGCTCATCAGGAACTATGTGTAATCTGACCCACCAAGCCATAAGCTTGGGTTTACAATCCACCAACCAGTAAGTCCAGTAAGTCCTGAAGGCACAAGTCAACTGTGTGAACAGGTACCTTGGATTCCTATAGCATCTCTTCCTGCAGCATTGCTTCCTTTCCTTCAGTCCAATGATGGCCTCATAGGAAGGAAGTTCCAAAACTTCGGTCTTGTTTATGAATGATTTTGTGTATCATGCTGGCAACAATCAGAAGTGGACTGCTACAGTTTTACAGTCCCTAATCAGGGGTGTCCTGGAAGACAATAATAAAGGGAAATCCTTCAAGTGGTCAGAACTTCAAGTAGCATATTTGGTTGTTCACTTTGTTTGAACAGATCGATGGTCTTCACTGATTTATAGCCTAATGGTTTGGCTAGATAGATGATCAGGGACTTGTAATGAACAGGATTAGAAGATTGTTGTCAGGGGGATCTGGGCAAGAGTGATGAAATTGGAATTACTGGAATGGAAAGAGTGTGAAGATTATGTGAATGCTCACCAAAGAACCCCACTGCAGAGGAAGTTCTCAACAATTAGGTTAAGATAATATATTCTTTGGATATCAGTAAATCCCTTATCGAAGGCCTTGCTCAGTGAGTCAATATAAAAAGAGACCATGACAATAGGGATGGGGGCTGTGCAAGGATTTACAACATGGACTTTTCCAGAATATCTAATCTGCTGGTAGAAGAGACTAACACCGATTCCCCAGCTAGTCACTCCCAGCTAGTCATCTGGTGGCAGGCTGATTACATTAGATCCCCTTCCATAATGAAGAAGCCACGATTTGTCCTTGCTGGAATGTACATTTATTATGGATTTGAATTTACCTTCACTGTACTCAATGCCTCTGCCAGTAACATCAATCCATGGATTTACAGAATTCCTTATTCACCTTATGGTATCCCACACAGCATTAATTCTGAAAAATGAACTCATTCTGTTGCAAAAATATGTCAGTAATGGGCTCATTCATATAGAACTTACTGGTCCTAACACATACCTCATTTCCCAGAACAGTTGGCCTTATGGATGTGGAATGATCTAACAAAGATTCAGTTCCAGTTCCAGCTCCAGTTTGGAAACTGAAAATGTGGAATTTTCTCTTATCATGTGTTTTGAACCCATGACCAACATATGGTGTTGTTTCTCACACAGGCAGAACATATGCATCTGAGAGTCCAGGGAAGAAATGAGATTTGGTTCCTCTTATATTACACCTAATAACCCAGTCACAGAAATTTTATATCATCCCAACAAATTTGGGCTCTGCTTGTTTAGGAGGCCTTAGTTCTGAAAGGAACACAATAATAGTTCTACTAAAGTGAAAGCAAAGGCTACCATCTGACTATTTAGGGTTCCTTATGCTACTAAATCAAAAGGGAAACAATCCATGCTGCTTTATTAGTTGGGGTAACTGATCCCGATTACTAAGGAGGATTTGGGTTGTTGCAACAAGGAGCAAGAAGGAATAATTCTGGAACTAGAACATTCTCTAAGATGCCTTTTAGCACTTCTGTGTCCAGTAGTAAATGTTAATGGAAAAGTACTACCCGATAAAGTTTCACTGAGGACGCATACCCCTCAGAAATAAAGATTCGGGTCACTGTACCAGGTAAAGATCATGCAAAAAGCTAAGAAATTTGCTGAGAATAAAGGGGGAATAGAAAGGGTAATTGAAAAAGGATGTTATAACTATCATCATACCATTTGACCAGTTAGAAAAACGAGTACTGCTGCAAATACACATCTCTTCTTCCTTGCTTGTTATGGGTGTGTGTGTGTGTGTGTGTGTGTGTGTGTGTGTGTGTGAATTTATTTCTTCCTCCTTGCTCCTTTGCCTTAATATTTTACATAAAATTCATTGTTGGTGATTACTTTAAAGTTATCCTTTAGATTACATATTATTCAAATGGGACTACGATTAAAAGAGATAACATGACCTCACCTAGAGATGGATGTACTGACCATTGGAACTTTTTGTCTTTCCCTTTTGAAAAGATTGTGAGAACATCTATTTATCTATCTATCTATATGAAAATTAGCTGCATCTTCCAAGGTGAAAGGATAAAGGACATATTTTGTTGTATGTGTGTAGAAAGGTATATACAGATGAGAAGTAACCAGAGAGATGGATTGTGCCAGGTATTTACCTATTGTCTTTCAGTTCCAAGTCCACCCTTCAATACTGTGCTCGCTAATGTGACAAACTACATTGCCCAGATTTCTTTTCTATCTGGCTTCCTGTTAGGTTCTGCCGATAACTAAAGGGAAATTGGAAGGTGGGAAGAAGAGGGGAGAAGAGACTGCTTTTCTGCTTTTGTTGGCTCCAGCTTCCAATTCTTTTCTGTTTTTGTTTTGACGCTCCTAGAACCAACCTCTCCACGCCTCTCAGAAGTACCAGCCACAGACAGGCAATGCTTCCTCCTCAGAGAAATGAATTCAGGGCTCCCGAGTCCCTCTCTAAGATCCTAGGTTCTGATAATGCCAACTCAGCCCTTTTGTTCCCCTAATCCCAGCAGTGATAGCAGCTTCCTGCAAGTATAAACTCTGGGTTATCTCAATGTTCCCTTTTTGCACTTTTAGCCCTCCACATCTGGTAATAATTTTCATATACTACACCCTTCTGTTGAAATGGTGTAGTTTAGATTCCTAAGTGAATCTAAATGACCCAGTCACGTAGAGATATGTGTAGCAGCACAGTTAAAGAAGATCCGAAAAGTCATGAGACAAGGCCATGGCTAAATTGCCTTCATTAATACCTGCAATGTTTTCACTCAGTTTGTTTTTGTTTTGAGGATAAAGAGTAAAAGAACCAAAGAATACCTGTGTACTCAAAGATAAATAATTAAACACCTAGCTGTAAAAGAGCTGACAACAAATTTGTGCCCTTTATAAATGGAGATCCTGGTGTGTGGTCTATTTAGTAACCATCAAAATAATTTAATCCCACTTGGCAGAAGCTAGAAAACATCGATGACTCCTCCCTTCCCCCATTAACTATGTTCTGATTTATAAACTAAAATCCTACATTCCAATTGGACCCATAATGCACTTTATGGGTGTGTATAAATATGCACTGATCTATAAATCAGTATCTCTGCTTTCCTCAAATCACTGACCTGCATCCTAAAACTGTGATTTTTCAAATCTTGTGGCACAGAATATTTTGAAGTAGAATTCATTAACTTATCCTTTCAACAAATATGTATTGCATGTCTACTATGTTTTAGTGGACTGTGCTACGGAATCGGCATATAGAAGGAGCAGAAAATGGTATGTTCCCTGCCCTCAGAAGCTTAGTCTATTGAGGAGATAGACATCGATCAAAAGATCACATGCATAATTTGAAAATTCAAAAGCGATAAGTGTGAAGGCATAAAGTATACGAGTACCTATAACAGAGATCTGGACAAGGTGGGGAGAGGGAAAGCAGAAAAACAAACCAAAATTTTTATCAATATTTTTATCCTAAAAAGAATGGGAAGTCATTAAACTGTTTTGATTTTGGAGGATCTTAAGTGATCAAATGGGCATTTGACTTGCCAAAGAGGATAAGTTCTATAAAATTTGTACAGGTAGGGATGCAAAATGTAAGGGAAGAACACTAGATCAGAAGACAACATTGATTCAGGGATTATTATTATTATTTAATTGTTTATAAATATTTGAATGACAATTTTAAAGGCTGTTTATGGTACTTCCCAATTTTTTATACAATGAAGTTTAATCAATAACTTTTGCATATAATAGAGTTATCTCTGAAATATATACATACATCATAACTGTATATTACAGATGATTAGTCACAAAGGTGATAAAAATATATTACAGTTATTTTTTTCCTTCCTTCAACTAGACCAAACTCAGCTCTGTCAGTGCTGTCCCTAGGTAGATTCCAAATATAAGTGCAGCAGTGGGCATCTGCTTCTCTCCGGCCACATCCATTCCTTACAAAATGCTGAAATGGTGCTTTTTTGCTTTAGCTATTGTTTTCCTCTAATTATGCTCAACTTAAATAGTAATAGGAGCTGAAAATACAGCCATGGAGAGGAACCATGTATGAGAGCATTTACTAAAGGCCCTGAATGGATGCCTCTCCCAGAAACCACTTTTTAAAATACCTTGAAGCCCCATATGGAAAAATTCCCAGTAGATTCTAAAGACATTGTCATAAAACGGATAGCCAGATTGCTGCCACACACAATCTATGGGATTGACAGTTAATGTAATCATAGAGTCATAGAATCATTCGTTTAAGGAAACACAGAACCTTAGAACTTCAGAACTGTAAAATAAAAAAACATTTTTAAAAAACACTGAAGCAGTCAAAAGTGATCTGAAGACCCATCTACTTCAACTATCTACTCCATGTTTGAACTTGATATATCTGATCCCTTAGGGGGCTGCTAACAGTCTGTTTGAATGCTTCATATTTAGGCAGCTCTGAATATTAGAATGATTATCTGAAGCAGAGATGAAATCTGACCTCTGGTTGTGCCTACACATTGGTACTATTTCTATTAACAGGGCTAAAAGTGTTCAAGGAAAAACAAACAAACAAAAAAAACTTACTCAAGATTCTTTGGATTAATTTTATTTCCTTCACCCACGGACATAGCAGTACTAGGATCCAATCAAGAACATCTGTAATGTTATGTGACCAGGGTCTTAGTTTCCTTCTGACGCTCCCCAATCATTTTCTTTTTCAGAAATCCGAGTTAACCCTGTTTCCTTCTTCTTACTTCTATGCATGATAAGGAAAATTTATTGAGTGTATTCTGTGTTCTATACCCTATATAAGGACTTTATGGGTGTGACTCATTCCTCACAATAACACTATGAAATAAATTCTGTCGTTATCCTCATTGTCTAGAGGAGAAAGGCGAGGAACAGAAAAAGTATGTACTATGTACTGGTTTCTCAATAATGTTTGGTATGGCTGTAATTCAAACTCAGAACATCTGGCTCCATAGTATATGCTCCTAACCACTGTGTTAGACTAGAATATGAATAAAAGAACACTAAAAATTCTTGTAAAAAAGAATGTTGAATTCCCTAGTTTAGCAAAGACAAAGATTTACCTAACAATGGACAAATGCCATCAAATGTACAATGCGATCTTGGGCAAATTATTGCCTTTTCTGAGCCTTAGTTTCCTCAGCAGTAAGTGGAACAAAGCTTTAAATGCTTTCCAAGGCACCTTCTAGTCTGAAATGCAAAGAATCCTACCAATATTGGTTTGAGTCAGAGTTCAGCTACAAAGATTTCCTCAACCCCAAACATGTGTCAAGCACTGAGCTTAATAGCCTCCTAGGAACACCTGAGGAGACACAATTAAAATCAAACAAATAGAAAACAAAGTGATAGAGGCAATAATAAAAGTGTGTACACAGAAAAGCAGTCAACTCTATCTTGGGGTGGGGTGGGAGCCAAGGAAGACTCTAGACATGAGTGGATACCTGACCGAGGTTTTGAAAGATAGTTCACTAGGTAAGATAAGTGGTAAAGCACCCTCAAGAGACATATTGATGGCATATTAAGAAGGTAGAAAGGTACGTTTAGGACCTGGCAAGCAGTTCACTATGACTGCAGTTTACTAAGTATAAGACAAGCAGTAAGGAATAAGACTGGAGAGATGCGTAGGGGCCAATGACAGGGCCGTGGTGTCCTGCTAAAGAATTAAAACTGGGCTTTACAGAATGACAGGATAAAACACATGAATTTGCTTTTCTATTTTTTTAAATATAAGCATGATCAGTTGTAGAGATATTATTTTGGAATCGAGTTACTCATTAAAATGACATCCCTGAGATAGAAACTGCTTTCAATGCAATAAAAATTTTTAACTTTTTTCCCCTTCATATTCACATGGAAGCCCAGTACATTCTAATACTTAAAAAAAAAAAAAAAAAAAAGCTACAGTTTCACTTATGTTGTCATCTAGATAAATTGTCCCAATTATGGGTAAAAAAATGGTGCAAACAGCCACCTCCTAGAGGGCTGAGGAGAAGAGGTTGAGAACAGTCTGTTCTGTTAGGCTCCAACTTGGCGGCTGCTTCCAGGCTTATAGATATTCAAAGGGAAATGAGGACAAGGAGGTTCTAGGGGAGCTACTCAGCATGTTCAGAGATATTGGTAAGAGCTCACTGACAGCTCAGGCATCCCACAGGGGACATCTGGACCTCGCTCATATTTCAGAGTTTAACAAGATTATTGTGCAACTCAACAAAGCAAAATTATGGTGAAAACTTATCCAAAGTTTCTGTCAGGTAAAGAAATAAGGGAAACGTAGGAAATTCAAGTTAATTTCACAAATCATTCATTCATTCAACAAAGAAATGTTAATTGAGAAAACAAGTATATTAGAACTTAGGTAACTGGTCATGGTTTAGGCATTTACTAGTTGTAAATTCCTGGGAAAATTAATCTCTTATGCCCGGTTTGCTTTTATTATTTCAACTATACTAAGAAGAGTGATGATGATGATGATAATAATAATAATAATATCTATATTTTTAGGGGTAGGAAATAAGGGGATTGATTGAAGAGATATCTATCTAGGGATAAGCAACCAGAATCAAACTTGATAACCATATAAATGAGGAATGAGGGAGAGGAGGAGCCTATAAAGGTTCCCAGGGTTCTGATCTAAGACTAGTTATAGAACCTGAGAACACAGTAAGGAAAGGCCAAAGAAATTTTATTAGGACTCTGTTATGTGCAAGGCATGCCAAAAGAGAAGCTGATACTCTCAGAGATGAGGCAAGAGTCTTCTACTTGGGGTATTTAGGAGAGACATACAACAACACGATAATCGGAGAAATGAATTTTGGGAGGCTACAAGAATTCACCAAGAAAGAGCTTAGGGAAGGTTGGTGCGATCACAGCGGCAATAGAGGATTAAGAGGCTGAAGATCAAGTCTAACCTCATCAAATCCAGCTTCTACTGTCATTTCTAAGATGTGGAAAGTAAGGTCTAGAATGGGAAAATAACTTGTCCAAGGTCACATATTAAATTAAAGGCAGGCCCAGGATGAGGGATATAGCTCTTTTACAGCTACACTGGGCTCTGTGCTCCCACAGAGACCTGAATAGAGAAGTTCTCTGGCACGTTCCAGCCTATCCACTGTACAACAGGGCCTTGGCTAGTATGTTTTGTTTTGTTTTGTTTGTTTGTTTTTCATTTAAAAAATGATATCTCTTTGAGACTCAGTTTTCTCATCCATCATATTTCTTCTTGGAGACTCATAATGCACATTAGGTTCTGAAAAGACTTGAAGAAAAAAACCACCACCACCACCACCACCACCACCACCACCACCACCACAACAACAAAACTGTAGGGGTGTTCGGCTGGCTCAATCAGTACAGCATGTGACTCTTGATCTCAGGGTTGTGAGTTTAAGCCCCACACTGGGTGTAGTGATTACTTAAAAATAAAATCTTTAACATTTTCCCCTTAATCTCTACTACCTTATAACATCTATATATACTTCCATGAAACATCATTTGAGACAATTGAGAAACAATTCTGATAGAGATGCAAAGCTCATAACCTGGTCTAGGGGCAGAAGGTAAAACAAGCAGGGGTATGTAATACCTAAACTATGTCTGGGACAGTGAGTAAAAGTTATTTGGAAGGAGGAGATGGGAAATAGGGAAGGCCTTTTGGCAGAGGGAACACAGAAAAGTGCCACAGCATGGTATCTGCAGTATTTTACAGTGGACAGTGAGCACAAGGGAGTAGAGGAAGATGAAGATACAGGGGTAACTAGAATCTATATCTGGAAGGGCTTATGCCATAATAAAGAATTTGGGAGGACTTATACCTCTAGCTTAGACAGAATAATTAGGGACTGAATTTGTCCTACCACCTGAAACAATCAAAAAACAAATAAATATATGAAAAAGATGATTTTTAAGACATTGGACATCAGGCAATAAAGGACAGTGATGGATGGCTATGAGATGGAAAACTAAGGTGGTGGGCCATAAGATTACTCCAGCTTATGCCTTGAGAGTTTCCAGGACCTGACACAGGGAGGGAAACCCGAGTAGAGTCTGGCAAACTCTCTGCATTAAGGAGATGAAGCTGAGAGTCTGGAAAGACTAAGAGTTTGCAGGTCAGAGAAATAGAGAGGACAGAGTTGAAAAGAGAAAACCCTCTGGAGATCTGTCAAGTTTTCCCCTTGAGTATTCAGCAGAATAATGATCAGTACATGTATGTGGAAAACTAAGATTGGGGAAAGAAGCATCTGAGAAGATTAGAGGGAACAATGCCTGATACTCACAAGAGGCTAAGAGCAGTGCTTATACCTACCAGATAAACTGGAAAACCTCATAATTCATAGGGGATCTGAGTAGAAAACTCACATAGGATTTGTCTCAGTAGTGGGGAATAATTAACATTAGGCCAAACACTACTCTGAAACCACCTAATGAATTTAAAAGCAAGACTTGAAAGGATAAAACTATTTATAAAGAAATCAGAGAGGGAGAAAAACCATGAGAGACTCTAGACTCCAGGAAAAAAACTGAGGGTTACCGAGGGAGGTGGTTAGGGGATGGGGTAACCAGGCGATGGGTATTAAGGAGGGCACGTGTTGTGACAAGCACTGGGTGTTATATGCAAATAACGAATCGTTGAACACTACATCAAAAACTAATGATGTACTATATGTTGGTTAACTGAACATAATAAAAAAAAGTAACTTAACCACATCCTAGAAGAAACTTTAAGAACATTTGTAAGAATATAGACATTTAAACCAACAGGTTAAAATTATGCCATCTAATAAACGTCTGACATTAGTAAAAAATAACAGGAATGCAAGAAATTAGGAAAATTCTTTCAGAGGGGAAAAGTCATACCAAAATGGGCCCAGAACTGATACAGATGTTAACATTAGCAGAAAAAGAGATTAAAATAGTTATTATAAGTGTATTCTATGTGTTCTAAAAGTTAAGAAGGGACATGAATGATATAAAAAAGACCCAAACTGAACTTTCATGGATAAAAACTACAATACCTGAGATTAAAATGCATTAGGTGGAAATAATGGCAAATTAGACACTGGAGATGAAAAGATTAGTGAATTTGAAGACATGGCAATAAAAATATCCAAAAAGAAACACACAGAAAGACCCCCTCCTGTTACAATTCCTAAATTAACAAAGCATCTGTGAGCTATAGGGCAACTTTAATAATCCTAATACACAGAAATTGGGACTCCTGAAACAAGGGATGCAAATAAAAAATGTCTAAAGTAACAATGGGTGAAATTTTTCCAAATTTGATGGAAACTATAAACCTGTTGATCCAAGAAACTCAATGAGCCCCCAAGTAAAAGAAACAAAAAGAAACCTGTATCAGGCACATCAAAATAAAATTTGTCAAACCCAGTGATAAAGAGAAAATCTTGAAAGCTGCTAGAGGAAGAAACCTTATGTGCAGAGAAACAAAAGGAAGGATGAAAATAGTTTTCTCCTTGGAAACTATGTAAGTGAGAAGATGATAGATCAACATCTCTGAAATACTAAAAGAAAAAAAAACCTTTCAAGCTAGAATTCTTCTCTACCAAAAATATCTTTCAAAACTATGGAAAAATTAAGGTTTTTCAGACATAAACAGTTAAAAGAATCCATTACTAGCAGACCCACACTCTAAAAAATGTTAAAGGAAGTCCTTCAGGCAGAAGAAAAATGATACCAGATAGAAATCTACCACCAAAAAAAAAAAAAAAAAAAAAAAAAAAAACAAAACAAAACAAAAAAAAAAAAAACAAAGAGAGAGAGAGGGAGAGAATAAAAAAATCAAAATGGCACTTTCATGGATAAATGTTTAAGAATGTGTCTTATTACTTAAATAACATTAAAGATAATTCACTGCTTACACAAAACAATAATGTAGTATGGGATTTATAAGACATATAAAAGTAAAAGGTATGTCAGCAATAGCACAAAGACTGGAAGGGAAAAAGCAGAAATAAACTCTTGTAAATTTCTTATGCTATATATGAAGTAGGTCATCTGTGATAGTTAAAGATATATACTACAAACCCTGAATCAACCACAAAAATAGCACAATTGAGTTATAGTTAATAAATCAACAAAGGAGATAAAAAGGAAGCCAAAAGAAAAAAAAAAAAGAAATCTCAACAAATACTCCAAAATACTGCAGAAGAAAGCAGTAACAGAGAAAAAAGGAATAAAGAACAGATGGGACAAACAGAAAACAAAGAGCAAAATTACAGATTAAACTTAACTCTCTCAATAATCATGTTAAATTCCATATATGAGTGAAATCACATGTATTTGTCTCTCTTTGACTGACTTATTTCGCTTAGCATAATACTCTCTAGCTCCATCCACGTCATTGCGAATGGCAAGATTTTATTCTTTTTTATGGCTGAGTAATCACTCATTTGTGGAATTTAAGAAACAAAACAAATGATCACAGGGGGAAAAAAGAGAGAGGCAAACCAAGAAACACATTCTTAACTATAGAGAACAAACTGATGGTTATCAGAGGGGAGCTAGGTGGGGGGATGGGTTCAATAGGTGCTGGGAATTAAGGAGTGCACTTGTGATTAGCACCAGGTATTTATGCTAAGTGTTGAATCACTAAATTCTACACCTGAAACTATTATTACACTGCATGTTAACCAACTGGAATTTAAATAAAAACTTAAAAAATAATCATGTTAAATGTAAGCAGTCTAAACACTATAATTAAAAAAGTAGAGGGCGCCTGTGTGGCTCAGTCAGTTAAGTGTCTGCCTTTGGCTCAGGTCATGATTCCAAAGTCCCAGGATGAGTTCTGCATCTTGCTCACTGCTCACTGGGGAGTCTGCTTCTCCCTCTGACCCTCCCCACTCTCGTGCTTTCTCTCTCTCACTCTCACACATAAATAAATAAAGTCTTAAAAAAAAAAAAAAGGTAGAGATTGCCAGATTGGATAACAAAGCAAGATCCAACTACATGCTACCTGTCAGAAATCTAGTTCGAACATAAAGACACATATAGATTAAAAGTAAAAGTTTGGAAAAAGGATATACCATTTTAACACTAATAAAGAAAGAAAAGCTGGAGTTGGTATATTAACATCAGACATGGTAGCCTTCAGAGCAAAGACTATCAGGAATAAAGAGGGTAATTTCATAAAAATAAAGGCGTCAATTCATTAAGAGGACATAACACTGCTAATTGTTTATGCATCTAATACCAGAGCATCAAAATGCAGGAAGCAAAAGCTGATACAGTTGAACAAACCTGCAATTAACAGTCATAGATTTCAATACTCCTCTCTTAGTAACTGATAGAATACATACATAGAAAATCAGGAAGGATATAGAAGACTTGCACAGCACTATCAACCAACTTGACCTAACTGCCATTTATTAAATACTCCACTGATATATAACAGCAGAATATATATTTTTCTGAAGTGCATGTAGAACATTTACCATTTACCATGACAGACCACATTCTAGGCCATAAAACAACTGTCATATATATATATATATATATGTGCCTGACAGAATCTACAGAAAAGCTACAAGAACTAGTGAGTTTAACAAGGTTGCAGGATAAAATACAACCATTTTAAAAGAAAAATGCCGCCATATTCAGGGATCTTAATGTGGTTCCATGGACATGCCAGACTTTTTCATATATCTAGGTTTTCTTATGCTGAGACTCCACCTAGAATGTTCTTACTTTCCCTTTCCTCATGCTGTCCCCTTCCCACAACACTCTTAAGACAGTCTGATAAAAAGCCTGTTTATTTTTCAAGATTGAACTCAAATACCACTTTCACCATAAAACCTTTTCTGACCTGCTCTCTCACTCCTCTGTCACAGGAGATAAAATTTGTATATCTTCTGAACACTGTCTACACATACCTAAAATAGAAAGCATCTTCATCATTGTGAAAGACTCATCTATGAGCTACTTGAGGACAGGGATTTTTCTCATTTATTCCATAAAATTCAGATTGGATAAATAAATAACTTCTCTACTATGGTAATTAACAACTGATGCCTAACTGTGCATGTTTTTGCCTCCTTCCACCAAATTCGGGGCTCCATGTGGGTGGAGGTTGTGTCTGACTTCTTTCTTATCCTCATTATCTAATACTATGCCTGGCATATGGAAGATCCTTTATGTGTATGTGCTGATAATGCCTATGTGAACAGTGCGGGAAGGATCTAAGGTTCCCCACTTCTGGAAGAGAATATTTCAAAGACCATAGGATAAGGCTGATAACAAATAAAAGTATGAAAGACTAAACAAGTCCCTCCTAAGACAGCAGGAAGAATGACTTGAGCAATTGCTCTTTATAGGCAAATGTTCCACCTTTGCTACCAACCTGTTGGTCAATACTGAGAGCCCATGGTTGGAACAAATGAGGCTGCGTTATCTTCCCTAGCCAAGTTAAGATATCTCTAGTATCTCCATAAAGTGTGAGATAAGAGAGAGGGGAATTCAATTTAGAAGACATTCATAATTCTTCACTGAGGTACTCCCGGGCTTAGGACTGGGCAGGTGGAGGGAGGAGGCCTGCCAGCATCAATATCTTATTACTGTTGGCTCTACTGGCCTGAGAGTTCAGCACAGAAATGAGTGTCCCAGGGGAAATTTATCTTGAGAGCAGTGATTCTGCCTTTCAGCATGTTGGTAGACTAACTCTGTTCACCGCCCCCCCCCCTCATGCCCCACAACATAACAGATGGGGCCACTTACTTAGCCTAAGAAATTTCACAGCTGTGGAAGGGACTTTTAGAGATCATCTGGTCCAACCCTCTCTTTGGCAGATGAGGGGGCAGAGGCCAGAGAGCAGAGATTGAGAGGCAGAAGCGGGGGCGGAGGTAGAGGCGAAGGCAGAAGCAGAGGCAGAGGCAGGGTTCTGGTCTCCACTGTCTCTTGACACAGATTCTGCAAATCCTTTGGATTTCAACAATGCCTACAGGGTAAAGTCTAAATGTACGGGCATGTCCTTCAAGGTTCTCCTGTCCTGATCCTAACAAAACTTCCCACTCTCATGTCTGCCTATTCCCCACCTGTCTTCCAGCCACAGTGTACATTCACTGACAGTTTCTGGAACAGAAACAGTACTTTCACACACACACCTCTATACCTTTGCTTGTGTCATTTCCACATTTGCCTAAAATGATATTTCCTTCTTTTGCTATCTGGGATATTCCTACTCACCCTTCAAAATCTAGTTCAAATGTTGCTTCTTCTTCAAAAACTTCCTGGATATTCCAAGGCAGAACTTTCCCTGCACCATGCTTATAGCACTTTTTATATGTTCTGTTATGCTTTATAATGTAGCTATGTTCACATATATTAACACATGCATGTCCACACGCATATGTTGTTTCAAGGAATTGTCTCCATTTAAAGTTACCCAGGGTATATAAAAGGCAAATACCTTATTTATGTAGCTATTTATGAGGACCCGCATTTGGTGGTGTAGTAAGTATTCAGGATGATATTACTGCCTCAAGAACCTGCATGTCTTCCTCAAGTTCAATACTCAAGTCATAATCATTTTATTTATACCAGAAACACTACAATATATGGCTTATTTATGATGCTAAAGACACTTTTTATGAAATCATAAATCAAATTGTATTTATAATATACAATTTATATATATTAATTAAGATTAATAGACTCTCAGTAGATTAGTTCTTAGTATTGGATAAATTTCACATACATAATTAGGTCAGGTACATATATGTAATTCCAACATGTATATAATCCATGTTCTATAGTATTATCAAGGAGAAGAGCACATGCTACTAAGGGGACTTTGTCTTAATATAGAAAGTTTAAAAAATATACACATTTTCAAACACAATTTGAGCCAAAATCACGAGGCTTGTTCACTTGGCTGCTTCACTGGCTCTCCATATAAACCTACATTTCAAAATACTAAGCCTACCACATTAGGTCTCTCCTACAATGGCTGCTATGCACTTTCTCCTTCTCCATTACTCCCACTCTGATGAAACATGCACCACATAGGCTTACTATGCCTCTATACATGCTCTTCTTCCTCCACTCTTTACCTGGCTAAAAACAATTTACCCTTTAGTTCTTTAGAACTTTAGTTCTACTTTCACCTCATCTGATGCCACTAGCTTGGCCTGGTGCTCCTTTTGGCCTCCTACAAGTCCTGGGCTTCTCTCTACTACAGCACAAATCATACTATGTGGTCACTGTTTACATTTCAGTCACTCTCATTACACTAAAGACCTTGAAAGCAGAGCTCCAATTGGTCAATCTACAGATAATGGGTTAAATGTTTACTAAGGAAGCTGGGTATTCTAAATGCTGGGGATATAGCAATGAACAAAACAAAGGCTCTCTTCCTAAGGAGTTTACATTTCAGCAGAACAGTCTTAAATGAGCACACAAAAATTAAATGAGATAAATTCAGGTACTAATATAGGCCAAGAAGGAAATTAAAAGGCATCACGTGATAGTGACTAGATGGTGCATTTTAACTAGAATGATCAGGAAAATTCTCCCTGCACAGATGACCTTGGCTAAGACCTGACTGATGAAAATCCCCTATGGGAAGAGTTCCAAGTCTTGGAGAAAGGAATGATCTTACTGTGTTTGTGTAAGAAGGTCATGGTAGCTAGATTTTAGTGACTGACTGAAGAGAAAGAGGCAGAAGAAATAGGCAGAGGCCAGGTCCTGTAGGGCCTTACTGATCATGATAAAACCTTAGATGTTATTTCAGTTAGAATGGAAGCCTCTGAAAGGTATTAACCAGGGAATGACATGAACTGACTGCTGTGTGGAGAGTGGGCTCTACAGAGAAAGAAGAAAGGGCTTCAAGGGCTGTTTCAGTAGCCCAAGCAAGATGTAATAGTGACTTGGACTAGGGTTATGGCAGAGGAAATGGAGGAAAGTGATTGGATTAGGATATTTAGTAGAGATAGAGCTGGCAAGACTCACTAATAGACTGGGTATGAGGTATGACAGGAAGACAGAAATTAATGATGGACCCTAGGTTTTTCCCTGGGGCCATATACTATGATGGAAAAGACTTGAGTTAAAGAGTTGAATGTATTTGTTTTGACATACTTATTAGACATCTGGATAGAGATGTGGTGTAGGCAGTTTGATTATACTAGTCTAGAGTTTAGGAGAAGTTAGAGTTGAAAATGTATACATGGAATTCATTAATGTATAACTGACATTTAAAGCTATGGGAACAGATTGGATTACCTGGAGAACCAGCATAGCTGGAGAAGAGAAAAGAAGAGAAGAAGGCAGAGAGGCAAGTGTACTTCAATATTCAAACTATAGTAGAGAAGAAGCCATCAAAGGATTCTGAGAAAGAATGGCCACTGAAGAGGATAATTAAGAAGAGAAGGAGGAGGAGGACCAAGGGAGTGTGGGGTCTTGAAATCCCAGAGAAGAAAGTATTTTAAGAAGGAAGATATGAGTTAATGGTGTGAAATGCTGCTGGGAGGCCTAGGAACATGAAGACAGAGAAATGACCACTGGAATTGGCAGGAGGCTCATCTAGGATGATCTTGATAAAGGCCAATTCAGAGGACAACTGGGGATAGAAGCTCAACCTGAATGGGCTAAGAAGACTGATGCACAGTGAGGGAGTGGGAAGGATGAGTAGGTAATTCACTGGAGAAGGTATGTTATACAGTGGGGCAAAGAAATGGGATGTAGTCAGAGGGAAATGAGAGGTCAAGAAAGGAGTGCTTACACATACTCTTTCTCTCTCCCTCTCTTCCTATCCAAAGGCAGAAAGTATTATGGCTTATTTGCTTCAATATAGGAAAATCAAGAAAGTGGGGCGCCTGGGTGGCTCAGTCATCAAGCGTCTGTCTTCGGCTCAGGGCGTGATCCCGGCGTTATGGGATCGAGCCCCACATCAGGCTCCACCGCTGGGAGCCTGCTTGTTCCTCTGCCACTCCCCCTGCTTGTGTTCCCTCTCTCGCTGGCTGTCTGTCTCTCTATCAAATAAATAAATAAAATCTTAAAAAAAAAAGGAATATCAAGAAAGTGATAAATTTAAGATATAGATAAAAAGTGAATAATTATAGGGATCAGATAGGGTCTAGAATATAGGAGGTTAACTTCAGACAGGACCAAGGGTATGTTTCCATTCTGACAGAAGTAAAGTCAACGTATGGATACATATGAAAGTAGGTTGGTGAATTTTGATACCTCATCGTATGGCTACTGTTTTCTCTATTAAGAATGAGATGAAGTCATCAGCTAAGATGACCTATTTGACTCCATTACCCAGTGTTTAAAACAGTGCCTAGCATATAAAAAGGACTGCATTTGCTAAGTGAGCCAGAAAACAAACAGAATTGCACGTGATCTGGCCCCATGAGTTGATAAATCTTCTTAACTCAAGAGGAAGAGTTTTTAGTCCTAAAGAGGTCTTGGGTCTACCACTTGCCAGCTGTAAGACCCTGACCAAAATACTTAAACTCTCTGAGCCTGAGGTTTCTCATTCATAAATTGGGGATTAAATGCCATTTCACAGGCATATTATAATAATCGATCAGACAGTATACATAAAGCACTTGGCACAAAGCCTGGCACATAGCAACAGCATAATAAATAGAAATTGCCACCAATGATGGATATTGCCACCAATGATGGATATTGCCATAATTGTTGCTATTCCAAATAATACTGGTCACTACCAGAATCTTCTATCTGTTTCATCAGATTGCAAATGAATACAAAGTAAGAGACTCTGTCTTAAGAACCCTTCACAGTAGGTTTCTCTTTGAAATGGTATTTTGGGTGCTTTGGGTGATCCAAAGAGAGAAAAAATCCTTTAGGTTGGATAGTCAGAGAATGCTTAAAGCCAACAAACAGCTTTTGAAGATCGAAGCCAAACTATTTCATGTTTACCTGCATTTTAAAAAGTGCAACTGCTCCAGTTATTCCTTCCTACCTTCACAAGAATTCATGGGACAGACCTTTTTCTCCTAATTTCATAAATGAAGAAATAGGTATTTAGAGAAGTTAAAAGACTAGTTCAAGAGCTCAGTTAATAAGAATGGGGCTGGGATGTCTGCATTCAAATGCTCTGTGCTCTCTACTACTTTCATTTTCTGAAACATGCCTTAGGAAGAGCCAAAGAGAATGAAACTGGCAACAGAAATGAGGGGCTCGTTCAAGCTACAACCTGCCCACTTGACCTTACATGGTATAGTGGGGGCTGGTGGATGTTCCCCTAATATCTTCTCTGCCTCTTCTTGGGCATATGGTTAGACCACATTTCCTATGAACATTCTCACTGCAATGAAGTCTAGCTATGTGACAAAGCTCTGACCAGTGGAATGCAAATGAAAGTGATGTGTGTCACACTGGGCCTAAGCCTTAAGGCAGTGGGCTGTATCTCTCTATCCTCTTTTTCCTCTTTCCACTAGCTGGAATCTGAGGGGGTCTGACTTGGCTCTGCAGGTGACAGCAATGCCCTAGATGAAGGCGAATTAGGGCATTGGAAGGAACACGGTTCTTAAATAACTGTGGGAAATAGAGCTGGCTGCCAACCTAGACTGTTCAATTCAGAACCAATTTGTGTGGGGGCGCCAGTGGCTCAATTGGTTAAGCATCTGCCTTTAGCTCAGGTCATGATCCCAGGGTCCTGGGATCCAGCCCCTTGTCGGGCTCCCTGCTCAGCAGGGAGCCTGCTTCTCCCTCTCTTCTCCGTTCGCTCTCTCTTGCTATCTCTGTCTCAATCTCTGTCTGTCTCTCAAATGAATAAATAAAATCTTTAAAAAAAGAACCAGTTTGTGAAAGATGAATAAACATCATTCCTTAAGTCATTGGATTATATTAGGTTTCTTTGTTATAGCTGCCTGTGTTCACAATTACTAAGATACAGGGACACACACTTGAGAAGACAACTGCAGAAGAGAAGGCTGAGGGGGAACATGCAGCTGCCTAAAGATCTTTCCATGGCTCTTCTGAAGCGGGGCAGGAAAGGGGAAGGGCAGATAATCCCCACATTGCTCCAGAAGCAAAACCAAGACAGGCATATGACTGGGACCTAGAGACAGAGCTCACTTCCATAGAAATAGGAGTTTCCTTTCAGAGTTGTTCTATCATACAGAGGGATGTCTTTAAAGGTAATGAGTTCCCCATCGGTTCAGGTATGTGAGCAAGGACTAGAAGACTTACTGATGAAAATGCCATAGCCAGAGCTCAAGCTTTGCTGTGAGGTTGAACTAGATGACCTTTAAGGTCCCTTCCATCCCTGACAGTCTAGACTACATAGGAAAACAAATCTCATCCAATTAAGGGCCTCAGAAAAGCAAGCAATGACTCACTGATATAGAAGCCGGCTGTGCCTGGAGTTCAATTGCCCTAATAATCATCATCATCACAGAAGTTCTATTGGCTTTTTCCCCCTTTGATTAAAGTCCTCAGAAATACCTTCAGGCTCCCTTCCAAACAAATGGCCCATTACAGAAACTCAATTTTAATCTGATCTCTCCTTCAGTAATTACATTCTTGGTCAGGGGAACAGGACATTCACTTAATGAAGGGGATGCAGCTCAAAGGGTAAGCACTGCAAACGTCCAGAAGTGAAAAGAATGCATTTGGCATGACGTGCTTCCATCAAAGCACATTAGAAAAATGCTGCGCAGTGTGGAAAAAGCTCCAGTTTGAAAGGCAGGAAGCCTGAGTCCTATCTTGCCTTTGACCCTGACTCACTTTCTCTTTCTCACTACGTCTCTGCACCCCATCCCACCCCCACTGAATCCATATCCCACAAAGCAGCCTGAAAGACTACCAAAAACCCAACTGTGATCAAGATTCTATGCTTTAAATCTTTCCCTGAACTCCCACTGTTTTGGGACAAAGTCTAATATGATGTACAAGACCCTCAACCCCCTTGATCTGGACCCTGCATGCCTCTTTTCAGCATCGGCACGACCCATTCTTTCTGAGCCATGCTTGGCTTCTTTCAGTTCCGAGAAACAGACTCTCTTTCCTCAGTTTGTGCATAGTATTATTCTCTGTCAGGAGCACTTCTCTGCCTTCCTGTTACTTTAGTTAACTTCTCATTCTTTGGATCTCAGCTTCTTTTCTATTTTATTTAAAAATCCCTTACACAGCACTTCCCATGTGCAAAATACTAAGTGCCTTATAAATATTAACTAATTTCATACTCCTCAGAGCTCTAGAAGGTAGGTACTCTTATTATTCCTATTTTACAGATGAGGACACTAAGATCCAGGAAAGTTATGGAACTCACCCAAGGTCACACAGCTAGTAAGTGGCAGGATTCCAACCCAGGCAGTCTGGCTGGAGCCCAGGTTATTAATCACTACGCTGTGTTGAAGTATCACTTCCCCAAAGACACCTCCCTGACCAGGTGATCTCTCTTCTGTCTATTAGCACACATGTCACTCCATTGTGATAAAGTACGTTATGCCATCTTCCCTGTTAGACTGAGATTCCTAGGAAGACAGGAATCCATTCTTTCCTATTCATTATTGTACCTCTAGTCCCCAGAATACAGTGGAAACTCAGTAAATGGCTTTTTATTGAATTAATAAATATGTGAATTCTCAGTTTTATTTATTTTTTTTAAGATTATCTATTTATTTGTTTGACAGAGATAGAGACAGCCAGCGAGAGAGGGAACACAAGCAGGGGGAGTGGGAGAGGAAGAAGCAGGCTCATAGCAGAGGAGCCTGATGTGGGGCTCGATCCCAGAACGCCGGGACCACGCCCCGAGCCGAAGGCAGACGCTTAACCACTGTGCCACCCAGGCGCCCCTGAATTTTCAGTTTTAAAATATGCAAAATGAGGAAGTTAACCTTGGTCTATATTTTTCTACTGCTTTGAGTAAGAAAAAGTCCTGAATTCAGATGCTGCCTTTGTACATACCATCATACTGCAAGTTACTTAAAGTATTAGGAACTTTAGCTATTCCCTTTGTAAAAGAATGGGATTTGGATCAGATAGCTTTAAAGACTCTTTTAGTTCTAAAATATTTCAGGTGTTTATAACCAATGCATATTTGGGGAGATTATGGAAAATTTTGGCTATACGTGCCTAGTATAATGTTGCCTATTTCTGGACTGGCATACATTTTTTACTGTATATACCACTAAGAACAGAAAACAATTTTGAAGCTTGGAAGCACAATTAGTTTTTCAACTGGTGTGAAACGCAGGGAACTTAGGAGTAACAGAAGGCAGGCATAGAAGTGAAAAGAACATAAGACTGAGAGGCAAAAGCTCAAGAGTTGAGTGTGAGGCTCTGTCTCATACCAACTATACCATCTAGAACAAGTCAGTTGATTGATAAGCTCAGACTCTAAATTGGAGTAATTGTATTCCTTACTGATTTTGCTTTCTCTTTCAAGTATTATGCTTTACTTTCAGGAGCTAGCAAATCTGCTTTCTTCAAGGAAGCTTCAGTGGCCTACAGTTTTTAGTCTTTTGTATTCTCCCCTTTCCCATCCACCCTCAGTGAGTCCAAAGAGGAGCCAACGTGTCAGAAGTTACAATGTGAACAATCCAAACATGGTGCTCAAAGTGGCTAATACAACTTGAAACTCTCACTTAACAAGTAGTAATTTAGCCCTCATTACAGGTCAGATTCCAAGGAAGAACTAGGGCAAGCCACCTAATTTTATTCTTTTGTGTTCTCGCCTATAAAATGGGAGCATCTGAATACAACCGCAGGAAGTTATGAATACTCAGGGATTGGGCAGGATGATTCTAACCTCCTATTTGATCTGGTTCTTTGGTGGAAAGGTCCTCTCAGTGGCCATATTTGTGATGAGCCGTGCTTCCCATCATGGTAGGTGGCATTACAATCTATCCAGGCTCCCAAACCAGAAACCAGTTCTCTTTGACTCCAACTCTACTCCTCTTTCCACACCCAGTGGTTACCAAGCCCTGTCAATTCTAATTCCTGAATATCTCTTTTAAACAACTCAGCTCTCACTGTTGGGATAATTCCCTCATCTCTAGTCAAAATCCCTGTAACCAATCTCCTCATTCATTTCCCCATACCAGTCTCTCATGTCAGAGAGAAGTTCTTAAATTTAAGACTGACGAATCACTCCCTTGCTTAAATGCCAACAATGACTCTCCATTTCCCTCAGGATAAATCCAAACCTTTGGTGTTTTATGTATAAGAATCCCCACCATGTAGCTTCCACAGACCTGGGTTGGAAGTTTGGCCCTACAGTATGCTACTATTGTAGCCTGGGGCAATTAATCTAGCCTCTTTAATTCTCTGTTGCTTCATCTAT
This sequence comes from Ursus maritimus, assembly GCF_017311325.1. Taxonomy (NCBI): domain Eukaryota; kingdom Metazoa; phylum Chordata; class Mammalia; order Carnivora; family Ursidae; genus Ursus; species Ursus maritimus. Next base: position 65,272,036 of record NW_024423564.1, on the reverse strand, counting down.
TAAATGGGATAATCACCTCTACCTTATAGGGTTAAGTAAAGATTACAATAAATACTGTGTTTAAGATGCTTCGTATAATGTCTGGAATGCAGCTGAAGCATAATCGATGGTCTTTCTTTTTATTAACAAGGAACTCGGGGCACCTGGATGGCTCAGTTGGTTAAACAGCTGCCTTCAGCTCAGGTCATGATTCAGGGTCCTGGGATCAAGCTCCATATCCGGCTCTCTACTCAGTGGGGAGTCTGCTTTTCCCTCTACCTCTGCTGCTCTCTCACTTACACACACACACACTCTCTCTCTCAAATAAATGAATAAAATCTTTAAAACAACAGCAACAACAACAACAACAACAAACAACCGAGGAACTCATGACTTATGTAGAACAGAGCAAGGGAAAGACAGATAGGGTGACAATCATGGTAAAGATCAGGAAAAGTAGATGTGTAAACAGCATTCTATGCAAGCTCAAAGGCAGAAGTCATAAACACTGATTGAGAATTAAGAAGAACCTTCTAGGAGGAGGTAGTATCTGATCTCAGCCTTGAGTGGTCACCTGGGGTGATTACATAGGCAGAGTTTGTTAGCCTGCTTTGACAGTTGGTTTTCTCTGTCCCTTTCTGGGGCCATGTTCACTGAAAGTTGAAATAATTAACATGGAGTTTCTGTTCTCCAGGCTATGGTGATGCACTTGTTCTACCCATAAAACTAAGGGCTTATTTTCCAATATAATTGATCCCTTAACCTTCAAAGACTCAAACATTCTCTCTACCTTCAAAACAACAGAAAATTAAAAGAACAATTTCTCTTTACCTTCTAAATCTTGGCAACCTAAAATAGGACACTGAAAGAGAGAACATTAAGGTCTCATTGGTTTCAGTTCTCAACAATGTAATGTGTAATTTTTCTCATTGGAATTTCAAGAACTCTTATTATTTAATCTGTTATTTATTCTGTTAAAGTACAGTCTTCCTTAAGAGCAAAGGGATTAATGTTTCAAATTCCAGCACGTTGACCTTTATTCTACATTAAAATGCTTGTTTGAAACCACTCTGCCAGGGTTCCCATAAGCCATTTGGTATTGAACATTGAAGGAAATATAAAGTTTAATTCCCACTCCAGCCAGAAAGCAGGATTTTAGAAATAAAAATAGGCTTTTGTATTGTGCATGCATAGGTGCATGGAAAATGCTCTGAATTAATGCACAGACCAGGTGAGCAAAGGCTTGGTTGGATTAGGACCTGCCTTCTGTGTTCAGCCATGGCCCAGGTCCAGCATGGACTGAAGCAAGGTCACTTCCTGCTTACTTCCCTATCATAAAAGCACATACTTTGTCCTACAGCATGGAAAAAGGGGAATAAAAAACACAATGAATGAATCAATGAAGCATTAAAAATAAATTTGAAGATTTAATATGGGGAGAATTAGAAAAAGAAAAGAGGAGAATGTATATTTATTGACTACCTACTATGTATTAAGTGCTGTACTAGGAGCTTTTTATGTAGTTTTATCTGCAAACCACTCTTTGCCTCAGGTAGAAGTGACTCTTTCTCTCTCCCTGAACTCCAACAGCACCATACCGATGACTCTTTCACAGCATGGCCCTTCTCATCTGTCATCATAGTTACTCATGTGTGAGTCTTGCCTCCCACACTAGACTGGAGGCTTTCTTTAAAGGCAGATACAACTGATGCCTTAACCATTTCTCTTTTTCCTGAGAGCCAGGATCATATTTAGTGCCTAGTACTATTGTTAAATTCTGTAGAAATAATCACCGGGAGTCACCTCAGTCCTGTCTGCTCAAAATCTGCCCATCAGTCTCATCAGTAATATAGCCCAAACAAGACCCATCGCCTGGTTACCTACAAAGCTCTGGGAGCCAGATGTGGGCAAACATCCATCTCCCTAGCTTCCCCCTGGGACTTTGTCTTTTCACTGCATTTGATGAAATTCCAAAGTGTCTGAATAGTCTAATGAGTCCCTTTTGCCATCATTTAAATTGTGTGCTAATTGGCACCAACTCAAGAGACTAACATCTCATTTCCACAGTGTCTCAGGGGCTGGCCTCCATTCAATCTACCTCCCTCACTCAGCACAGCACCCATACCCTTATGTGGGATCCTTTATATGAAATGGTAGCTTTCTTGGCAGAACTCTTATTGTCCTGTGTCTGGGAATTTTTTTTTTTCACTCTCAGTGTAAGTTGAACAAATCCACGTGGCAGGAAGCTCCTAGTGTTGGGTATATGACATTTCAAGAAATGGAGTCAGAAAACAGTTAAGAGACAAAGCCCTGACTGAGGGTGCCCTGTGGCACTACCTGTATAATGGGCATAGGAGAGGGATGTGCTAGACAGAGCACCAGACTGAGTGGACTGAATGAAATGAAATAACATAAAAAGTATCTCTCATAAAGCTCTCCCAGAGCAGGTGCTCAATGAATGAGTCATAGTCCCTAATGTGTCATCCCACAAAATTATAGGAAACATCTCACCTATCTCAGACCCAGACTGGGCACTGGGGGTATAGTGATGAATCGGAGCCAGCCCTGGCCCACAATTAGTTCACAATCTAGTAGGGAAGAAGTGTGGCAAAGATAATATTGGGCATAAAGTGCTGGGTTACAGGGAAGCACAAAACACCAAGGGGAACAAAGAGGGCCTAACTCTGCCTGAACAGTCACCAAAGGCTTCAAGTGATGGGGATATTTGATCTGGATCTTTAAGCATGAGTTGGAATTCTTAGAAAAGGGGAGCTGGGCCATTTGTACAAAAGCCTGCAATATACAAATGGAGTTTACATTGTCCTTTAAGTGCAATGAGCAGTTTGGGATAGATGGAAGATAGCATGCCTGGTGGGACAGAACAAGATAAGACTGGAAAGAGTTTGGGGCAAGGTGTTTGATGAGCAGTGATTTTCACTTTGCTATCTCAATAAACTACTATGGGATTACTAGGAGACATGGGAATGGGCATGGGCAGAGCCAAGACTTGAACCCAGGTCAAGACATGGGGAGACACAGAGAGAGACAAGAAAGGAAGAGATATAGACCAAAAGGCACATGTATGAGAAGACTGTGTATGAGGCAGAAAATAAGCATCTGCTAAGATGCTTACTATACACTATGACTGTGCTAGGTATTTAACGTAAGAGTGTATAGTTCTTGAAAAATTGGAAGAGAAATATGAAGCATCCCAATTTACTTGTAATGGATAATCCAAACCCATAGCTCTAGAAAATAAGCCTGCTCCCAAAGGAATTATCCGACAAAACTATTGTGGTTGCTGGTGCATAGGTAGGAACTATTCCTGACCTGAGTCCCAAGTTCCACTATTCTATCTGCTCTTTCAGCTCAAGCATTTGTCCCTAGTTCCAGTACAACCCTCTGGAGTGAGGGATCCAGGAGCCCCTTTAACTGAGTTGGAGAAAATCAATATGACAAAAAAGATGAATATTTGAATATGAAATGCTTATGAAGACATGACTTGCTTGTAAAGATATGACTTGCTTGTGCTATCTCGGGGGTGTCCAGGAAACCTCCACAGAATGTCACTGCAGCAAGCTCAGTCTCTTCTTTACTCATCATGGGTTCATTAGAGTGCACTTAGCAACGCTGAGCAATGTCCAGGAATTCTAATGAGAAGCTGGTTGCAGCAGAGGCAGAAGCATCTCTAAAGGGCACCGAGAGTCTAACAGTCTTGATGATCCAGAAAATAATGGCAGAACAGACACACTCTGAGGAGCCCTCTATTTTACAAAGTTGAAAGGGAGGCAGCTTCACAACACCAAGGCAACCCTCCAATTTAAAAAAGGTTATAGGCTCCATCTCTCCCACAGAAAATATTTGCCTGAGTTTCCTCACTTCACCATCCATACCATACATTCTGCTTATCCCTACCTCTTCTGTAGTCCATTTGCTGCTCCCCAACTCCATGCCCTCTGGAAAGTTCTTTCCCCTTCTAGCTACTCAGCCATATCTGAATTGCTTATGTTGGGAGGCAGCACAGAACACTAAGCTGGGAGCTAGGGCAATCAGACCTGACATTTTTTCTGAGCCTCAGTTTCCCAGTTTGGAAGAATATGGCCTCTATGTCCCTTACAACTCCAAAAGTTGGTTATTCTATCACTGATTTAATTTAAACCCTACTTTTCAGCAAGCCTTCTCAACTCTCATCTAGTCTTCTCTATATTGTCCTTATTGTTGGGCCCACAGATTTAGACAATTTTAAATGTTAAAAGTCTTGTCTCAAATGTAATAAAAGATGCTGGAGGAAGTGGTCTTCCTTACTCTGTGCTATGCCATCCTTCCTCCCTAACTTCATGTACCCAACCAATTTGACCTAAATAAATATTTTTAAAATGGAGGGGGAGGGAATACTGCTAACTAAGGATGCTCTCTTTCTGGGAGACAGACTGAAATGGCTTCCTGAACCCTGGGTTAGTGGTTTTCTGAGTGGACTGGTGCAGAGGGCATTGCAGGCAGAAGAAATAGCACAAAGTACAAGATAAATGTTTTGGACCAAGAGGTAGTCTATATAATTTTATGGTTAAGAGTACAGGTTTTGGAATCAAAACTTCTTTGGCTTCCAATTCTAGCTTTACCACTTAAATAGCTTAATTCTCTCATGCCTCAGTTTCCCTTCTTGTAAAATGTTGGGGCTACTAATAGTACTGACCTCATAGAATGTTAGCAATAAAAGAGTTAGCATGTATAAAATAATTGGAAGAGTGCCTGGGACATTATAAATCTCCAATAAAGGTAAGCCATTATTATATCTGGATCATAAAGTTAGAGGTCAAGGATTAAGAAAATTGAAGCTGAGTGTACTGGCAGGGGCACAATCCTGAAGGACTTTGCATAATCTGTAAAGGCGTTTAGTTTTTATCCACCAAGATAAATGGAGACTTAAGAGTTGAATGGAAAACTGAAGATCAAATTTGGGTCTAGAAGATCCCTCTAAGGCGGTGGAAAGTAGACTGGAGAGAGGTGAGCGCAGAAGCAGAGAGAAAAGTTACAATGTTGTTAAAATAATCCAGGAGAGATGTTGCGAGTTTGGAACAGACCTTCACATTTCCTCAGTGCTAAATGTTACCTCCTAACCTGCCCTGCACAGGAGTTTGGAAGGTGGGCCAGGTTCTCACAGAGTGACCACTGGATGCCTTTCCTTCCAGCAACTTATTTCATGTGCCCTCGCCAGGAAGGGCCAGCCTCCTCATATTTGCTATTCCTGCATGTTAGTCACTAACAAAATGCCCCTTCTTCCATGCCTCCTGAAGCTCTAGCTGCCTGCCAGCCCACATGCAGCCCCTTCCTACAGGGAGCCTCCCTGATTGCTCTGTTGTCCTTCCTTGGAGCTACCCAATCATACATGACCAAGACTTCAGGTAGCCCCCAAACTTATCACCCAAGACAGAGCACTTTTGAGAGTGAAAATGAATAGTATTAATAATTACATTAAGTTGACAGACATAAACAGTGAGATGGGCATGGTCACTCTACTCAGTGGTGTGGAGACACCCTACTTCTCACAGCGTTTCTGTTTTTATTTCCCTTCAACAGCACAATACTCTCCAGTTTACAAAAAACTTCCACCTCGTTATTTCACTGATCTTAACACGAGCTGTGAGTCTAGGAGGACAGGAACTATTTCTTTCACCAAAGTGCTTTCCTTGGGTCCAATTAGCCAGTGGCTAGGGAAGGACAGAACCTCCTGCCCCACTCTGGGGCCTACTTCAGCCCTTCACTGCGTTGTTTTATGGGAATTGATTTCATCCCTTCAGGCCGGCAGTGGAAGAAAGGATTGCGGCACACATCCCCCAGCCCCCAATCTCTCCCCTATCTAAAGCTGAGGGAATGGTAGGGGATTAAGAAAGCTGAATTGAGTGGCTAATAAACTATCAGAATGTGGCAAAATATCAATTAATAAATACAATCAACATTCAAGAGATCATTATGAATAGTTATCTAGATGGTAGGATTTCAGGTGATTTTTAATTTCTTCCTTATCCTTTTCTATGTTAGCATGTAGTAGTTATATAATTTTATAAGATGCTATTTTCATTTATTTTTTCTTTATAAAGAAAGAAACAACTGAGCGTTCCCAGTGAAAGGCCCAATCTCAGTGGAAAAATAAAACAAAACAAAGCATAGGTTTTTCCCTAGACCTGGGTTGCTATCTTAATTCTACTCTATGACCTTGAGCAGGTCACATATGCCTCTGAACCTCAGTTCCCTAATTGGTAGAATAAAAAGACCTCACAGAACTGTTGCGAAGATTCCATAGATTCAACAAGATAGAACCCCAGGTAAGGGCCTGGTTTGTGGCAGACTCTCAATAAATGTTCATTCCCTTCACGGGGGTGTTATTGATGTAGCCTCCCAAGGCTTCTGACAAGCCTGGCCACCTCCTCCGCTTGCAACTCTGGAGCCATCGGGGGATGCTGGTGACAGCTGCGCCCCTCAGCACGCGGGTGGGGCTGTCCAGAGACTCTGGGCGCCTAATGTGTGGAGGCAATCCTGTCAGAATAGCTGGGGGTTAGTCATCTTGCCTTCAGGGTTTCTGACAGGATGTTTTGATAAAATAAATCTATTTTAAGTGACTGTAATGAAATACTAACCAGTTTCTGAAGGGCTTTTAAGATGTTTTTAAGAAGTTTCAGATCAAAGGCCCTGGGAAGGCTGACTGCGTGCATTAAATATTTAGTACTGATTCAGTCACTTGAGAGCTAGGCATTTTGACATTGCAAGAGGGAGAAAGCACATTCCAGCTGGGGCCATATTCGCTTAAAGACACAGGTGATGGACTCAGCACCAAGGGGCCTATCTTCTGACTCCTATTGGCTGGAAGGTTGGAAGAGGTGACCTCGAAGGCTGCCCACCTAAGGATTCAGGATCTGATAGAATTATTCATGCTCTATAGGGATTGGGCAAGCAGGCCCCTCAGTAAGCCCTGACAGCAGGGATCTGCCTCCCCAGCTGCCACCACCAGTCTCAGAGCCTGTCACTCTGCACACTGCCACTTGGAGTCTGCCAAGCGCCTGACGCCTGCGACGTGCTTTGCAGTCCAGCTGGGAAACACTGTCCTCAAGCCCACATGAGGCTCACAGAGTCCCGACAGGCGAGGCTCAGTGTGAAGAAGATACTTGTAAAAGGCCACACTGTGAGTTAGTGGCATGGCTGGGGCTGGTGTCAAGAACTCCCGTGTGACAGTTCCAAGGTCTTTCCAGTATATTACACTGGCTGTTCAATGACAAACAGTCACCTGCAGGTGGACACAAGAGGAAGAGGAGGAAGCCTAGAATGGGGTATAAGGTAGTGGTTCTTAATCTATACTAGGTCTTGGCTACCTCTGGAAATCTGGTGGAAATTACAAATCCTTTTCCAGAAAAATACACACATGTACATGCATATACTACATTTTGCATTTAGTGTTGGGGGAATTCAAGCATCCCTTTGAACCCATCCTTAAACCTCAGGTTGCAAAACCTTGGTTTAGGATCATAGTAGATAGAGTCAGCCCTACGCTTATAACTTTGAGTTTCTTGGATGACTTTTAGAAGAGTGGTGTGACACAGTGGGAGCATCACTTGGCCTTAGACAAGCCCAAGTTATATCAGTGATCAGTAGCTGTGCAGTATTAGAAATTAATATTTCTCTGAACCTCAGTTTCTTATTTTTAACACAGGATAACATTGCCTCATGGAGAATTGGGAGTGTAAGTGGTAAAACTTTTAGTGCCCCTGGATTATATCAGGCCTTCAATGGATGCAAAATCCCTATCTATTTGTACCTTACCTCTATTTGCCTCCAGAAAAACCCTAATGGATCCCTCCAGCATCAGTCATCCACTCTGGCCCTCTACCATACTACGAAACTTTAGACTCCAGAAGGGCAGAGACCATGTGTATTATGCTCACAACAGCTACCTCTGAGTATAGTGATGGGCATGGTAGGTGCTTAATACCATATGTAGTGAATGACTTTAAAGAACAGATGAACGGACCAGATAGATACACGACAGCTTCTAGAGAGGAAGTGGGGCAGCAAATTGAGAAATTATACTGGAGAAGCTGCAAATAATGCTTTTAGTCACCACAGGCTATGAGTGTATAAGGGCCCCCCAAAAGTAAGGATTTAGGAACTGGGGATTCTGAGAAGACAATGTATAGGAAGCTCTGCCTGCTTAGTTCTACTCATTCTTTCATTCTCCTCTATCAATATCATAGGCCTTGTCTTTTCCCATATGACCAGCTGAGGATCCCACCAGGTAAGTAGAAAATCTAGGATGAAGTTACCAGGTGGGCCAGTGGGAAAAGGCAAAAGTTATTAGCCCCTGCCTGACCCAGCCGCAACTCTGATTCCGCAGGCACTGCAGTCTCCACCAGTGAGATTAGCCCTGCTCAGTTTCTGGGCCAATCCTGACAAGGCAGGAAGTACAGAAGCAGCTTTAGTCTTCCTTACATGTGGGATCTTGTTGCTATAGGCCAGAACACACACAGATCCTCACACACTACCGGAGTCAGAGCTGGCCACATGCCTTTCTTGGAATGCACGATCAGTCTCAACCTAAACCTGTCAAGCCCCACCTCAGACCCTTACCCTCTCTTCTCCTAGAGACTAGAGCGTGCTTCTAGGCCCCAGATAGTGGTGATGGACTGAGGAGAAGAGAAGCAATAAGCCACCACCCACCTAACTTCAAGTACCAGCTACTTGCTTGGAAGTTCTTCCTGACACGACTGAACCACTTTAGAAATACATGCGAGTTGGCCAAACATAACTGGCTACTGGATATCCTAGCTGAACTTAACCTATTCCTCAGGATTCCCTTCTTCCCCGGTGTGGTGGCTCTATAATTCACCAGCTCAAGGAAGCCAGATTCTTCTCTCTTCCTCACTTTTAACATTCAATTTAGTCACAGGTTCTATGAATTTTAACTCTTAGATGTTTCTTGAATTTATCAGCTCTTTTTCATCTTTCTTACTACTGTCTTACTTGTTAAAACCCTCCCTAATAATGCTATCTGCCTTTTAATCCGTCCTCTACACAGCAGCCCAAGTACAATTAATGTTAAGTAAGTTTGACCTGTCACTCTTTTGCTTAACGTCCTACATTGATAATCCCACCACAACCAGAAAGAAAAGAAAACAAAGACCTAGACTCTTCCTTCCATTCTACTTTCTCTGTGTGCCTCCTAGGCCTCTTGATCCAAACTCTAAAAATGGCTACTTCACTGGCTCTACTACAGGAGAGTAAAAAATATGAGCTGTCCCCGGTTGGACCAGGCTGCTATGGGAGGTAGTGAGATCCCCATGCCTTAAGAGGTGCCTGCAGAGTCTGGAGAGCCACTCACTCAATGTTGTGGAAAAGCTCTGCTCTTGGATGAAAGACTGGTTATATGCCATAGGAGGGCAAATTCTGTCCTGAAGAGGCTTCTAGGTGTTTCAGCACATACCCTGGGGACAATAACATGTCCCCCTTCTTACCTCTACTCCCCTGCCACATTGACATTCGTGTGAGGAGGCCCCACCTCAAGGAAAGCGACTTCTCCTCTGAGACCACAGTCAGCACAAGTGGGAAACTATGCTGACATTTTTTCCTCTGGTCAATGTAATCAGTGCAGATATTCCAAGTGAATAATTTAGGTCTCCTAAAATAAACCAACTGAAGCCAAGATTGTCAAATGTGGCTGTCTACCTTGATCAAAGTAACCAGGTAAATAACCAAAACTCACTGCCTTCTCCTATAGACATAGCTATTTAGGCATTCTTTACTAAGTGATGAGAAAGAGACAAAGTCTTAAAGATACAAAAACAAACACTTTGCATTTGTGAACTTCTTTAGAAATGCAATATGCTGTTAAATTATAGTTACCCATTGAGAAAAGAATCTGTGCCAGGCAATATGGAAACTGCTTCATAAACCTCATCTTTTTAAATAACAGGCTTTTGAAAAATTTGCTTAGGTTTAGATGCCAAGTCCTGACTCTACCACTTACCAGCTGTGTGATTTTAAGCTAGTTAATTAATCTCTCTGTGCTTCAGTTTTCTAATCCATAAAATGGACAGAGTAACAGGTCTCAAAAAAGTGTTGTGAGAATTACACAAGCTATTTACACACCAAGAGCTTAGGTTGCTCTGCATGTGACACATATATGTGCTCAGTAAATGTTAGCTTTGGTTTATATTACTCCTGACAAATACCTTGATAATTAAGGGCTATAATTCCAAATGTGCAGATGAAGAAATAGGCAGAGTCATATGAAATAATTTGCTTAATTTGGTAGTGAATTAGGGGTGAAGCTAAAATGCAAACACTGATCTGACTCCAAAACCTTTACATTTTCTTTCCATGTGAGAGAGTAGCATTCTTATTGTTACTACTGTGGCTATTGTTATTACTATCATCATCACCAGAAGCATTAATAATAATGCCCTCCATAGGCACAGCACTTCCGAGGCTTCAAAGCAAATGTAAATACGTATACACAAAATTACCAACCCTCAGGCCTACACGTGACTCCATGGAACCTTAGCTACACTCCCTGTCCCAGGACAGGAGCCATCTCTGTGGCACCCTCAACAGGTCATCTGCGCAAGTTGGACTTCAAGAGTTTTGAGAGGAAAAACCAGAAAAGATCACTCCTGCGTAGAGCAGGGCTGGACAGGGCAGAGGCCCCATTATATGGGAGGCTCCGGTATTGAGAAAGACCTCAGAGATGGAAAGACACCTATCATTCTTCTCGAACACATTTAGGCCCTCAGACAGCACAGAGGAAGGATCCTGGAGGAGGAGGTCTTTCTGGACCTAAGGAAGGGTGGGCCCGAAGGAAGGGAAACCAAATGAACTTCACCCACTCGGAGATAACTGGAGGAACAGGAGCCCACAGCAAGAACTAACACCAAGGAAATCTGGAGAGTTGTCTCATCTTTGCTCGTATGTTCATCTGCTACCTTCTTCCCAACTCTGTGCCTGCAGGTGTAACAGAGAACCTTGAAATAGAAAAGGACATATGGCCTTGTTTTGTGGGGCAAAGATGTGGAAAAGCTGGGAGGACTGAATCAGCCTCCCCAAGCAGGCTAAAGGCAAGAGAAAAAAGTGTAGGAACACAGTCACAGAGAAGATGGAGGCAGGCTAGGCCATGAGGCAAGCCAGGAAGGAGGCAAAATAGAGCCCTAAGAGGCAACTTTGTCCTGAGAAAGAACCCTGGAGACTCAAGAAGATACAGCCCTCTTCACTGTCATGTGAACACTTCCATGATCCATTAGGTCCTCACAATAACAAAGAGTAGTCAGTGAAAGGACCCATCCAGAATAAGAGCATACATTTTTTTTTAAGATTTTATTTATTTATTCGACAGAGATAGAGACAGCCAGCGAGAGAGAGGGAACACAAGCAGGGGGAGTGGGAGAGGAAGAAGCAGGCTCATAGAGGAGGAGCCTGATGTGGGGCTCGATCCCAGAACGCCGGGATCACGCCCTGAGCTGAAGGCAGACGCTTAACCGCTGTGCCACCCAGGCTCCCCAAGAGCATACATTTTTAAGTCAGACAGACCTGGGTACAAATCTGGTTCTACCACTTACTAGCTTTGTGAGATGAGCTCTAGTTTCTTCACCTAGGTAAGTTAATAAAAATGGCAACCTATTGTTAGTCCTGAAGATGAAATGATTACAAGAGATAAAAACAGAGCCTGACACTTGGTGTATGGGGAGAAAATAGAAGTAACACGACTAAAAGCAGTCCTCTTTGATGAAATGCAAACAACATGAGGTTCCCAATCAGGAAACCTAGGTCATACTCCTAGATACTATAGATTTCTTCAATTCCTTACTGGGCAAGGAAGGTGTTAGAAGACAAATCTTCCAGGGCCTTTGTAGGTCTAAACTTTCATGACTTCAGGCACTCGTAGCACAGGTATCATGAATGGGAGAAAGAGATGGGAAATCCCAGCCATCCGTCTCCCCTCCCAACTCCTGTAAAATGGCAGCTTGGACAAATAATATCAAGATTGGGTAATATTCTGCTGACCTAGTTAGACAAAGTTAAGAAACTCTTAAATATGTATGAATATTATTGAATGAAAAAGAGGAGTTTAATTCAAGTAGCTGCAGTGCATATTAATATCTTATTATTAGCCACTTTAACATAGGAAATATACTGGAAAATGCCTTTCCTATAAAATACAATTTGGAGAAGAGAATGCCTCTATTCTCTTCTCAGCAAATAATTGTCTTTTAATGCCAAACTATGGTAAGTAATCTAGAGAAATCAAATAATATTGAAAGATGAAGCTAAATAATTTAGAAAAAAAGGAATACAACTAAATTAATCTAACAGAAGGCACAATAGAGAAAACAAGGTAGGATTTTTATGTTCCATTTTCTGAAATGATATCTCTTTGGGAAGGCAAACAAGGAATTTGAACACTTTTCACATTTTCTTCTTTTAAGAGAGATATGAACTAATATATATATTCAACAAAAATTTCTTGAGAACTTACTATGAACCCAGCAACTTACAGCCACAAGGAGGAATACAACCCATTTCATAGCAGGCATTGGTACTTTATTTGTTTTTATGAAATTTGTGTGAACATACATTTTTAATTCTCTTGAATGTACACCTAGGGATGGAATTGCTGGGTCATAGGGTAACCCTACGCTTAACATTTTGAGGAACTGCCAAATGTTTTACAGAGCAGCTATATCATTTTATATTCCCACCAGCAATACATGAGGGTCTCAGTTTCTCCACATCCTCCCCAATACTTGTTATTGTCCTCCTTTTATTTTTTATTTTTTTAAAGATTTCATTTATTTTATTTTTGAGAGAGAGAGAGAGCACATGAGTGCATGAGCGGGGGTAGGGGGTGATAGGTGAGAGGGGCAGAGGGAGAAGCAGACTCCCCACTGAGCAGGAGCCCAATGTGGGACTTGATCCCAGGACCCTGGGATCATGACCTGAACCAAAGGCAGATGCTTAACTGACTGAGCCATCCAGGTGCCCCTGTCCTTCTTTTATTATTCAGAGGTTGAGATCTGATACTTCACTATGGTTTTAATTTGCATTTCCTTGATGGCTAATGATGTTATGTATCTTTTTTTTTTTTTTTTGAGTATCCTTTTATGTGCTTATTGGCCATTTTTTATCTTCTTTGGAGAAAGGTCTGTTTAGATCCAGTGCCCATTCTTAAACTGTGGGGTGGTTTTTTGTTTTTGTTTTTTTGTCATTTTATTGAATTCTAGGAGCTCTTTATATGTTCTTGATACAAGTTTCTTTTCAGATATATGATTTGAAAGTATCTTCTTGCATTCTGTAGCCTGTCTTCTCACTTTCTTGATGGTATCATTTGCAGTATAAAATTTTTTTAATTTTGACAAAGTCCAGTTTGTATTTTGCTGCTTGTGCTTTTGGTGTCAAGAAATCATTGACTAACCCACGATCACAAAGATATACTCCTATGTTTTCTTCTAAGAAATTTATAGTGTTACTTTTTACAGATATATCCACTTTTAAAGATTTTTTTTTTCCCAACGAAAAAGAGAATAAGGAAGCAGGAAAAGGAGGAACCAGAGGTTAGCAGTGTTAGAGGAAAAGAAATGGCAGCAGCAGCCTCACTGGGAAAATGGTGAACCACAGGGAGTTCCTGGTAGGTAGCACCTGACCTTTTTCATCCCTCCCTCCCCCATGCCTGTTAACAATCCTACAGAGACAAGCAGAGCCCTGGGCGAAGGTTACTGCAACCTCAGATAGGTCGCTCCCTACAGGATTCCCTGGGAAGTTCAACAGCTTGCTCTGGAAAGGAACACAGATTCTAGCTAGGGGCCATCAGTCAAATCCCACCTGAATTTTCCAATTCCAACTGCCATGGTGTGGGATGACTCATAAGTAACCCTCTTCTTTCCAGACCCTGTCCTTTGTCTCTCCCGTGGCATGTGAACAACATGTCCCATCATATTATTCCCAAGCCATTACTGGTTGGCACAGTCACTAAAAGTAACACAAAGTGAACTTCTTGAAGGTAAGGTTGCACAGTCTGAACCAATTCTGAGGCTAACATCATGTTGCAAGTTGCTTTAAAATCCTACACCTTTGAGACCTTGTTTAAGCAAATAAATACAATAAGGTCAAAAGTTATAGTCAGTGATCCGTTTTTTGTTTGTTTTTAAAACTGAAACAATCTTCTTGAATGCTAATACTAGGATTCTAGGAAAATGGCTGGTGCATTTATCAAGTCTCCCTGTAGCAGGACATTTTTTTTTTTTTTAAGAAAATGGATAATAATGATTTGCAGCTGATTCTACTTGCTTTTCCTTAAGAGCCTATAAGAAGTCAGCCCCCGTGCTTGCCTTTCTCAGTTTCCAACCACTATCTTTGTGATACTTCTGCCCTTTGGGAATGGCCAAGAGATAACATTAGAACTAGTCGACAGATGGGTTTTTTCCTCCCTTCACGCCTTTTCCTTTTTGTATAAGAGCTCTGTCTTTGTATTTGAGCTCTATCTTGGAGGACTTAATGGGTGAAAGGAGGTCAAATATTACCTCACCTATACAGTTCCTAGGAGTCTTCTCCATGTTCCTGTAACTCCTTTCTCACCCCCCGCCAATAACCTGTATCTTGATTTCTTCTACACAGGCATTACCACTTATGAGCAGTATACTCTTGAAAAAGTTACTTAACCTCTCTATGCCTGTTTCCTCATCTGCAAAATTGGGGTAATAGTAGTACCTGCTTCATAAAGTTGCTGAAGCTGATTAAATGATAATAAAGCAGCTAGAATAGTACTTGACATGGAGTAAGTACTCTAAATGTGAGCTGTTCTCATTTTTATATGACAAATTGTATACCTTCAGGGAGCTTAGAGTCTGCTAAGGGAAATCAGTATTGCAAATGCATTATATCCAAATATTTACAAACAATTCAGGAGACACTTTCACATCTGTTACCTAATATCTACTAGAAGTGTCTTGTCATTGACAATAACCTAAATCTAAATCACAGTGCCTAGTTAGCGGATGAGGCTTACAGAGGTTATTTGACATGTCAAAGATATAAATGGCAGAGCCAAAATTAAAATCCCAATATGGCTCTAGCCCTGATGATCTTCCTACTTAAATTATAACTGAATAGGGAATTTCTATGGATATCTTTTGAAGCGGGGGTGGGAGGGCACTAATCTGCGAGGAAAGAGAGGTTAAGTAATTGGCCTAAGGTTACACAGTTAATGAGTAGCAGAGTCAGGATTCTAAACTATACAGCTCACACTACTGACTTAGGCATCTAATTTCATTCTCACTGCCTTGTAGGTACTTAGTTAATGTTTGCAGAAAGAATAGACAAATAAGAAAACTTTGCAGACAGATCTGGGAGTGAGAGGCAGTGGGCTGCAGTGGACAATCGAGGTGTCAGCAGCTGGGCTTCCAGCTAGCGCTGTCCCACTTACTTACTGGGTGACTCAGGAAAGTTACCTCCCCTTTCTGGGCCTCAGTGTTTCCAGCTGCAGGAAGAGAGAGAAATCTGCAAGCATTGTTAACAGCTGAGTCTTTTCTTTAAGTCTATGAGGAAGGCCAGTGAATAGGCCCTAGCATGCATGGTGTGCACGGCAGGGAGGATAAGAGAGGCCAAAGCCCTGACTTCACACAAGTCTCTCTTTTTCCTTCCTCCTCAGTGGCATCTAAGGTACTGTTCACAGCCTAAATCCTTCCTTGGGATATAGGTAACACGGTTTTTAAATCCCAGAACTTGAAGAACTTAAGGTTCTTGTTGGCTTTGACATTCTCTGACTCACATAAAAAAAATGACCTTGTGTCCTAATGTTATATACCTTCTGATTTAACAGAATGGAAATATGGCTTCAGAGAAAGTGACAAAGGATGATCACACCAAGAGGTACCAAGAAGGAATTTTGGCTGTAATAGCATGTCTTCTCTACCTGTCCCCACTCTTATATATACCCTAAATACAAAAATATTCCCTAAACCTATGAAAAGAGGAAAATAGAGAATGAGCAATCAAAAGAGTGACAAGGGGAAACAGTATATTATAGACTCAGGTAACAGAGGCTTTCAAACTAGTCTGGGGAATAGTATATCAGGGAAAAATTCCAGGAGGAAGTAATGTTCAAATTGGATCCTGAAAGCAGAATAGAAAGTAGCTAGGCAAAGGGCCATCAAGAAGGAACATTCCAGTACATAGGCCATCTGTATGTAAGTTAGAGAGAAAAATCCATGACTGATGGAACTGTAGGGAGGCCAGTGCAGGTAGTGGAGAGAGCAAAATGACAGGGATATGAGACAGGCCAGATTATGCAGGATCTTATAGACCAAGTTAAGAATTTGTTATTTTATCTTAACCCACTGAGAGGACAGGGTGTTCAGAGGGTCATTTTCACGGATACTGAAATTACTCAATATGGTGGCAGCAGAGTAGCAGAAAAGACAATTATGGACCAAAGCTCCTCATGATTGAGGGAAATGTCCAAGAAGTCAGCAGATGACAGCAATAAGGAATGGCAGAGGGTTATATAGACTGATGGCATAAGGCTCAAAACATGTCTTTTTATAAAAGGAAGAGGAAAGAATGGCCTAAAAATAGCAATCTGTTAGCACAAAGGATGCCATCTGCCAAGCTAGCTAAGTAGTGTTCAGTGAAAAGTCTACCGTCTCTTGGTCAGTCAGGTACCAGAGGATCAGTGAGTCAGTGAGAGGAACACAAAGTTAGGAGGAAGGCTGGGACTTTCTGGCAGCCACTATAATGCTGATGTAGTTAGGTGAGCAGAATAGAGAGAGAGCCTAGAGGTCTGTTCACCTCACATCTTGTACCTGTTGGCTAAAGAAGTTGCTGTAACTTCCTGAGAGATATTGATGGTTTGAACTAGGGCACTGGCAGCAGAGATAAGGAAGGGATAGATTCTAAGGATATTGTTATAGCCTCAATCATACTTGGTAACAGATAGTATACTAGGAGTGAATAAAAAAAGTTGAATAGGACAGGTTTCTGTCATGGACAACTGGTGATGGTGATACATTCATTGGACTAGGAAACGCAGGTCTGGACCAGGTGTATGGTAATTTGGGTCAGTCTCGCAGCAGGAGTAAATCAGACGTGTGCCTCCTTGTTCTAGCAGTGGAGAACCCAGGGCCACAATCCCCAGCATCTCCTCTCCAGGCCCTTTCTCACCCAGGGCTGAGGTTTGGAATGGATGAGCTACCTGTAGCAGTCGGGTAAGTTGGAAGTCCCTCGCCAGATGCTGGGAGGATATATCTGCCTCCAATTAATTGAGACTCTTTTTGGAGGGAATAGCAAAAACTATGCCAAGAGAGTGATGACTTGTGAAGTGGCCTACTGGAAGGGAGCCAAAACTACTAAGCTCGTTTAATTTCGAGTGTCTGATCAGAACAAGGTTTGGTGCAGATGGGGGTCCACAGAACTCTCCTGAGAGGTGGATTAGGGAATGATAATTGAGATTACTAACTTCAAACAATTACTCAATTTAAAACCCAGCCAAAAAGATGTAATTATTTTTCATACATTTGTTTGGTCATGTTGCCAGCTGCAATTCCATGATGTTTTACTTCAAAGGGGAAGAAAGAACAATGCGGAAGGAATAGAAAGAATGGAAGGGAGCTACTTTATTTTGAAGTTACCCTGCTGATAAGAATGGTGCTGGCCCTCTCTAGTTTCTTTTCTGTGTTACTGTCTTCTGTCCTCTGACTTGCCTGTCCACAGGGCCATCAGTTCCCTCTTAGCTACTTTCTGAGATCTTGGCTTTTCTTCACAAGTCCACATAAAGACTGTTGTAGAAGCTGCCAGGCTCCATATCTTAAATTCTTCCAATCTACTTACACTTGACCACTTTGTTCCTAACCTAAATTGAATTTAACTGAGTTGACTTGGAGGCAGGTAAAACCTTGTTCGCTTAGATGACTTATGCTACTGGAGTTAGTAGCATAATCAAACTCAGGGACTGATATAGAACTGATTTTAAAAAAATGCCAATCTAGGCATTCCAGAGAAGTCTCTGGTAATATGCATGGATCTCTGTCCTTGGTCTCAGGTCTCATCCTGTTAAACACATAGGTTTAAATTTATACTTAAAAAGTATATACTTTTAAAAATCTTAGTGAGGACACTAATAGTACAGATAAGAGAATCCAAGAATCAAGATGACCACAGCAAGCTAGAATGAAGGGTTGAAACCAACAGCAGGACAACTGTAAGGGGCCACAGTTATACTTGTAAAATCCATAGGCTAACGTGGTATCCTGGATAGGATCATGAGACAGAAAAAGAACATCGGTGGAAAAACTGATGAGATCTGAATATAGTTTTGTAGTTTAGTTAATAGTAATGTATCAATGTTAATTTATTTGTTTTGACAAATGCTCCATGGTTGTGTATGATTCTAACATTAGAGGAAACTGGGTGAAGTTATCTTTTCAATTTATTTTTTATATTATCTTTTCAATTTGTTTCCCATTTTCTCAAGATTAAATGATTATTTAAAAAGTGTGCCACACTATACAGAAATCAACATTCTCTCCCACAGTTCTGTGCATCTGGGACTATAGTAATGTCACTGTCCCTGCCTCACATCTTCAAGTTAATATTCTTAGGTCACAACAATAAGTCTTTCCAAAGGGAACCTTCTGGAAAAACAAACTATTGTCTCAGCTCATATATCTGTCTTTTTGGTAGCACGCATCAGCAATCTATCCAAGAAGTATATAGTGGGGAGCAAAGAGGGGATCCACCAGCAAGGCCACAGTTGTTGACAGCCATAAGATTAGAGATAAGCACAAAGGAGTAGGTCAACATACTGGCAAAAAATCCTGTGACAGCTTGGGAATAACTCTTCATTTCATACATGATGGAGACCCCGCTGTCCAGTGCATAGGTATTGTCAAGGTAGGCTGGTGAGTTTCAGAGCCACAAAGAAATGATATCACCTCGGAGATGAGCAATAAAACCCACAAAAATCCTAGGATGCCCTCTTCCCGATACATGGTTACTGTGGAGTCACAAAGTCTACAGTACTTAGATTCTCTGCCAGTGAATCGTACCACAGATCTCAGAGTTATCACGGGGAAGGGATGTGTGATGAGGATAGCAGCAGAATAAGCCATTATCTCTCGATTTGTCACCTTGATAACTTGGTTGAAGGAAAATGTGACTTCTTTCTGTACATTTTAAGGTCCTATTTCTTCAATCTTTCACACTACCGGTAAAGCTGTAAAATGTTACCATGGACCAGAGTTCCAAGGACTCCTGAACACAGTCTTGAAGTTAAGTCTATGAACAACCCATGCTTCCCATCAATGTGCACAAAGTGCTGAGCATAACAAAACAGACTGGGGAGCTGACAAACTTATTGCCCCAAAATATTTTGTCCTATTGTTGGAGGAAGAGGCTCATATTCCACCTGGATGAGCACTTTCATGTACATGAGGGGCTGGGACACAATGGTGAGACCAGAGCCCAGGAGCACCTGACAGGCCATGTCTGCAATGATGGCACCCGCAGATGGTCAACTTGTTTTTTTATAAATCTAAAATTATTTAAAAATAAAAGGCTTATTTAAAAAAGGCAGAGGAATTAAAATAGCCTTATTTAACGAACAACAACAAAAATCAACTACAGGAAGACTTCGCTGATAAAAGAAGGTAATATAAACTCTTGTTACATTTCTAGAGAGTTAGCATTCAGAGCAAGAGAGGCAATAGTCC
This sequence comes from Ursus maritimus, assembly GCF_017311325.1. NCBI lineage: Eukaryota > Metazoa > Chordata > Mammalia > Carnivora > Ursidae > Ursus > Ursus maritimus. Next base: position 65,252,318 of record NW_024423564.1, on the reverse strand, counting down.
TATTCTGCAATAGGAGGCTTATAAGGCCTATACAATTTTACATTCAGTTCTGATATTTTATAAAGGAAGTTAACAACCTAGATTATGTCCAGAGAACAACAAAGAAGGCACAAAATTTAGAAACCACAGAATTTGCAGAAATGTAGAATTATGGGGGCAGAAGAGGAAGGAAGGGACTAGCCTGGAGAGGACTCATGAGGGGGGTGTGGTCACTGGCTTGCTGTCTTTGCAGACATGTCCCCTTGCTATAGGAGCAAGTACATGCAAAGTAGACCCAGAGGGTGGAGCTAGAGTCAAGGAGAGAGGTTATAGGGAGGTGGCTCTCTCTGGGAATAGTGGAACTTTTTTCTCTTTGAAATGGGGCTCAGGCTGTCTCAAGAAATGTGTGAGCAGAGGCTGAAAAGTCGTATTTCTGGAATGTTAAGAGAAGATATTGGTCTATACAATTTGCGTCCTTGCCCATAGGAGATTTCTAATATATTTTCTAAATTTGAACGTGACCCCTATAGTCTTTGCCAACTCTAGAGATTGTGTGGGGTATTAAGATCAGAGAGGCCAGCTTTTCCAGGCATTTTTATGGCATTCTCATTTTTATATATGGTGTCATGGTGGTAATTTTCCTTCAGGTACTTTTGACTAACAATTATCTCTGTCTATAGGGGAAAAATAGCCAGCTGGAAAGATAGGCAGGAGTTAACCTGACTTCTAGATCTGCTGTCACCAGCAAGTGCAGCCTGGAGATGGAAGAGTTCAGTGCCACAATGATCATGACCCTTCCTGCCTGGTTCCTCACTGCCTTCAGGATAAAGTCCAAATTCTTTAGGCTGGCATTCAAGGCACCTCTGGGTCAGCCTCTACCTACCCCTCCTTTTTTCTCCATCACTACTCCTTCTGTTCTTCTTAGGCAGATCCTGAGCTCTTGTCATCTGGAACCACACAAAACTGTCAGGACTCATCATGTGTCTCAGCCTCTGTGTCCATATTTTGATTCTCAATTCAAGATGCCTTCAACTTAAGGCTTTGTTTCCTCCCTTGCGCCTCTTCTCTTCCCACTACTTCTATTATAGCAAGTCTCTTACCATCATTGCCATTATCAGTTTTTACATTTGTGTTGCCCACTACATTCAACACTTCTCAGGGACAAGGTATGTTTGGTATTCATCTTTCTGTCTCCAGCATCCAGTATAGAGCCTGACAGGCAGAAGGTACTCATCAGATATTTGTAGTATTGAAGAATGGCTTTGTAAGAATTTAGTAAGTGAATATATAAGTGAATAAAATAGTTCCCTATCCAGGACTGGTTTAGAGTCCATTTTTTGGCTTCTATAAAGGTTTGGCTTCAAATTCCAACTTTATGGTATAGACAAATTACTTCATCTCATTGTGTCTCAGTTTTTAAAAATGCAAATGGAAGAAGATAGTACTGATATATCTCAGAGTTTAAATTCTTCTAAGTGAATCCTTCACCCCCAAATTCATCCCCTTTCCTGATTTAATTTATAGAATATTGTCTGTCTCCTCCTACTAGAATATAAGCCCCATGAGGGCATGGATTTCTGGCTGGTTTTCACTGCTAATATCCTCAGAACCTAGATCATGCTGGTTCAACACTAGGCATTCAATAACAGTATGAATCACATCATAGGGTTGTTGTGAGGATTGAGTGACATAACGCGTATGAAGGTCACAGCATTGGGCCTAGCACATGCTGAGCATTCAATTAACTACCAGTATTATAAAATAAAGGGCAGATTAAGAGGCAACATTACAGCAGGCTGATGTCTGTCTCAGAACATACAATCAGGAAATCATGAATGTCTGAACCATAGTTTACGTTGGAATTGGAAAGAATGCTTGAAATAATCTGGTCTGACTTTCTGAGGCCCAAAGAGGAGAAGTTCTTTTCTCAAAGTCACAGAGTTAGCCAGTGTCAGAACCTAGACAATATTTTTCCCATATAAATGATTTTCTAGTGATTCCCTAAAATACACTATCAGATTATTTTCTTTGTTAGACACTTCGTTTTGGCAAGTATCCCTAAGTACAGGAATGACTCTCCATCTAATCCTTTCAACACACACACACATACTCGAGTTAGGTGTTCATCTAATTAGTCCAATGATGATGAAAATAATACCATATTTTACTGTGCCTGACAGTACAAGGGTTATATGATTGAAAAACTAATATTTGTCAATTAAAATTTACCTCTGGCTACACTGCAAGGAGTGTATTGGTAAATCCTATTTCCACAAAACAAATATAAAGCTAGACAAAACTGACACAACTATTTCAGTGCTTTGGAAACTGACCAAAGTCATACAACGATCTCAAAACTGTTATGCTAAAAAAACTGCTGAGCTTTGGGTAATAAGAATGGGAATCTGTGAAGTACCGTGGTTGTTCCATCTTCCCCCAGGCTTGGTGAATGTGGGGTTCTGTTAGGGCAGGCCATACTCTAAGGGGGATTGGAAATTTCTCTGTCATGATCAAAGTGACTTAATTTGGAAAAGTGGGCAGTGCCCACACCTGGAAGTACTGAATGTGGAAACATTCATCACAGAGGTTGGCAAATAAGGAGGGCCTGCAGTTCAATAGCTGGGACAAACACATTCCTGGCTGAGACTGGGTGCAGGCGCAGTAGAGACCTGAGAAGGCTCACACCAGTCACACACTCCCAAACAACCTGGAAGCTGCACAAATGCTCATGGTAAACACAACACAGAAGGGAAAGTAAAAGCCAGGGCAGACTTGAAAATTGCCCAAACTTTGTGCTCTCCATACCCACATACAGATCCACTGACAGAGGATGGAAACCTTATGGGTGCAGGGTGGGAGAGCACAAACTCAGCTCAATAATATCTGACCATTAACCTACAGAGACACAGGGTTGACTCCTTAAGAATCCAGGCTTAAAAATAGGAAAGAAAAAAAGAAAAATTGAGCAGAGGCACAAGAGAAAGATACTAAGATAATTCACAGGTAAATGTTAGTCTTTTCAACAAGCAGTGCTAGAACAACTGGATATCTGTGTGCAAAATAATATGAGCTAGACCCTTACCTCATGCATACATACAAAAATAATTCAAAATGGATCACAGACTGAGATGTAAGTAAAACCATAAAAATTTAGAATAACACATGGGAGAAAATCTTTGTGATCTTCAGTTGGAAAAGAATTCTTAGATAAGAATCCAAAGCATGATCCATAAGAGAAAAATTTGATAAATTAAACTTCAAATTTTAAAACATCTGTTTTTCAAAAGATATGGTGAAGAGAATAAACAGATAAAGCGTAGGTTAGAAGGAAATATTTGCAAAGCATGTATCAGATAAAGATCTTGCATTAAGAATATATAAAGAACTCTCAAAACAACAGATGACTGGATTAAGAAGTTGTGGTCCATATATACAATGGAATATTATTCAGCTATCAAAAAGAATGATTTCTCAACATTTGCTGCAACATGGACGGCAGTGGAGGAGATAATGCTAAGTGAAATAAGTCAAGCAGAGAAAGACAATTATCATATGGTTTCTCTCATCTATGGAACATAAGAACTAGGAAGATCAGTAGGAGAAGAAAGGGATAAAGAAAGGGGGGTAATCAGAAGGGGGAATGAAGCATGAGAGACTATGGACTCTGAGAAACAAACTGAGGGCTTCAGAGGGGAGGGGGGTGGGGGAATGGGATAGGCTGGTGATGGGTAGTAAGGAGGGCATGTATTGCATGGTGCACTGGGTGTTATACGCAACTAATGAATCATCGAACTTTACATCAAAAACCAGGGATGTACTGTATGGTGACTAACATAATATAATAAAAAAAATATTTAAAAAAAACTCATTGTAAGAACACAAATAACCCGATATTTTTAAGTGAGCAATATATTTAAATTGACATTTTATTAAAGAAGATAAATGAATGGCAAATTAGCCCATGACAAGATAATCAACATAATTAGTCATTAGGGCAATACAATTTAAAACCACAATGAGATACCACTACATACCCACTGAAATGGTTACATTAAAAAATATAGATAATTCCAAGTGTTAGCAAGAAGATGGAAAAACTATAACCTTCTCTCTTATATTGCTAGTAGGAGATGGCACTACTAACTTGGAACACAGTTTGACAGCTTTTCTTTTTTTAAATTTGAATGTGAACTTAACCTAATGATTCCACTCCTAGAAATCTACCCAAAAGAAAGTGGATCACATGTCCACTCAAAGGTATGCACATGAATACTTATAACATCATTATTCATAATAGCCCCAATCTGGAAACAAGCCAAATGTCCATCAACTAGAGAATAAACAAATGTGGTATATATCTTTTCAAAAGAATACTATTCAGCACTAAAAATGAACTACTGATACACAGTACAACATGGCCAAACCTCAAAAATATAACGCTAAGTGAAAGATGCCGGATGCAAAAGATTTCATTTATATGAAATGTTCAGAAATGGCAAATTTATAGTGTCAGAGAAGCTCAGTTGTCGCTAGGGTTGGGAGTGGAAATGAGCATTAACAAAGGGACTTTTCGGGATGATGGAAATGTTCTAAAACTGGATTGTGGTGATAGTGTAAAACTCTATAAATTTACTAAAAATCATAGACCTGTACCTTTATAATGGATGAATTGTATGGTATATTAATTATACCTCAATAAGGTGTTAAGATAACAAGAACAAAAAAAGATCTTTCCCATGATATATTTATCTTAAGTCGGATTGCAGCATTGATGCATGTTCAAAGGGATTTTGTTTGGTGAGGTTAGAAGGGGGCAGTAGTGAATAACAAAATAAGATGCCATTTTGGATGATATAATTAGTAGCAATAGTAGCTATGGACATGGCGATTAATAGTTCCAGCACAATTCAAAATCTTGCTTTTTGCCTACTTTCCCTAAGATGTGGATGTTGGCATGTTTAGCCTTCCCACATATAATTATCCTCCCTCCAAATTGGAATAAGGATTAACTAATTATAGTGGTGCCTTCAGACATGAGCCATACCAAACACCCTGGTAATGAAGAATTGTCCTGTCTGCAAAAGTATGCCAGAAAGCCTTAAAGTCTCTGGCATCTGCTTTGAGGTCCAACCCATAGAGTTTCCAGCAAAACTAGTTTGGCCAGCACAGGTATGCCCTTCACCTCCATTAACTTTACTTTCTTAAGATGCTGCTTTGGATAAGGTAATTCCTTTCCCAAAAATCTAGTTGGGCCCTCAGTTGGTCCAATGTAGAGAGTGTTAGTGGTCCATCAAAACGTCAGGATGTGGTGTTAGAAGTCATGGGTTTAAACCTTGTCTCTGACATGAACTAGCCCTATAGCTTTAGGTAAGTAACTTATCTTTTTAGCCTTAGATTATTTATCCCCCCAAACTGGGATAATTTTGCCTACTCCATAAAACTATCATGAGAAATAAGCAAGATAATATGTATAAAGTACCTGACCTCACATCTGTGTCCTCCCCAATTTCTTAATATGACAATTAAGGCTTTCTAGAATTTGGCCCCGACATTCCTATTTATTCCAATCTTCTAGTAGGAAGATTCCAATCTTCTAGTACGAATGTTTTAATCAAACCAGACTTCTAACCAACTGTCACCATGCAATGACTCTGGCTGTATCCTGCTGTCTGGGCTGCCTTCTCTCCAACTCTATATTTAGTATTCCTACCCATTTTTAAGACTTAGCTTAAGGCCTATCTTCTGCCTGATGGTTAGTCTGACTATTCACTCTCTAAACAACTCAAGAGATCCTTAATTATATACTTTAAAAATATTATTTCTGTTTGAATATGTCTTATTTCCTCAGGTATAGAATACATTTCTGGAAGTACATCAAGATTTGTTTTATACCTCCCAGTACTCCTCACAAAGTCTGAAGTAGGACAAGGGTCTCAACTTGTTTTTCTTTTTTCTTTTTCCTGAAGAGTTCCTCAAAGAATAATTTGAAAACAATATTCAAGTCCGACTTTTTCATTTTATAGATAAAAAACTTGTCCCCAGAAAGAGTAACATTCAAGAACATATGAGTAATTTGGTATTAGAGTTGAAAACAAAATTCAGGCTTCCTGTGGCACAGATGTCAGGCTGTCCTTCAATATCAGTTCTCCTACATATGCATAGGACTACCAATTTTTAGCTGGAAACATGGTCATCCAGAATGAAGACTTCATGTCTCATTCTTACTTTAGAGAAGGATGGATATGTGTTCTATGAAATGGGATAGAAGGGAAAGTGCTATGTAACTGCATCTTCTCCTTTCTCCCCGTATCTTCTTCATCCTGCTGCCTAAAACACAGATATGATGGTAGAATTTCATCCTGGATCCACACTGGATTCATTCTTCCATTCATTCAATAATCCATTTAATAGCTATTCAGTATGCACCTATATTCTGCCTGGCATAAATCTAAGAAGGGGCTCAGGTGGACACAGGAATGAAATATAGAAATCCTGCCCTTAAAATTAAAAGTCACAAGTATTGAATGAACTCACTATCTTAACTCATATCACATTTCATATGTCTGGCAAACACTCATCTCAGAATTCTCTGACAGTCTTATTTCAGACAATCTCACTGTTTCCAGTTATAAATTGTTGATCAATCTATATGTGCTTAATATGTTCTATTTGCCTCTCTACATTCACTCCCTGCCCTTATTCATTTTCTTTGACCAGTGTGGCTTATCTGTATGGAGTACATCAATGGGGTCTCTTGTCCTCCAACTTCTGGTTGGGTTGGTCAATAAGGACCCCTAGCAGGAAATCAGAGGGAAGTAAGAGAATGAATTCTATGTATTTATTTTTCTCAGCTCCCTCCCTGTGGGGTCATCTCAGGCTTTTTTTTTTTTTTTTTTTT